>NC_060116.1:13187083-13787083 GCF_021155765.1 Diprion similis | reverse complement strand
TTTCCTACTACTTCAACAAGTTAACGTTCTAGCGATGACGTTTACGTACTACAAATTTCCTATAAATCAGGTTCCTCGCTAACTAAAAGGCTCCTTGACAGAACAGTCCATCGACACCTAGAACAATTACCAAACATGCTTACTGGCTGGAATTTAGGGCTTCGGTCAGCCAAGCTCCGGCCAAGCCGTACGAATCCACCCCGCCATAGAGCTGATTGTGGAAATTTGGGTGCGAAGTCTTCACTGAGTAGCGGGCAATCTGTCTGAGTACCTTGTCCAGGTCGTCGTGACTCGCTCCATTCTCGCCAAGATCCACGGACAGCTCATTCTGTGTTAAGGTTTGTGAAAAACGGGATCAGGTGAAGTTTGACTTTGCTGGTCGAGGCGAGAAAGTCAACCACCCATTGAGTGTATAGAGTTTGCGGATATCTCAACGATCTGCAAGCTCATTGTCGCGTAATGCTACACCCGTAAAGAAAGCGGAGAACCTTATCAACATGCAACGTTCGTTGCATCGCGCGATATCTACGACACTGCGATGTCGTAAATCTGCGATGTCGCAAATCAATGCAAAATGCATTACTGCTAGTGAATAATAACAAGACAAATAGCGGATCAATGACTGACCCTAACGTACGATTGTTATCGTGAATCGTAGTTTCTTTCCATTTAACTTCTTTTGTAATGGACGAATTGACGCGTAATTGTATATTGGTTATCAGAGATAATTTAGGAAATTTTCAGAGAACCTAAAACTATATCTGTTTTATCGTCACGGAAATTTTCGAACTACTTCGATCGGTTGTACATATATTCAACTCGAAAATAAGGCGCGCGTACTTACACGCATTCGAACGTTCTGCGCGCTTTTTCAAATTTTAAAAATCGAACGCACCGATGCGAGTATCACTCACCTTCAATTCTTCAGGTTGAAGAAACTCAACAACGGGATGATTTTCGGGTGGTTCAAGGACGTTTTCCTCGGTAATGATTTTTACGATGTCCTGAAGAATCTTGAGTGTCGTGTTATTTATTTGAGACGCCATCTCGACTGTTCTTTCTGACAAACCTCAAAGGTCTCTGACTTCTGAGTGACGGTAGCTCCCACTTATTCAGTTCCACAGACTCTCGTCAGCTCTCGAGTAGAAATACCGCTTTAAGCGCTCGGTGGGAATACGCGTGTATGTATATACTTATACACCATGCAATTTGCTGAAGAATTCCACTGTTCACGATAACTTATATGTGTTGAACTTGAATTGTAAGCAATAATACTGTACATGCTACTTTTTGTGGATGAAAAATTAGATTTGAAACTCGAAAATTCGACAGACGCGACCCGACGATCAGGCTCCGATATATAACGATAATCAATCCGAAAACTGTCAGATGTACTTTCATGTGCCGCTCCCTATCTAAACTCTTTGAGAGTATGTGTTCAATGCCGATCATGTCGAATCTCAAGTACCTATCTTATACCTGTAATAGTTATGCAATAGTTCAGAAACGGATTAAACACCAAGCATGTTATCGGCTAGACAACACGTGTATTTTTATGATCGATAATTACAATGTATATATATATATATATGCGGATAGTAAGTATTAGAATTTTATTATACATACGTCCTTTTTTTTTGCATTTCTGTTTTGTTTAACTAACATTTTAATCCAAAAACTGATCAATTCTCATACACATACCTTAGAGTCTCGAATCTTGAAGATCCTAATTCCTAATAACTATACTTTGAGATCAATGTAGCACCTGTAACAGTTCAAAAAAACACTGGATGTTAATATATTTCGAATGAAACGTTGTCCTCGAATAGATGGC
This sequence comes from Diprion similis, assembly GCF_021155765.1. Lineage (NCBI taxonomy): Eukaryota > Metazoa > Arthropoda > Insecta > Hymenoptera > Diprionidae > Diprion > Diprion similis. The sequence continues at coordinate 13,785,249 of NC_060116.1, read as the reverse complement.
GCTGCAATGACGGATTCGAATATGATTATAACGTGCCGAGTGAGTTGCCTCTCAGCAGGCGGCGCGATAAGCTCTACTTGTAAATTGAACGCGGATTACTGTATGAAGACTGGCGAGTTTCGCTATTTAACATTCTTTGCGTAACTTACGGTCGATGGCAAGGTGGTCGTGGGCGATTCGACCGGTAATCGAGGGACCAGACCTCGCATGGATGCCCACTGACCTTCGCAGAGCTCGTGAAAGGACAACTCGACGACGAGTCTCCCACCGAGAGCACCGGGACCTCGGCAAACGGCGCCGGCGCCGTACTCCCAGAAGCTGGACTTGTTGCTGGCCAAGTGGTTTCCCCTGGGACCAGCAAGGTACCGTTTTCGAAGCCAGGTGGAAAGGTAGGCAGCACTGCAGTCGCAGTGCCAGGGGTTACGCTCCAGTCGCAATTGACGGATGCTCGGGATCCCGTCCAGGAACCGCGGCGGCAAGTAGGACAGATAGTTGGCTTCCAGTTGACTGACATGAGAGGGAGGATCTCGGTTGAGATAATCAGGAATCGTCTTACTAATTCGCTCAGTTTTTCCGCTTACAGCTTTCGCAGGTTTGGCGTATCCTGAAGGAGATCTGGATGCACGACTCGCAGGTGATTCGCGTGCAGAAGAAGAATCGTCAGGTTCGTCAGACCCTTGAAGGCTCCGGCCTCCAGGACCGCCAGTCCGTTTGCGTATAAGACGAGACGCTCCAGAGATCCAACAGGCATAAACAATCCCGGGGAAACAGTCCTTAGCAAATTGTGGCCGAGCTGTAGCTCCTTCAATGAGGTCAGACCCTCGAAGGCTTTCAGGTCTATCTGTAAGGAGAGCGGTGAGTTAATGCCGATGAAAAGCGAAAATGAAAGTCGGCGTTGCTTAGATTGCAGAAGCAGTTTGTCTTGACACGAAATACTATGTTTGGCGATCATCGCGGAACACGTTTTTCGGTGAATGATGTACACGGTGTTAAAAATTTCTCTGAATGTATTTACACGGGATATTCTGTTGGCCGATATCTCCAGCACCACCAGATTGGACATCCGCTTAAAAAGCCCGTCACGAATTCGAGTGAATCGGTTCCCCCGAAGGTTTAATTCCCTCAAGTGGATCTGGGCCTCGAAAAAGTCAACGTGCAAGTCTTCCAGTCTGTTTTCCTCGAGCCTGAGGGAAACCAGATTGCTCAAATCCTGCAAGGACGTTCCGGGCAGCGTGGTCAGTAGGTTGTTGGTCAGTAGAAGCTCCTCCAGGTCTCGCAAGCCGTTGAAAACGCCGGAAGGCAAGGCAACGATGCGGTTGGAAGAGAGATCCAAAATGACCAGCGTTGATGTGGTCAGGAAGAGCGTGGCGGGAAGGGTGCTGAGCTTGTTGGCGGAGAAGTCGCTGTAAAATGGAGCGAAATAAAAACACTCCCAAACACCGTCCGGACCCACGAATCACCACCCACACTCACAGTATGTGAAGCCGGCGCATCCGGAGTAGCTGATTCCGGTGTAGCTCCCGCAGCATGTTGTTGCTCAGTCTGAGATGCGTGACAGCGTGAAGAGAGAAGAAGAGGTTCAGCGGCAAGTGTTCGATCTGGTTATCGCTCAGGTCTCTGAAATTTATAATTACAAGCCTTTGTCAGCGTTCCCGCGCATTCCTCATTCCGCAATTCCACAAACTCACAGGTGAACCAGTTGCGTCAAGTCCAAGAAAGTGTCTCTGTGGAGGGCCGTCAGCTGGTTGCTTCCGAGGTCCCTGAAATATCGATGCGATGCGATGCACCCTTTTGCCTTTAACCACCATCTCTCTTACCAAACAGATACTTCCGGGACTTACAACTTCAGCAGATCGTTTGGCACCAGCTGTGTTGGTGGTACGTCCAAAAAATTCCTCCCCCAACAGGATATCGACCTTGTTTCCGGCCTGCATCTGCACGGACCTTCGGCGCAAACTTCCCAATCGTCGGGTCTTCCGCTGATCTGCCACACTGGATAATAATTAATTTATCATTAATTATCACGTAGGACCAAAAGTTAATTAGGACTCACCTGGCTGCTCCACGGCTCTCAGTCTTCTCTCGAGTCGCGATATTTTGCTCTCAAGTTCCTCGAGGTTTATAGCCGGTGTCGCCACCTCCTCAACGTTAACTTTGGCGCACTCGGTCGCGGCTTCCATGCAAACTTTACCGACGGAAGTGAACGCGGTTCTCAAGGTTATCGCTAACAATAACAGGAACTTGAGATCCATCGCTTGGACAATTGTTCACGGGTCTAGATAAAGAAAATACTAGATTGCAACGTGTTGCGTGGGTTGCTACAACCGTACTGACGACTGACAGCATCCTCATTATCCGTTTATTAATAACGAAGGTAATTACGGTAATTGAAGGGTCAACAACAATTGGTCACCAACGAAACGGAGCACTTAAAGTGTTTGCTCAACACCCGCGATTCGTAATCGGTCGGAACAACTTTACGAATCAATCTTCAGAATTAACTCGCTGGTATTATACAGCATGCAAACCACTAACAGTCCTCAATTTTATGCGATCAATTTGCGGTAGGGAGAGCTCAATTCTTATAAAAAACACAAGGTATTCCACTAGTTAAATTTTGTCCAAACAAATTATATTCTCATTGTTAAAAATACCTACTGTCCGCAAGAAACGATATTTGAAAATATTACTGAATGAACATATGTGAAATCTGCGTTTTCTAAGTCAACGATAAATCGATGATCTAATCGACGGATGCGATGCTACCTTCGTTCATTGTCTTCTTGTATGTACATGGGCATATACAACATTCTAAATTTCGCGTAGCTTTATGTTTGCCTTTTTCATTTTTAATCGGTTAGATTATGTCTGGTCAAACCGACGGGACTGACCATGAAGAGGTTGATCCCACGGGTGATTGGGGCAAATTACCTTACGTGGCTTTGGCATTGATTTTTACCTATCTTCCCGATCGAGACAAGTTTAACGCAAGTTTGGTTAATAGGTCCCTGAATTGATTTTTTACTTATAAATGTTCAAATAAATAAAATCAAAGACGAGGACACGGAAAATCGATTACGACTGATCTGCTCCTAATGAATTTCGTTCCAGAGCATGGAGCGAGGGTTTTTCATGGCCTGGCAACTGGCGTCAGCGTGAAATGATTTTTTATGGATCCTGCGAGGAAACCGTAGCGAAGGAGAAAGCTTTCGCCGAGCGATTTGGACCTCAGTTGCGACTCCTCAGGCTCAGGTGCTGGAGTCCTGCCCAAGGACCTGCGCTGGAGGCCTACCTGGAGAACGTTTCAGGCGTTCTGAAGGTCCTTGCGAGCAACGCCTTGCTGCGCGAGATTCACGTACGCGATAAAATTATCGTACTTACTATAAATATCATCGATTAAATCCTTCCAATAGAATTTTTTTTCAGGTGGTGGATGTGGAGGGTCTCGACTACTCGGACACCGATCTTATCACGGTCTGCAGCTCCGCATTCGCCCCTGGAAAATGAAGCGATTTACACTTTCATTCTTACTTATTCTGATCTGCTTATTTTCCAGGTGAACGATCTGCTTTTCGAGAGTGAACGCAAGGCTGAAGGAAAGGCAAAAATGGCCGTTATGCTTGCGGAGCTGATTCGGTTAGCTTCCTTTCATCTTATCAGCAGCAAAGACCAAAAAAAAACGAAGTGCAGGATGTTGGAAATCGTGGTAAAATAAAAAAATGATTTTCGTCACAGCGCGCAGACCGAACTTCGCATCCTGGACCTCCAAGACGTCGACTGCGCCTGGGAAGTTGGACTGAAGCTCGTTTCAGCGGCGGGAAATTCTGACGCTGCGAGAAACACGCTACACACTCTACTCTTGTCGGGTACATTCGATCAGCCGGATTCCAGGATCACCGTATCCTCGGACGACTACATCCTCGCCATGGGCAACTTCCGGAAGTTGGCGTTTCTGCGCATCGATTACAGGTGTCTCAGCTGCAAGCTCCTCAACGTTCTTGGAACCTCTTTAGGGGAATGTTTCAGAAGGCTAGCCATCCTTTGCTCAGAGGACGATGGCCCTGAACTGCCAAACCTCGAGGACGAGGCGTGGAGGACGCTATCCTCTAGATGCCCGTTTCTTCGGGTCGAATTGACCATAGGTGGGTCTTTAAAAGCAAAGTATAACCGACGTGCAATATTCTCCTTCAAATCATTTCAAATGACGTTTTTCGCGTGCATTGCAATTTAAATTTTCCAAGTGCCTACTGAAATTCAATGTGTAAAGAACTGAAATTTTTTCCCTACCATATCGTATGATAACCGAAAATTAGTAAACCAGTTGAATCGAGACTGGTTTATGGAAAAATTTTATTCCACATATGTTTACCAACAAATACAGAGTTGATAGAGAAAATTCACAATCCACAGTTGCTAGGGAATCGTGGGCTCGAGGAGTCCTCGAGGAGTTCAAATTTGTTCGGAAATGCAATCGTCACAAAATTTGGGCTCGATAGAATCACCGTATGATCGAAGTGAATCGACCAACGTGTGTTAATTGAGGCCTCGGACACGTGCGTGAAATGGGTAAGAAAATGTCTTAATATGCGCGCTTGAAGAATAAACTTTCGAAACTGGGGAGAATCACCGTTCGACTTTTCATATTTCAGTCTACGTGTCCGCGGGCCTCAACTCGTTCCCTTCAACATCCTGAGACAGTCAACCAGCGGCGACATAATACAAGTTTGACTGGTTCCAGAGGGAGGAAACAGAAACGTAGGATGGAGGAGCAACCTTCTCAAGCCAGGAATGCCGCTGGCTGCCCTGAGCCTCGACGACGAGATGTCAAACCAGAACCCGGAGTACTGGGACACGACGCCGACCCTGGAGCTCCTCCTCAGGGAGTATCGTAACACCCTAGGTAATTGGTTCCATTAATTTACTAATTCAGAAGCATGGATGATCCATAAAATTCCTCCGCTAGACGAGGTGACCAGCCCCAGAGCTAGGTATGATTTTTCCTGTCAAAATTGACGAGCATCTGCACGAACAGAGCACCTGTCGCTGTCTTTGAGCCAACGTTCCGGCGTGGGTATAACGGCAGAAAAATTGACCGCTGAAATGGTCTCACGAGCACTTCGATTGAAGAAACTGAAGACCCTGCATCTCTCTGGCCCCATGGATTCAGAGGCGGTTAAAACGCTCTATAATCTGTTGGACAAGCCGCATGGCGCGAAGCATCTTCAACGAGTCACTTTAACCGTCTGGTGCGGTAGCGAAGAGGAGATCGATCAGCTCCTGAAAACTAATCGCGTCACTGCGCAGAACAGAGTTTCGGCAAAGACCGAAGTTCGTCTTGTGCCGATGCTGTGATTACGGCTTTCAGAATTTTTTTTTTTTTTTGATACGGTAATTTATTTTATAAGATTTTATTTACGACGGGCGAACGGGTTTTCAGTCTTGAGGTTTTTGCAGCTCAACCGTTTAGTCTTGTTATTGATGTGCGGCTGTTGCTGGACATTCCAGTTATGTAGGAAAGTGAAAGTATAATGTTTTTAATACATGTTTGTATATTAGTCAAATTTTGATACGGTTTTTTCATTTTGTACAGGAGGACGAAGAACAGGTATAATTGTGCTATGGTTTTATAGTTAGTGTTAAATGCATGATATGTACGTTATTTAACATATACATATATACATATATATATATATATGTATATATAGTAAAATAATCCGCGATCCGGTGAAAGCTAAGTATACAATACATATTAACGACGATAATTATCGTGCGATATCAATTCGGTATATAGTTATATAATATTATTCGTACATCGTAAATAATACTCTTCAGGATATATTGCCCGGTGCGGGTATTGTAGACGTCGATTATGACAGCCTGACGCCGCCAGCTCCAGCGCATTCACCCTTGTTCTTCACCACCAATTCTGAAATAAAAGATATGTGGTACCATAAATTGGTGTAAGCATGAGCTTCGGTTCTACTGTGAAGAATTACTACTACCACAGTTCAAACTTTGGTAAAGGAGAACGAAACTGTCCAGGCATTTGGACGTCGATGCTGTTACTGAATACTGTACTCACTTGCTCCAGACTCGCAGTTGTGGACTTCCATGGCGCACTGGCTTCCAAAGGTGATCGGTTTCACGTTAACATCGGTCGGAAGGTGAGCACAGACGGGATCATATTGCTGTGGGCAGTTCTTAGCGCACTCCTTCTTGGTCTTCTTGGCGTCCTTAGCGTTCTTGATGGCGTCCTTAACTTCCTTGGAGGCGGTAGCAGGGTCCTTGACCTGTTTGGGGTCCTGTGCCTCCTTGGGAGGTGCCGCCTTGGGGTCCTTGTCCGTGGGTAAGGCGTAGACGACGCAGGCGCACAATAGAACTGTACAAAATAAGGACAATGAATAATGTGAGGTAAAAGTGAAGAGTCTTACAGTCTTTTCGCCGAGATGATAATCGCATTCGCTAATCAATCCTCGTTCGCGACGCGATCACAAGTTATCGTCTAGATGTTAAATCGTCCTTTCGCAGATTGTACCGTGTACGCCGTAGAAAGCGAAGAGGTCACCGCGTCGTGTTAATCCATTCCCCCTGCGTGACCATGTCACTACGATTCCTACACCAACTACATTGTGCCATTAAGTGTTTTCGTTTGAATTTTCTATTGCATGATTGCCCCGCTCAACAGGATAATCGCTCGTCACAACGACGACGGTCACGTCGACCCCGATAATTCTCTTCAAGGATATACGTAATGTATTCTTCTCTGTCTTTATGCCTCTATACCATGCCAGGTATGTACAATATTTGCGTCGCGGACGGTGTGTGCTCGTCATAGTTATGCCAACATACGTGTACAATATTGCACATCATTCGCCGTCGTGTCGTATATAGAGCCTTACAGGGAAATGTATAATCCGATTGAAGGACGAGCGACTATCGCCATTACCTACGACAACCATGATCATCTTGAGTGCGGTTACTTTCCACTAATAAGGAGAGTATCAGATCTTTGTATTGCAGATTCTCTGCTGAAACTTTTAGACGTGTTTTGTTGGCTTATAGTATAGAGCTTCTGATGTCTATTTCTATTGATTGAGTCTTCCTGCGTTCGATTGGCAATACATCGAATTGTCGAAAATTATAGCAGTTTATACTTTACTATGGCTTTAAACTAACAATGTATCCGTTCACACTTGAATCTTATTGAACTATTAATCTAATCCGATTTTAATCGAACTGAATAACGGACCAATGGATGAAATTATGCATGAGAAGCTCTATACATGGGACTAGGAAACGCGCCTAGGAGTTTCAGCAAAATCCGTGAAGCGGAGTTCCGATACTCTTCTTGTAAGACAAAAACAAATCAAAAGAAAAAAAATAAACGCCGCGTGAAAATTCAGTTTAACGGTTTTTTTAACGACGACCGTAAGTCTATAAAATTCGAATTCCGTGCGCAGAGAAAGCTGCTGTGATTTGCAAAGCGCACAAACTACCGAATTGCATCGTTGACCCGAAAAAAAAAAAAATTATACGACGATTCGGTAAAAGGCTTCGATCTCAGGACGAAAAAATAGGAGACCGAAAGATATTCATATCACGTGCAAACCGGACGAACCGGAAGTCGACGCTTTTCGGTGTGCATCTAGATGCACCGCAGATTCGTAGTGCAGCGCGTCTCTCTCGGTGCATGAACTCACCGAATGCAAGAGTGACCTTCATGATGAATGACGTTCACTGGTTTTTCTTCTCTTTAATATGTATATGTATATATATATATATATATATAGGTATAGTTAAAATGGAATCTTTTAACACGTGAATTGCAAGTTAACTAAGGAGATTGTGGTCTTGACTATCCCATCAAGTCTCTGGCACCCGTATATAAGCGACCGGATCGGTGCTCATCCCCACCTGTTTGCCAAAGGATTACGTCCCCGTAACCGGTGTGTTGCGAGCGTAGGCGCCTCGGGAGGACCGTACGGATGCTGATGGGCGAGAATGATCCGCAAAATACTGCTTACTCAGGGGCACGTAGCCACGTAGCCACGATGTCCATGATCGTTTATTCGGACGTGCGGTCGCTTTCGTCAGAGCCAATTTGTTCATTTATCAGTTATCCCCATTGAAAGACATAAGTGGCTCTTCTCTATCTCTATGTAAGATTAATACAGATCACGCGATGGAAATCTACTAGTCGGTCCGACGCCCCAGTTGCCAACAAATTATCCTACCCATCGCCGAATTTTTTTTTCTTTCTCTTTTTCTTTTTTTCCCTCGGCTCTCCATTCAATCTCTACTTGAGGCTACTTGGACCCTTCAGCATTTAAGGCCCCATTGTGCCAAACGTTTCGTTGCCGCTTGGACTTCGTCACAGGCATCTGGAGCTATTATTTGCATCATCTCTTCCATTTCTTTACTCTATATTCTGCTTTTTCACAGAAACAGACTTTTCTTTTCAACAATTAAGAAGAGATAAAAAAAAAAGAGCTGGTTCAAGGAACCTCTGACAAAAAATTACAAATTTATAAAGACAAATCATAACAGCTGTATCTAAGAATCATGATCATCAAACGAGGATTCGAGCTACGGTGCTCTGCATCGAAAAGTACCAAAATTCTGGTAAAAAACTTTAGTTTACCGTCCAGAAAAATGATCATGAAATATGGCGCACGCGTCAACGATTACAGCATCATCGGATCATGGTTATCTAACTTATTATTTTATTATTACACTTGGGCTTTTCAGTAACGTAAAACTGTGGTTTACAACGCGTCACGAGCTTCAATAATTACGCGGTAAATAGATCGTCACGACGTGATTTATTGTTCGCGGTAAAACATTAGCAAGCATCAATTTCCGGATATTTATATACCCATGTTGTTATAGTATACAGGTGTGAGTAATGGTATACATAATATCAAACCGCAACGGAACGTGATTCGAAACAAACAGACAAACAATCGCAGCTGTACCTGGGAAGTCAGTATAGGTAGACACCCAGTCTTGCGTGTGCAGGTGACCCGAATTTGCTAACGGAAACGGTCGGCGTACGTACTTCCGGTCCATTGATCATACCAGCAGAACAAATCTCTGCAGTCGCAACGCTTCACACCCAGAGACATTCGTGTGTGTATGGTGATAAATGAAACGCCGCGACGCGTTCGACCTTTTCACATCATCGATTTTAACGATAGATAAAGGTGAGCGGAAATTAGGTGTGAAAAGGTTTCGCGCGTAAATCAAGTATCACACTCGAGTCTCTTGTAATAATTATAAAGAAAATCGAGTATTTAGTAGTATGATGATAAATATTAAGGGGGAATTCAGATCTTATACATTTTGCGAGTGTGTGAAACGAGCATTCGCATTCGCATAGTGAGCATGGCAGAACTGCGGCATGAATAAGGCGACCTCGATTGCTCGTTTCCATTTCAAACAAATCGCTTTGTTTATTTGTTCACCGCGAGATCTGTTACAGATTATGTCGGAGGCATTGCACGGGTCGAGTTGGGCTTCGGAATTCATCGTGACAATGCAGTGAGCTATCTACCCTCGAGGGAAATTGTAATAAAAAAATAAGAGAAATAAATCTGTTTGAGGTGCATGGCGATCAAGCGTGACAAATTGGCACATGTGTAAAATCTATGCGCATAAATAATCGCCTCATTTGAAACGCATTACCTATTCTGCATTCGGTATCGAGTACAATTGATCGAAATCAGCGATACTGCATGGTTCATAAACTTCTCAACTGGTCGTAAGTCAACTCGCGAAGCTGGGCTCGGATATCGGAAATTATGATCACAACAGCTGGCATCCAATACAAACCAAACGGAAATGCTCCGGACTCTGAAACTCTATTCCGCGATAATCGAATCTCGACACTTAAGGTCACACGGATCTTGGAGATTTTGAAGTATGAATACGAAAGCGATGCGCAGATACTTGGCAATCCGTATATCTCACTTTTGCATCTATTTTATACACGTACGGAACTAAGCGTATCGCGACGTCGGCGATCAGCTCAGCTTTGACAATCTTGATCCGAATAGTTTTCCAAACATCTTCATCTTCTTGCTGCAACTTCGATTTCCGGTTTCGTAATTTCATAATTTTTTCGTCATCTCTGATGATGATCTCCTATTTAAATTACGATGGGAAAAGATCCATGACTAAAAGTACTAGAAGTCACTTATCTTAGACCCTTTCAATTGTAACGTCAGACAATAAAATGCTGAAAGTGTGTCTTTGCGGTCATCTGCTCCTGCAATTATGCTTTAAGAAAATTAATTGGCAGTCGTACAGCGGACTTTATGCAGCAATTGTGCATTACGCAGTTAATTGGATAGGTGGTCTTTTCCGATGGATACGTTGTTGACAACTTGCGTGGATAGTCAAGGTTATTCGAATTTTTCATATCCTTTCTTACCGCAATGACGAATGTTTTCTGATCCCGATAACCAGCCGACTTATTCAAATTACCGCAGTCATACACGGGGATGACAAATAATCTTCTCGAAGCAAAGAGATCGTAGATTTCAAGGGGCCATAACGGATAAGTGTACCGTGCGCACGTTGAGGTCGAAATAATCAAGCCAACTCACGTTCCAAATTCCTATAGTTACTTTTTATTTTTAGTCTCATTAGTGACAACCACGGTATTCAATTCTGAGAAGCGAACGGAGGATAAGATCTGTCGTTACATTTGCTGAGCTGCGGAACATGTTCAAGTGTCGAACTCTGACTATTCTAAACAGCATTGCGAAGCCTGTAAATTATTCTGTGCTACAAGCCTCATGTTCAAGTGTCATTCACTGTCAGTTCCAAAAATAAAGGATTCGCAATGATTGCGTGACGACACGAACAGTGAACCCAAATTCTACTGGCGTATCATAAAATCGCAAATGAAGATGTAAAGGAAACTTTGTGATGAAAGTGAGGCGGAAAAAAAACACGAGCTAATCAATCTTAGGACAATCATGTGAAATCAAGCTCAGACCGGATACACTCGACAATAACACGCAAATGGGAAATGTTTACCGGTTGCTTGACTGGTTCACACTGGGTAGACCCCAGATCTCTGAGGGCTATGCAATATTCACATTTGCATCCTGCGCTCAAAGTTCACCAGTGAATGTTGACAGTCGGTGGATACAACCCAAAGTTCAAGCCCAAACTGGCAGTAAACACTTATTGGAAGAAAAACGCTGAAGCTTATTTGACGACGTGAATTCGAGCCCTTCGTAAATCGATGACCACGGTGATGATCCATCTTTCAATCAAGATTCCAAAGATTGACGAGTCGGAACGACAGCTGAAATCGCCAGGTAACGAATGAATAATTTCGACTTTTTCAACTCAATTGTATCTGTTCATCAAGTCAGAAATCTTTTGCGTAAAAATTGTACTGATAATACGGATTGATTGTGATATAATAAAATTTAGACGAACCTCCTTGCAGTCAAAGAGGATGAATAAAATTAAGATGAAAACGGTTATAGGTTTGTTCAGTCGAAGGTCAAGTAGTAAATTAGAGATGTTAACCCAATTGAAATCGGAAGTTTTATTAAATTAGACAATTTGGGATAGTCGTTTGTGGTGAAGCGGAGCAGTAACCGCAATTTCGGTAATTCGATTAAGGCTGGAATGCGTGTAGGTGGTAATGACAAAATGCAGGTCAGTTTGAGGACCGTTGAATCACTCGAGGATGATTTTTTTCACCCAAGTAACTTTATTCCTAAAGTATTTGAAACAATACGAATAAATAAATAAATAAATAAGTTACTATTCTACAGTCATGGCGTTAATTGTACGGCCTTTTTCGTGCCAATTTCGCGAACTATCCACTCCGTCACGACTTCTTCGTTTCGTGCTGAGCCCGTTCATTTTCTTCGACCTTCTGCACCTCCTCGACTGCGTAGCTATTAAAGAGCCGGAGATAATCGGCCCAAGATTCGCCGTAAGTAAGGGCTCTCCTGAATCGACATGTGAACGAGGTGCAATCGATTTTCTCATTTTTTTCGTACTGCTTCTCGATGGAGCCCAAAACCATAGCCGTGAGGAAATTGAGACGATCCATATCCCCGTTAGCTAAAGGGAGGAAGAGTTGAATCATCTTTAGTACAAGTGACGATACGTTTAGTGAAGAACGTCAAACTGAATGCAAGGATACGAGACGACATACCACGACCCTCATAGTCGTCCTCCTGCTTATCGTCCTTCTTGTCGGTTTCCAGCTTCGGTATAAACAGCAGAAGGCAAATGATGGCAATGAACTTAACAATGAGCTTGAATATCACGAGCTTCAATATCACCTTCGCCAAAGTGAAAGCGTTCAGCTTCAGTGCAAAGGGCCAGGTGAAGTCGATCATTGGAATCGAGGGCAGACTCGGCATTCCCGGCAAAGCATATGGTGCCCCATAAGTCGGGGCCGGCGGGCCATAGCCTGAAACCAACAAGACCCGGCCATTACTGTCACGAAATACCAAAGCAACGTCCCAACCATAACAGCTCGGATCATGTACCTCTGGCCTCACCTTGCTGAGGACCCTGAGCCGGTAGATAACTACTGCTTGGTGGACCATAGACGTTCTGTGGTGGTGGTGGGCCGTAGCTGACCGAAGGGGGCCCATAACTGTTCTGCGGAGTTTGCGGTGCCCCGTAGGAAGTTTGAGGGCCCCCATAACTGTTCTGCGGTCCTTGCGAGGCCCCGTAGGATGGTTGTGGGGCCCCATATGACGTCTGTGGTTTTCCGTGGGTGGGTGAAGGGCTTCCGTATCCAGTGGAGGGGTCGAAAATGTCGAAGGAGTGTTCTGGTAGCGAAAAAGAGTTGCTGGGGGTCGGGAAGAACGTCGGCTGGGTCGGAGCGGGTGCGGTGGGACCTTCGAAATCTGGGGGCCCATAAACGGGGCCCTGATTCTTTACGGGGGCGCCGTAGCGCTCGGATTCAGGGCGGTAAACGGGACCTTCGCTGTAGTCTCTGCGGAAGATTTTCGGCCCGTTGACTCTGACGCTCATCGGCACGACACCCTCCTTGTCGTCCTTGCTGATCCGGGAATGTACGAGGGCGTCAAGATAGCTGTCCTTGCCGGCAATGTTCGCCACGCGGAGTCCCCTGTCCTCTGGGACCGCCGGGGCAACTGGGTTCGAGTATTTCGAATCCTCGAATACTTCGCCCTCTCGCTGGGGCTCCGTGAGAGACGATATTCGTGGCTCTGAGACCGCCGTTACATACGACACGTCGGTTTTCAGCGGCAAGGAGACCGTCAACGGCTTCCGCAAGCTCTCTTTTGCCTCGAATTGCGTCAGGTCTAGACCGTCCTCGACGTTTATTCTTGCCTCCATTTTCAGCAATGTGTTGTTCACGCTTGGCTTGAAGCTTTTTTGGACGACGAAAGGACTTGGTTTGTGATTCGTTGGCAGACTGGAATTGGACGCTTCTGAAGACGCCATCGCATTTACGATAGTCGCTAAGAACGTCACGGCCAGAATTGCCACTCGTAATTCTTGTTGTTTTTTCGACATTTTCAATCGATCCGGAATTCCTTAGGTCAGCTGAAAAATTGCAAACGAGATTAAATTTCAATGTTCGTACTATGTACTTTCAGCAATAGGATAGAGATCAACTTTTCGAGATTAGTTTTATTCATTCACGACAAACTAATTCAGACCCTGAGCGGTTGGTTGCAGTTCATTGGTTTTCTCTCATATTCGGTAATTGATACATGAATTTCAATTGCGGTGTGAAAATCGGTGAATTCTTTTAACGTCACGGGAGAAACAATAGGCCCGGAGTACGTGGAGCTAAGCGGGGGGATAAAGCGTGCTCAGAATTCGTTACGAGATGGCCTCACTCCTTCCTCTGAATACCAAAGCCACTCGCGACAATCCTTTCTCTGCATACAAAGTGTATAGCGGTCGCTACCCTTATCAGGCATAATCATTGTCAGGTACATTAAAGTATGTTAGTAAAACATATTACGAGTATCGCTATACATTTAGGTATATATATATATATATATATATATGTATATGTATGGTCTCATAACATTCAATTTTCCATGTTTAAATTCAAGAGTCGTATTTTTACGAATTCTTCCCACCGTAGGTACGTTATTATATGATATGCAAATGGTGCAGTGATACAGGCTACATCCCTTGAGAGCAACCAGAATGTTACTTGAATAAAAAATGCGATTGACATTTCTACGAGTGTTTAAAATTCATGTATATTTTATCACTTCCATGAAAATATCGCAGCAGCTCATTATTATACACTTTGCATAAGTTTATTTTACCAAGAAAGATGTAATAAATTCAAAGGTCAGATTGACAATGAGAATAGAATTTCATTTCTATACTCGTCTCACGTTATATAATTCTAAGCTTCACAGAATCTTATAGATGTTGAAAAATCACCACGAGATCGTTGCTTGGAGGTAAAAAAAACTTACCGATGGTTTGTACTCGCATAAAAAAACTTACAGCAGAGAAACACAAATGTTTTTTACTTCAAACTCGGAGCACTGACATATAAATGCACACTGCAGGTAAACCGTGAAATGCACAATTACTATTCTATCACAGAGCACAGACCCATCGACGGATGATTTCTGGTTCGATCACTGGAAAGTTACAGAAGTCGAATCATCGTCACTACACTCGATAAACGTTGAAGAAATAAAAAATGTTCCGGTAAGATCGTCTATATATGTGGCAGACTTTGGAGGGGCGTCGCGTTCGTAAACTATGGGTTTACTGGGTTACTGTTCCACCACCATTCTTGCATGCACAAACGACAATACCTACCTCGTGGCCCAAGAAATCACCGACGAGTATAGCGAAGTCTCTGAAAACAAGTCATTTTGAATTCCACTCAATCTTTCTCTCTCCTTTCCCCGCATTCTATTATACACTTGCACAGCCAACTGTTGGAGATTTCTGCAATTCGCTAATTTACCTCTGCAATGCACTTCAGCACTTGCTTAACATTCGCTTCTTTCAGGAACTGGGTGAGAACAATTTACCACGGCAATGTCGAGAAACTTGTCCCTCGGTTTTTTGTTCCAATAGCACAATTAAAAAATCCTCCTCCAAGAAACGCAACGCATCGTATATTTTTACACGGTAAATTCCATTCAGACGACAGTGATCCCAGAGGGTCAGGCTACCGAAATTGAAAATATTTGATTAGAAAAAAGATCTCTTTAATTAATTATCGGTGCAGTTCTCTTTTCCTGTAAAAAAAGATGCAAAAAAAAAATATTTTCTTTGAAAGAATGCGGAATCGGCTGCAACGCTGGTATTTTCAACGGGATAATCGTAAGCCGTGAATCACGCCGTAGGTGAGGAACTGCAATTATTATGTAGGGGCGACGCTGTTTGTAACGGACCCCTACCCCCCCGCCTGCTATTTTGTCCATCCTGAAGCTTAAGTCCCCGTTTGGCAGGCCCACTGGCCGACTTACCACTGCCAATCACGTCCCCATTAATTAACCATCGACTCACAACGACCCGATTGAGAGACATCGAATTGTTTTCACTTCATTCGATATCCGGCCGTTATCTGTCTCCGATGAAGCTCATCCGACCTTCATATGGCTTATGACAAAAGGGTTTTCCTGACTTGCAAAAACGAGAATACGTGCAGCTGCATTTGAGGTATTCTAATCTGTCATCCTCTCTTGTCGCTTTCTGCAATTTACACAGCAGTGACTCAAACCGGAAATCACTACGAACCAGATATGTGCAAAGATGGAGCCGGATTTACGTCATAAATACTCTCATTATTACAATTGGTTGTGATTTGAACGACTGTGATGAAGAAAGGCAAACTCCAATTAAGCCTGGAACCCACGCCTTTTTTTAGTTATTATAGGTACTATAGTTTGACCGACAACCACTACGTCTAAATTTGCTAGATCCAATTTCTGATGAAGGTCGAGTTTAATAGATTCACTTTTTCCAGACAAACGGAAATAATGTTATAGACCACCACGCTGTTTAGTCTCGTATTAGTATGTGAGGGTTGCGTTGCTAAGCAACGAGCGACGCTGATACCAACGACGCCTAAACTCAACAAAGCGCATCCAAACTCTGGTGTTACATTCCAAATAAGAATTCTTACTATTTTACCATCAGTGCAAAATGCAACCAGTGCAAAACCTATTTAGAGCAGACCAAAGTCAGCGCCGGTCTGAATGAACGACCAAACGTTTGTGACCAAGACATGGTATGAGATCAAAAATGGAGTACATGAAGACAGAAACAAGGTATGTACAATGGACTCAGTATCACCTCGCAAAAGTCAAAAGCAATCACGATTATGCTCTTCGTTTTCAGATGGATCAAGTTCGGAGACATAGAGGAGCTCGTGTTGATTGGGAAAGACGTAGTCGGTTCAGCTTGGGGAGTTTACGTCAGTTTCTTCAACCTGAACACGGGCGAAAACTACGTTGAAAAATTTGATAATCCTGGAAGAAGTGACGGGGTTTCATGTCTGGCAGGACATCCGGTATACATTAAACAAGAGTGATCTTCTTCCTCAATTCACAAAGGCTATCAATCTTTTTATTCAACAGGTGGTCTCAATGTTCGCGATAGCAGAGAGACATCCGAATCCCAGAGTTTTGATCTTCACGTACCCAAACCTGGCTAAGGTTTCCACCTGCAGCGATGGCGCTCCCAACGGTTTTCTGTCGAGTGCATTTGCAGGCACGGAATACCTCGTCACTCTCTCCTCATTTCCGCAGTTCGAAATTATCCTCTGGCAATGGAGGACTGGGGAAAAGATGGCCGTGAGGAGCACGAGTGTCTCAGACCCAACGCAGCTCATCAAGTGAGTTGCAATGTGCTTTACGGATTCTTCATGGTGTGCATCTGATGTCTGGACCTGATTCCAGATGCTCGTCGATGGCGCCTTACACTATAGTCCAACTTGGCACAACGTCAGGACGACTGCTGGTTCACGAGATCAGCGTCTGTTCAAGAATAGCGTCGCTTCTACCGACGGAGATCAAACATGTCGACGAGAGGATTGTCTCTATCAGCTGGACATTGGACGGAAATTTGCTGCTAAGCGACAAGTTGGGAAGCGTTTGGCTGATGACGAGCGATGGGAGGAGGCGCAACATGATCATCCGAAGCGACTTGACATCTGCGCACGTTTCCGGTCGGAAAATACCGATGGCTGTAGCAGTTCAAGGAGGGATTCTCGTGGTCGACGTGAACTCCCGAATACGGGTGAGAAGCAAACATTCCACAGGTTTGCCACATGTGACCTAAAACTAAAAGTCTGAGTTATAGTTTTACAGAAGATCATCATCAGAACACCGGCAAAACGACGTGATTTGGGAGTCGCGATGGGAACTCAGAGCTCCTTCACATCCCACCAAGGCGACGGTACACTGGCAAAGGAATAGCGTTATATTCTATGGCGAGTGCGGTGACTTTTGGGAAATTCCACTCGATGATTATAGCAAAGCTCCGATTCTCGATCTGAAGTACAGCCATGGTTCCGGCTACCTGGTTATCGCCTGGGCCTACCCTGGAACCCAGATCATCGCGTCCTTCGACAAATTCGGGCAGATGAATGCCTTCGAGCCAGCGACTGGTGTTTGCACAGGGAAACTGTCTCTGAAGGACGAAGGTCAAGGTGCAGTGACGAACTGAAAATTGTATCGCAACCAAATCTTAACGGTCATTCCACTGACTTCCAGTTCTATGCGTCGTGTCCCACCCTGACTTGCCGATTATCGCGATGACCACCGATGCTGGAAGGTGCTTGCTGATCAGCTTGTACAAGGTGACCGACCCCGTCCTGCTCACGTCGTTTCACCTGCATGAACAGCCCCTGGACAACGTCAAGTTCTCGTACTGTGGCGGACTGCTGGGAATCGCGAGCTCGAGAAGCGGAGATTTTTTTCTCATCAAAGGAGAACCGGGCTCTCAGATGTACGTGCACAGCTATCTGGAGACGCGAAGACAGGTGATAGAATCCTCATTACGAGTACGATGCGACAGGTCAATGGTTTTTCGATAGACTGAAGAAAATATGTATGTGCATCTTATTTCGGTAGGCGGTAGATTTTCTGCTCTACGAAGACGCGGATGGAGGCGCCAGGCTTCTGGTACTTGTGGTAACGAGTACCGCTGCGATAGTCGGTGATATAATCATCGTGTACACTCGTAAACCCGGAGAGAATCTCTTTGCGGAAGAAAAATACGCTGTTGAGCTACTGGACGCATTTAAATCACTACATTACGGTCCCAGACACTCCAGTGATGTCATCGGGGCTCCTTATCTATCCAGGCAACTACACCGGCTGGAGATCCAGGTGGGAATATAATACACAGTGACTGTGTGCATACAATCATATCGTCGGAATCTCATAACTGACCTTCATCATCGGCAGAACGACTTCAGAGGCGTTCGTCTTGTCCAGGCTTTGCCTTCCGGCCATCAACTACGAAATCCCTGGGTTTACACAGACCGTCATCACGTGGTAACAGCCGGTTATGACGGCCTCGTTATCGTCAGAGATGGATTTAACCTCGAGAAGGTAATCGCAGTGTTCGCACCGCATCATCGGCAAGAGGGCGGAACGAGAATGGCTTTAGCTTCACCCTGCGGCTCAATGATCCTATCTCTTGGCCGAAATGGAACTTTGGTGGCTACCGAACTAAAGTAGGTCTGTGAGATTCGATGTTGACATATACCGTGAATCCAAATTCACAATTTTTAATGCACGAATTTGTTCAGTTATCGTGAACCAAACGCCAGAGTGCTCAACGAGGCAAATGTCAAGCTAGATTCCTCGGAGATTCAACGCATGTTCTCCAAGCCGACGTGGGGATTCGTGCCAGAGGATATCGAGGACGAAGGTAAAAGCTGGGTCGCATGCCAGGAGGCGATCAAGGACCGTACGGAAAAACGACTGTCGATTGCGGCCAGGAACGCCATCATGAATGACTTCGAGAAATTGAAAGCCCAGGTATCCTACTCACTTTCAATTACACCGTACGCACGGTACACCGAGTAAATCCAGGGTGAAAAGGTCACGGGATAGAAACCGGTGTATTCGACTTTAATTGGCTTATATTTATTGCACCGTTTCAATAGTCGTCAAAGAGTGTCTTGTTAGGTAAAGGCTCTGCTGGACGTGAACGAGAAAGCAGATCCTAAGGAGCAGTTACCCGTACTCGAGTTCGATCTGGACAAGAAAGGCAGGGAGCTTAAGATTCAGAATGCTGCTAAGGATCGCGAAGAACTTGAGGTATGGGCGGAGAAACAGATGCTTGAGGAGGAAAGGGTGGTTTCTTTCGTACTAAAAACATGCTGGAAGCCTATGATGGTCCAGGCTCGGTCTATTCGTGCCATATTTGGTGATACCTGCGTCGACAATTACCCACTGCCGTTGAAGAACGGGGACGAAGAGAAAGAGCACAAGTGGGCCCACTATGCGAAGACACTATCCCTCGAGATATCTAAGTATGATTGAAATTTATCGCTTTTGATATTATACCGAAATTCAATGCTCACACTTCTAGCCTTGAGCCTCCCTCCGGATCTGCACAAAGAGAAAAACCTACCTCAGTGTTTGAGCTGAGCAATGAAGCGAATGATGATGCAGAAAACGAGGTGCATCGCGTTAAAAGAACGGAAGCCCTCGCGATGACGGGGACCACCACACATCGATGGGTAGCACGCGATCCCATCCATTTCAATCAGCTACAGACGTACAACTACATTCAGGGGGCGATGGAGTGCGTTTTTATACGAGAAGAGATTGACAAGCTGAAAGTGAGTTATTCTTCCGCCAGGGTCAAGAGTGATCAGCGATTTTCGTTCCATCTATTTTCAGATTCACTTCAATAAACTATTCGACGAAATGATGTCCACAAAGGAGCAAGTGATGACTGTACTCGCTCAAAGGATATCAAAACTGCGACACGTCGCCAACGAACTTTTAATTATGTTCCGAGTGAACCGTGAGGCTGAAATTATGCCGAACCCCGTCTGGGACCAGACGGAGAAACCGGAGACCATAATTGTTGTCACTGACGAAGAGATCTCAGTCAGACCGTACATGACACCAGAAGAAAAGAAGATCCAGGAGGCGGAGCGTTTACAGGCGGAAAAACGCCAGCTGGAACTAATGGCGGATGACTTCCGTGAAAAGACACTTATGGAGACTATGGACGGACTTTTGGAAGTCAAGTGAGTAAGTTTTTTCACCTAAGACTAACGGGGCATCGATCGTGGTGACAATGAGTCACATTATTTTCCGCAGGTGGGAAGATGACGTCAAGAAGGACGTGCCGAAACCTTCGTGTTTACTCGAGAAGGATCCTGCCCATTACACTGAGGAGGAGGTCAAAGAGATAATGGACTACGAGGACAAGGTTCGGAAACTCAAGATCGAACGTGATCGGTATAGAGAATTACTTCAAAAGGAGTTTCGTCAGACTACGCGTAAATTCCCTGCAATTTATTCATCAGACTAAAATTTATAGCCGCAATTCCTCACGGTCTAATAATTATGATTGAACTCAGGCAACATTGAAGAGAGCATTAAAATGTTCAACGAAAAGCTGGACGCCTTCTCGGTAGAAAAGGTAAAACTGGAATCCGCGATTCTTCAGGAAACTCTGCGACTCCTTCGCTCCAAATGGAGAGACCTCGAGAAGACACGTCGAATGGAGAAGATACTGGATCTAAAAGACAACGAACTGACACCAGCGACAAGATACAGCCAGGAATTAATGGACGAGTTGGCAACGCTCGAGGTGGCAGTAGCAGACCTGAGAAATCGATACGAGGCACTATGTAAGCGGGAAAAAACGATGGACGATAAGTTCCGGGGTGAATTCGTCGACTTAAAACCCCCAATTGTCGAACACTTGGCAAGACATTACAAAAAACGTCCGAGAGCGGGAAAGGCCTGCACGTGTACGTCGATCACCTTCCTCACAGAAATTGGCAGGTGTATAACCACCGGAGACTCACCCGAAGTCCTGCCCCCCGAAAGTATCGAGTTTCTGAAGGGTTTACACCACCTTGACATTATGCCAAGCAACCTACCACCCCAAATCGACGTGAACCATTGGAGTCACCTTTGCAAATTGAGAAGGACCAAGATCGAAACAGAAATACGGGTGAGTACGAAATTTTCTATTGCAACTTGAGTCTTTACGCTGGTATTGACGTCCATAATCTGTTCCTTGAAACGGTACGATTATTGCTGCGGTTTACGCTTACCGTCCATCGTAGAAGCGATTCCGATAAGCATGCCTGTTGCAAGTAACAATTGAGTAATGTAGAGGTAATAATTCATCGAACAAGTGATTCATGTTTACGACATTTTCCTGGAGAGTTATATCGGAAAAGGAAACATTGTGCAAACCATGACGTTTACGATCTACTTACCGATAGTCAATATTGATGAAGACCTTTCGTACCGCAAGGTGAAATGCTGCGCGGTGGAACTGGCCGAGGCTGAGCAAACGGTCGGTTTGTATCAGAGAATGATCGTTACCAGTCAAAATCGCATTGTTCAGCTCAAAGAGGCATTGAGGGAACATCGTGTATCCAGGCAAAGGTTTGTCGAGGACATGGAGGTTCAGCTGGTGCTAAAGATGGGACAGGTCGAGGTCCCCGTTCTCCTTGGCAAAGTCAGCGACCTCGCCGAGGCGGTGTTAGTACCTGCAGAAGAGGTGGACGCCGTAAACGTCGCTATAATCAATGAAGGACGGCTCAAACTGTCCGCTATGAAGAGAACGATGAGTTTCCGGAGAATAATTGTTTGCAAGGAGTGGCGACACGCTTACATGTGTAAATCATTGGAGGATCTCAAGGCAGAGGTCAAAGTCCTCGAAGACGTGAAGGTGACGTTTATTTGTCACTGAAAACAGTTTTTGAAATCCGCTTCGACGTTGTGCTGAGCCCAATATTTTGAACAGACTTTTATTTTTATCTGTTCACAGGTAACTAAAGAGATACAAGAGTACACGCGAAAGTTCGCTACGAACGCGTTGAAGGATAAGGACGTGAAAACATTCGAGAGAGATATCGAGTCGTTGAATCAAGTAGGTAAAATTGGAAATTGCAAAATGCAATCTTTCGTCCAGGTCAAGAACTACCCACAAATAAAAATTGCGTCCTAGTATTCAAACGAGGCCAACCATAGTCGCATTGTTCTCCCGGACCCATCACTTTAGACACAATTTGCCGGTGATTACAATCATCGTCGGTGAAACTGTAATTGCAATTGTCTTCGCGAATGACACATGCAGATGTTCATATAACATGTGCATATATACTATATACAATAGACATAGAAATCTAAACCATCGACGTTGGTAGTACAAGAATGTTTTTTCCATCAATAGTCTCATCAAACTTCTAGATGCCATACAGCAACACTAGGATCACATTGTGTACTTATTTTTTCTCAAGCTTTGCAGAAATACCCTACATAGGTACATAATATTAGAGTAATTTCATTTTCAAAAATAAGTTATACGGTCAATTCATGTAACCGTTACTGCACCTGCAGTCTATTGAATGCTTCTTCTTGGGATCGGGTAGAGGATATTGAATAATTAGTGTAATTGTTGACTCAGCGGTACAGAAGGATGGTCGAGGCTGAAAGGAAGAATCTGGAGAAGATAAGGACGACGATAAAGTATTGGAGAAGAGAAAACGTGCGGCTGGATGCGATGATAGAAAGGATAAGCCAGGCAAACGCCCGTGATTCAGTGTACGTTAAGAAAGAAGCGATGGACAAAGAGAATAAATTCACAAAGGATAGAATGGAGGCTATCATGAAGAGGACTAGATTGGTTAAGGACGTGCAAGATAGCTACAACGAGCTTCTCCTCTTGCAATCCGAATTAGAACTCCTTAGGCTCAAGACCTATCCTACGTTGAGATTCAAGTCTGAAGGTCGGAAAGAACTCGCGACAAGTACGACTAGAGCTGCTCGTACGAGTAGATTAACAGATAAATGAATCGCCTTGGCCTTTGATAACCCCGCGTCATAGATATAAATTTATCAATCTTTTTCGATGTTGAACCCTTTTTTCGTGTATATGTGTGTGTATGAATCGTTTTGTAGTCTCGATGACGAAAAAATCACTCTATGATGTAAATATTATTTCCAAGAGCGAAAGGAGAGTGCTAAAATCATTCAATGAGCAAATCAATTAACACGGTCTGCATTTTTGCACATTTTAATGCATCGCGAAAGTCTGCACTGACCAACTTACATCCCAACAACCTGCAGTAGTTTCGAAAATCAAGTTGCGCATCAACAATTTAAATCAATACGCACTCATGTTTTCAGCGAAATAGTAATTATTTTAAAATCAACTCGAAATACTGAAATCAGCTTTCCTTTGTTCCTCAATAGAGCTGCTCAAACCTCAAGCAGCGGATTGTAGCTACCTGCAATTATCAGCTTTTGCTTCCTGACCTTTCCCAACGCCTAAAAACAGTAATACCAAAGCTCACAATGAGTTTCTTCGGTAAATCGTGTCCTTTCTATTCAAAACGAAAGTGAATTATTTTCTCCAGATCGCAGTTAAATGTAAATTATTATCAAGTAAAGACCATCGGGTGAAAATGTAGTCGGTCATCGACACTGATACGTAATGTCAAACCATGTAAAATACATCGTTAAAGATGAGGGAAAAAAAACGACAAGTTATATACCGCCGACAAATTCCGTCTCGTCCGCACAGTCTATCTCGTTCCATCTCTCTTTTTCCGGTTAATTAAATTATCTGCCTGGCAACCGAGTCTGATGGAATAATCTCGCTGTTTAAAACAGGTTCGCGCAGTTGGGAATAAGCTCAGAATGCATTAAGAAGCACGGCGTATGAGTATGTATATCATCAATGCGAAGTAGTATTTTTATCTCTCTCTTTCTTTGTTCTTTTGTTGTAATAAATAATATACGAGAGCCGGGGAACTCCCGCGTTACGTCGAACGTGAATGTTTGACCTCCGAAGAAGCGAGTTTCGTTGTCAAACGTAATACCGAGTTTTATTTTATTTTCAATCGACCATGTAAAAACAAATTAATATATGATACGGGCATATTCGAAGGATGGACCAACTAAGAGATAATTTTATGTAACCAATCGGTATTTGTAAGGCAAACAGACGTGCAACACCTTTATTTTCGCAGCATCATTGGTGCGCAGTTTGCGCATTGAGGTAAAATCGAGGACGATCGCGGGTCGAACTTGAATTTGCACGCTCAGTCACGGGCAGAATAGTCAATGCAAATTTGCAATGTTGGGTTCCGCCACCTGAATTCAAGCCCATATATCAATGTCGATTTACGATGTCCATTGATGCAACAAGGCGTGAAATGGGAAAAACAATGAACACAACCTCGAGAAAAAAAAGACGGCTGCTTCGTAAACAAATTGATTTATTTACTCTGCAATATGGGAATAAAAATGACCGCAATACTTCACTACTGGAAACTTTTTACGTGCAATGCACATCCTGTATCTGCGTCAAAGCGTAGAATTTCAAAGAAAAGGTGAAAGAAATTGGAAATTGATACTTAGTCAATAGAACTGCGGAAAGTTTACTGAGGTCGAGAATGAATATAATATTTATGTAATAAATTTTTGTGATAAAGTTTAATATTTACCAATTTTACAAATTGGCTTGTAATAGAGGAATCGTCTGACCCGGAGACCCGGAAAACTTTGCAGATTATACTCAAGAGTGCTTATGTGTACGTACAAAAGCACATCAGGAACGATGGACGAATCGAAATTTTGGTCCCGAATCATTTAGCGAGGATTGATGAAAATGCCTGTGTGTGTATTGGTTCAATTGGCGAAGCGTCCGTAGGATTGCCACTTCCTGCCTAGTTCATTTAAATAATATTATACGTACCTTACATATGTCTATATCACACTGCAATAACGTTAGGAGCGTCGATTTATTATCCAATACACATTATGGTATGTGTTACATATACTGTGCACATAGGCATGAGCGAAGTTTATTATTCGAGTTCGACTATTATGTAACAATCGTATTTAAATAAGAAGATAAAAAATAAAAATAAAAAACATGTGTCATGTCACTGGAAGTGTGCTCGTGTGGAAAGATAGCGAGTGGTCGCTGCTGTGGGGATCGTCGAGAAATAAGTTCCAATTGATAAGGTGTAATATCGTGAGCCAAGTGTGTGAGTTTCATCCCCACCACCACGACCTCAGCCTCCACCCCGGAGCCGCCGAAGACCGACACTTGCATATAAGAAGCTCGAGCCATCCTCCTCCTGGCTAAGCAACCTCCTGCTTGTCAAACGTGCAACAGTCCTCGCCACTCCAGTGTTTCAACCTTTGAGTTTTTCTACTGCGCGTTATCACAGAAGAAGATGGCGCCCCGTTGGGTCATCTTGGTGGCCTTAGTCGCCCTCGACTTCGCCTTTGCAGACTCGACCTTCTGGAGGAGGCGTCGAGATGCCACCTCCCCTGTTTGTGAGTCCGTTTTCTTTCAAATTTCCAAACGCTTGTTATGCATTTTTTTTTTCCTCATACCGACCATTTCTTGCAAACACTATACTGCAGGAGGATCAGTATTATCAAGACCGAAAGTTCCCGTAGACTCATCTTCTTTCGAAGAGATTATTTCTTATAATATATAATGAAACGACAACAAATATTGTTCCGTCGACCGATTTTCGAACGCATTGCACTTTCTTTTGACTTGCGACATCCTGCTAATTGCAGTGTTGCGGCAATAACTGTCGTCATTCGTTTAATTTTAAATACCTACTACAAGTAAATGAAAGACAATTCTTTATGTAAATACAAATCTGACGCGTCATTTTTTGCGTTTTAAAGTCACAATGTGCGTGCCACAAATATACTGGAAAGACTGCGTCCAGATGATTGAAGACTCCGGAAGACAGGGAATTCCCATCACCTGTATAGCTGGCAGGGATCGCTATGATTGCATTGAAAAGGTTGGCAGAAAAGAGGCTGACATCGTCGCCGTCGACCCTGAGGATATGTACCTTGCAGGGAAGAGCAGGATTGCGGCCGAAGCCGGGTACAACCTTGTTGAACAGGTAATGTCTAATGATAATAAGACGATCATCCGTGCCAAAGTCGAGACGTGGAATTGCTTTCCGAAGAGGTAGAAAATTACGACCACGTCTATTGAAACGCAATCTCGCACACATATTTTATTATAAATATTTATATTGAGCACGAACGCCAAGCCAAATCGTATGAGGAGAATAATAAATTATTTTCAAACGTGATTCCCCGTGTGGGAAAAACAATGCATACATACAATTTAATAATACTAAAATAATCTTGTGTGGCGTATATGTAGGTTTATAAATAGTTTCCAGTTAAACTGGCCAGGTACACACAAACGCAGGATTCACGAATACTACAGGACCTATATTATAATATAATTGTACAAATAAAATACGTTCAGTTTTTCGCAGACCGGTTTGCGTTGCAGGTGTAACTAAACAATTATTCGACTCGTTTGCATTCCATTACACATGCGTAGGGTGAGCTCGACCATGTTTCACGGTTTTTTTTTTCTTGTACGAACGACTTGCAGATCAGGACCAAAGAAGAGCCGGAGGCACAGTACAGATACGAAGCGGTCGCAGTGATCCACAAAGACCAGGACATAAATTCCCCCCAAGGATTACGCGGGCTCAAGTCCTGCCACACCGGAATCGGACGCAACGTTGGATACAAGATACCGATAACGAAGCTGACGGCTATGGGCCTGCTGACTAACCTCAGCGACCCGAGGTTCTCCTCTAGGGAAAACGAACTTCGAGCTCTCAGCAACTTCTTCAGCGAAGGTTGTCTCGTCGGAACCTGGTCTCCGGATCCAACCATCAATCAACGACTGAGTAAGCCATGATTATGAAATATCTTATTGTTGTTAAGGAGGTTTGTTATGTCAAATCAATACAAGATAATTAAACATCCAGAATTTATCATTAAGATCGGGTTTGTAGACTACGACAATTTTTCTAAGAATTAAAAGAGAAACAAATACTGATATGGCGAACAAGAGCTTGTATAGGTGTCGATTTTTTATTTCGAGTCTAATGTTGATGCCGGAAAACTGCATGATCGAACGATCTTGACATGCCATTATATAACCGATTCCTTCCACAGAGGCGTCCTATTCCAATCTGTGCGCCCGCTGCAAAAATCCCGAGGCATGCGATTATCCTGACGAGTACTCCGGGTACGAAGGAGCTTTGAAGTGCCTGGCCTTCGGGGGTGGACAGGTTGCCTGGACCAAGGTGATATTCGTTAAGCGTTTCTTCGGCCTGCCCGTCGGCAACACGCCGGCAAAACCCGCGACCAAGAATCCAGCCGACTTCCGGTACTTCTGTCCCGACGGAAGCAAGTTGCCAATTGACTCTGAGACGAAACCCTGCGTCTGGGCAGCCAGACCATGGCAAGGATACATGGTCAATGGTGGCGTGTCCAACATCAAGGCCGTTCAAGATGTGAGTTATATTCTAGCAATAACTGATTATGATGTAAGTTGCTGGGAGTTTGCCGATTCGATCGTACGAGTAATTGGAATTCTTTCAGGAAATAACCGGACTCGGAAATCTTGGCGAGCAGAAAAATGCTAGCTGGTGGAAGGACCTCATGCTTTTGGATACCAAGACTCTCCCGGTTAAGACCGATCCCATTCAACCTCTCGAACATTTGAACAGGGCTAACTACACCGACGTTATTGAAAGGGACTTTGGCGCTCCGATGAAGAGTGCTAAATGGTGTGTTTGGTCCACCGAAGCTCTCGACAAGTGTAATGCCTTCGCCAGAGCAGCGTTCTCCAGGTAATGACCATGTGCAATTATTGGAATTCAAGGTCATTGTACAATTTTTACAGTAACTATAACATGGTCAAGTTAAAGTACTTTCGATTGTGGTTGATGTGCAAGATCTTCATGCGATTTTCATCTCGCAATTATACCTAGTAAACTGATTAACAATTTGAGAATACTTATTTGGTGGTTACCTGAAAGATTTTTATCAGAATTTATGCCAACCAATAGGGATGTGAGACCCAAGCTGGAATGTCTTCTTGAGAAGGACGTCGATACGTGCCTGAAGTCAGTGAATGATGGCAAAGCCGACGTAGTCTCCATCGATGGTGGTTTGGTAGACAAGGCAATGAAAGAATACAACATGAAACCTATAATTGCCGAAAAGTACGGCGAAGGTGCAACGAAAGAAAGTGAAAGACCGGCAGTTGCCGTCGTGAAGAAGAGCAGCTCCATCAACAACTTGGGTATAGATATGTTTGTTCACATTGTGTTATGATAGGTCACAACAACTTGACACAGTGATTACAATAATTTTCTCAAAAAATTTCAACGTTTAGTCGATCTGAAGGGCAAAAAATCCTGCCACAACGGCTACAAGGGCAGTTTTGCCGGATGGTTGGCTCCCGTTCACGCGCTGAAGGCAGCCAAGCAGATCACAAATCCTGACGATTTGGCCGATTTCTTTTCCGGAAGCTGCGCACCTGGAGCACCTCAGCAATCCAAACTCTGCTCGCAGTGTGCCGGAAACATCGCCTCCGGCTCGGACAAGATCATCCAAGAGACTAAGTGTAAGCCCACAGAAGCTGAAACCTTCAACGGTGATCTGGGAGCGCTGAGGTACGCCAATGCATATTACGGGTTCATCCTCTTCGCCATTATTCCGCTTTTTCGATATTAAGTGGTCTCTTATTTATTTTTACACAGGTGTCTCATTGCCGGAAATGGAGACGTCGCCTTCGTTTCTTACACGGCACTATTTCAGCTTGGTGAGAATTTCGTTCGCTTCGATGGTTTTTACTGCGGAACTTGAGTGTAGTTTTCATACTCACTCGAATCAATCCTCTTTCATTTAATCTTTCAGACAAAGTGGGCAAGCCCGACCAAATTCCGAAGGGATCGGACTTCGAGCTCCTCTGTGCACACGGTGGTCGCTCCCCGGTTGAAGATGGTAAAAGGTGCAATCTTGGTGTGGAAGCCCCGCGAGTCGTTGTCATGTCTGCTACTAGGAATGAAAATACTCGCCGTGAACTCACCCATGGAATTCTAGACGCTAGCTCTACGTACGCTGAAAGCCCTGAGCTCTTTGCACTTTTCGGAAATTGGGGTGGCAAATCCAATCTCATTTTCAAGGTAATTTAATATTGGTCTTACAGATATCAGTGCTCGTACATGTGAAAGAAAGAAGTCGTTTCACTTCTTTTCAAATTCGGCTTTCGAAATCGATGTTTTCTCGCTCCGTATTGGATTGGAGATGACTTTTATAATTTTTATTTTCAGGACGATGCCATCAACCTGAGTTCCATTGACGAATCCTTGGAATCGTGGGGCACTTGGGCAACGACTCAACAGGAATACAACATCGCCTCATAAGGAATTGACGCGTGGCAAAAACTGGCCAAAAAATGAATATTTACAACTACTCGTTTAAACGCATTAAGCTATAAGTGTTGTAACATAATATGTAAGCCGCCACTCGTATCGAAATTTTTATATGACTTATACGAATAAGATACCTTTATATATATATATACATATATAATTTAATTATAAAACGTATTCAGACTCGAAATTGTTGTCACTAAAATACATCTTATGTGATCATCTGATCAGAGACTTCAGCATTCTCTTATTTATCACCGGAAAACTTTCGTTGTCCGCGTTAGTATTCTATTGTTATACATGGAAAAGTTAGAGGAACTTTATACATCATATCAATCAAATATCACAATACATGAAGTTTTTTGTTCATGCAATGTTTTCTTGCAGAATATACTCCAGTCAGCGGTTCAGTAATGTTTCAGTACACAATGCGACATTCAAACATCCCCCTCTAAGCTGGTACGCATGCCATTGGCCGATGATAATGTGCTGTGATGTGATTGGCTAGCTGCCGAAGCAGCTGTTACAGCGTGAGTGGGATGCGGCCATTGTGAACGGCTCCCTCGTGCGACGTGCGTGAGGTTAGGCTGTGGATTAGGCAACGAATTTATAATAAAGAGATACTAACGGATTACGAATTGTGATATATATTGGTTGTGTGAGGTCACTGAATATCTGTGAATAATTCATAATCCATCGGATCATCATATCTCCGCACACGTATGCGAAAATCAAATTTACATGCATTCGCGTTCGATCACTGTACTTACCCGCCAAAGCCGGCACCAACACTACTGTAAGGTGATATTATAAACAACGGTTCTTTAGGTGAGTAACAATAGTATTTGACCTAAAAAGATTTTTCAGTTTAACCTGTAAACGATCACACTTTGAAATAATTCAAAAGTCTTTCGTTATTTATGTCTGAGCTACCGTTCTGTCGAAATGTGATGAAGATAACCTCAAACGTCAATTCCGAAGGCTTGATTCCAGTCTTTCAGTGATCTAGTTGAATTACTTTTTTAATTTGAATAAATTATTATCCACTTCTACTGTCTTCATCTTAATTTATTAATTAGCCTGGTTCCTGATTCAATTGGACTTCTAATTTATTTCACACATCAAATATTTTCTGAATAACAATCAACTGTCGCTTCGAATATGTTAACGGTCTGCCTCTATGCCTGTTATATATGAAAATCACTTACGTAGTTCCAAAGTCCAGGGACATATTGTTCAATCCAAATATAATTTATTCCAGATTTAAACAATAGCTGCACTAACAGCACTTTATTGTATAACAATGGAGCCGCTGAAGATCCATCTCGATGCATTGGAGATGGCTGGAAAAATGCTCGACAAACACATAACAGCCGATAGCAATTTTCCATCCCTAATAAATCTTATGCACTACAACGCACAAGGTGATTATCACAAAGCAACGAGTATGTCGAAGACCTCGTTATTAGCGATAGTCATAAGTAAATGGTAATTGAAAATCACTGCATCTTTTTTCAGGTGGTCCAACAGTCAGCGGTCTTGACGATCATGATTATCCTAATATAAGCGGCACACCGATCAGCTTTTCAACCATTAATCAGATGAGAATGCATGGCAAAGTTCCATTGCCATCTGAAGTGATGGAGCACTTCGGCCGTATCCTTCCAAAAATATCAATGAATATTTTCTAGGCGTAGCATTCACAATTTTCATAAATTTTTACTTTCGATATGCCTGTTTCACTCTTAATAACAATATAGATATGCAATGTCATTGTATGATGGGCTTATTCACCGATATCTCAAAGGCCTGGCTAACAATCGATAGTGATATTTATGTCTGGTCTTACGAAAATGGGTAAGAAAAGAATTTTATCAAGCTTATCCAGTTCATCCTATTTGATGTACTTACAAAATTCTAGGGCCGACGTGGCTTATTTTGATGGACTCAACGAGACAATAATAAGTGTTGGGTTGGTCAAACCGAAACCAGGAATATTTCAGAGTTATGTCAAATATTTATTGATTCTGACGACCACGATCGAAATATCTGTACTTGGTGTGACGTTTTCGGATACCAATGATGGTAATAGGCGAACTTTTTTTCTCTCTGGAACACATTTCATGATTCAAATCGTTTGCCCAACTTATGTACATTCTACTGTAGGAAAACCAGGAGAAATGCAGCTCGTGCCTGAGCCAATATTCGTAGTCCCTACCGATGGAATAGCCATTACAACTATAGCTAATACCAATAGTGGACGAATATTTCTTGGTGGCAGAAACGGCTCACTTTACGAGATATATTACCAGGTGATTGTTAGAACATTTTTATTGCATAGCCATATGTTGTATGTATTTTTCAATACTACTTTTTTCACATTTTAGGCCGAAAGCTCGTGGTTCGGTAAGCGTTGCAAAAAAATAAACCACTCCGAAGGTCCGCTATCGTTTTTGGTACCATCGTTTGTCACAGTTGCCTTGTCTGAAGAGGAAGCAATTGTCCAAATATCTGTCGACGATAGTAGAAACATTTTATACACCCTTGGTGATAAGGGTACCATAGCCGTCTGGGATATAGACAAAGGAAACGCATCAAAAATTACCTCTGTATCTCAAGCTTCTCTGGTCCAAAATGTTGTCCATGTTGTGAAGTAAGATTCTTTGCCTTTATAGTTTTAAAAACTTCCATGTTTATTACTCTTAAAGTTAGCGTGTGCATTCTTAGGTATTTCATGATATTATTCGACATTGCAGAACACTGGATAGCAATAATTTCCGACCTCTGGTCAGCATATCTGCTATAGCGGAATCAGAATCCATTCATCTCAATTTAGTTGCCGTTGCAGCAACTGGGACGCGCTTTTATTTGTCCTGCAGTTCAATTGCAAATCCGTCTAGTAGACCACATTGTCTTCAACTGATACATGTCAGACTTCCACCGGGATATGCAGCTAATGCTCCCATTTCGAGGCCAAGAAAAGTTCAAATGGCACACTACAGAAAAGGTGAATCAAATTTCCTATTCCAGATTAGATATCGCATATTTGTTCCTCACATCACTATTATATTTAATATTCAGGCACGCTTCTTCTAATCTGCGGCGGAGATACAGAAACGGCATGGTGCTTGAGCAACGATGCTTATCCATTCACTAACTACTTGGCTGAAACGCAGAGCGTTTTGCCATTAGATAGCCCTGCTTGGGCCATGGCTGAGATCCCTGGAGAAACGGTTGTTCATATTGAGAAACAGACTAACCCACATGGAGATCCTCCTCTACTGGTCAGGCAGCACATGGAAGCACCTCGTAAATTCATATTTTTAACAGCACAGGTATTTCAATCAATTTATTTCATGCATGCGTAAGTATAATAAATTCATGCAGCTTGGTAGAGTCTGTATTTTACAAAACTGCTGTGCTGTTACAGGGTGCTATAATACTGGTTCAAGTACGACCTGTGGATATTCTGAGACAACTTTTGTTGGAACAACGTGGGCCAGACACTGAAGCTGTACGAACGTACTTCCAAAATCAATCTGCTGAGCAAGCATGTGCTACCTGCCTCATCCTAGCTACGCTTGAAAGTTCTCAGAATGCCCAGGTATTGAAAAAAAAAACTGTCCATGTATAGTAATCATTTGCTGATGTCATCGAATTTCAGACTTTGTAGCACATTCTTACATAAATATGTTTCAGCTCTCCGACTGGGCAACAAGAGCCTTCTTTTTGTACGGTGCTCAGAAAATCCCAACATTTCCCAGTGGCCTTGACTCTCATTATGGGTTCTCTACTTCGCAAACTGGTATTTATGTTACATACATTTGATTAATTATCCTTCATACATGTAACATAGTCTCGTTACACTCAAATTCTTGATTTTCAATTTGAGTAATTATTTTCCTACAAATATCAAGCATTGAACTTGAACATTCTTGTTTCACAGGGGATCTTCGCACATCTACACCTCGTGCTCAAGGATTTGATGCAAGATCTCCGATTCACAGACTACATTCACAAATGCGAACTAACCCAGATAAAGCACTTCAACAATTTTCAGGAAAACATGGCGGCCTATATCTTTATGTCGGAAGAATACTCCGCCCAATATGGAATGTTCGTTGCATTAAACTAGAAACTGTAAACAACAAGGTTCAGGTGAATATAATTCGCATTAAATTATTTCTGGATGTTGCACTGTGAACCAATTTTATGTTTCGTCTTCCTGTATTGGCACACAATTAATGTCTTTCAGATTCTGAGCACTATACCGTCTGCAGATATTGGATGGATTCTAGGTCATCTACAGGCACTAAGAGCTTTCTTAAATAAAAATACTAACATTTCTAAACAGTAAGTACCTTCTTTTCATTTTAAGAAATAACGGACTCGACAATTTTTACAAAGCAATACAAATTCATTGTCTTCAGGCACAATACCACCAGGAATCCATCTAACGGGTTTGAAAGCACTATGTCACCGCATTTTCAAGAGCCTATCATAGAAGAACGTAATTCCCTTGATGCTCTTAAGGTATTTATTACTCACGCCTGCGAAGTTCTAGGCTTGTGGAGGATACTGTGTGAAAATCAACTCCATAATATTGTCAGCTGTCTGACAAAGGATCAAATTAATCAATTTACAACGGCTACATACAGAGACCTGATTTTAATCGGCCATGAAATATCCTCCCTGCTTATCATTCATCTAATTGATAGGTGAGTAATATGAAGAATCAAAATTACTTGCAAAACTTTGGATTAGGATTAGTGCTATTACTTTCAAACAAAAATATTACAAATTGTTTTTGCATTCCAGCTACC
Organism: Diprion similis; assembly: GCF_021155765.1. Taxonomy (NCBI): domain Eukaryota; kingdom Metazoa; phylum Arthropoda; class Insecta; order Hymenoptera; family Diprionidae; genus Diprion; species Diprion similis. Next base: position 13,750,968 of record NC_060116.1, on the reverse strand, counting down.
TGGGAGACAATGCCTCAATTGATGCAGTCAGCTCGAAACTACGTGAGGTTTGCCCAAATCTCTACAGAAATGAAGATGCTGTCTGTTCTAAAGTGAGTGTCTGTTAACAATACCCAAAAAAAATGCATTACTTTGAAAATTAAAAAAACATGGATAGCTATTGCTTCAATTGTCAGAATCATAAATAGTAATTGCGAAACTGCAATTATTTTCAGGCGAACGAGATTATTTTAAAAGCAAAGAGCTGTGTAAGTCCAGAAGAAAAAGACAGTTACTTGCAATCTGCATTAAAGGTTAGTCAGAGAACAAGAAGTCATTCATCTGTTACATTGTGAATTCAGTTTCATTAAATAATAGTAGGAAAAATTAATCAGGAATTTTTGCAGCCACTCTAGTTAGAACTATAAAATTCTTCTTTTTCTTTGGAATGCCAAATTTTTGTCAATTATTAACTATTCAAATTTTTTATTCTTCTTCATCAGCTCTGTAAGGAAGTAGCTCCCCACCTCAATTTAGGAGCAGTTTGCCAGCAGTTTGTGGCATGCCAATTTTATTTCGGTGTCCTTGAATTATGCCTCTGTTGCGCAGAGAGGGTCGATCCGAATAACGCTGCTCTACACTATTACAAAAACAATGAGCCAGCTGACGATCAAGAGGGGAACCTTGCATATGTCAAACGGTCCTTACTTTATGAATCTTTACCATTTTGTTAACATAATTCTAAGTTAGACTTGATTTATTATTCTTTTTCATCGCCATTCATTCACAGGATTGAGATTTACAAAGAATTTACCGCGATGTTAGATCATCTCTATAATCAAAGTATATCTAATCCATTAACGCCAACTGTACCGAGTAAACCTGGACCCCCACAACATAACAACTCAACAACATCAGTTCCGGCAAAAGAAGTGGTACATTTTTCCCAATAATTATAGATTCAAGCGTTTTGTGCATATACGTAAACTCATTTTTCCTCAATGCATTCATACAAGACTACTATTTATGTTCCATTAATGACAACTATTTGTTACATTTCACAGTTACACGAAATTATAGATGATGGACTAAATTCCCCGTGTGAAATACTACACACTTCAATTTATTCTTGGATGATAGATCGAGGATTACATGGTGAACTCGTAGCTCTTCCTGTGACTTCATTAGAAGCGTATCTAATACGAGTTAACGCACCAGAACTTTTGTGGCAATATTATGAAAGAAATAAGAACCATGCTGCCGCAGCAAAAATCCTCGATGCCTTGGCGTCAAAAGGCGGGTATGTGTGTATATGTAAATATATGTAAACATTGAACGCATATCGACCAGTTCAATATTCAATTTCTCATATTTTTACTTCAACATTTTTTCCAGGCTAGAAGTGCCTTTGGCACAGAGAGTCGAGTATCTTGCACGTGCTGTTGTGTGCATGCGTAGTGACCAAGTTGGTTACGCTCCTCATCTTGGAATTTTCCTTAGAGAGTTAGAAGACAAGTTGGAAGTGGCTCGAATACAACAGCAGGTAAAATCCATATTCTATCGTAAAAATTTTCATTACCGTTATTGTCATGTTAACTGGGTTAAAAAAATCTTTCTGGAGACCTTACTAATTGAAAATATTTACCTACCTACCCTCTACCTTCATTTTGGTGTTTTAGATATTGGATACGATTTGCAGTTTGCAACAGTCGCTAAATTCACAAAATGTGAACTCTGTGCAATTCGATGAAATGCGATTAAATTCGTCTCTTCTTGATATAACACAGGTTTGTGACCATTCTCTATTAAAACAATATTATGAATATTATAATTTCTCAATAATGCACTTTTTCTACAGTTGTACGAAGAATATGCAGAACCTCTTCAATTATGGGAATGCAAACTTGCTATTATACATTGCTCTGGTCATCAAGATTCTATGTTAATACAGGGAATTTGGACCAATATAATTGAAAATGGTATTTTTCAAATTTTCTTCTTAAACTAATTGACGACATAACTCAGTCCTATATAGGTATATCAATAAGATAAAAATGTATTTTTCAGAGTTGAAGAATGCTAATGCACCCTCCGCTGAAGATAAAATGGCAATTCTGATGAGTAAAATAAAACTTCTTGGCCAAGAGTATTCAGGAACACCTCATTGTTTTCCAATTGGTACCCAACTTGAATTATAATTCAGTAATTGGTATAAAAAAAAATATGACTCACCTAGTTGCTGTGTTTTTCATCTCCACGTTATTTTAATTCTTTCTAGATTTTCTGATAAAGCAACTAGAATTACGAGCCTGCAGATTAAGAGTCTCAAACAGCCATATAATAGCAGGCTTCTTACAATTGGGTGTTTCCATAGAAGATCTTCTGGACTTATATGACAAGTACGTTTGGCTTTTTATATATACCATGTATGGCTGTCATAGAAAAAATATTCTTTTTTCAGTAAAATACAATGACTTATAGTCGTATAAAATCCATAAATGTACGTATTTCCTCGAGTATGTAAGAAATTGAACGCCTACAATTACGAATTTTTATTCCTGAAGATTATTTTGTAATTTTGCTCATGATTTTTCAGAATGATTGGAGGAAATGACCGTACTTGGCTGACTGAAGGAAACGAGTTTCACCTGATCGAATCAACTGCCAATTTAGTGAATTATTTTGCAACGAACTCTAATATTACAAACACATTTACCAGGTAAGATACAAAATTTTATTATTAATGTAGTTAGTTGAATTTAATATCGTAAATTCACATATTCGTGTTGGTCCTCAAATGACATAATCCATGTGACAGTAAAAGACTGTAAACTATACTTAAATTGTATCCGAATGACTTCAAATTTTAACACACATTTACAGGAGAAAAATTACGGCTAAATGCCAAGACGTGATTTCGAAGTGTTTAACTACGGTATACGCTAAACCTAACACAGATGAATTAATAAGTAAACTGCGGTCGATACTGAGCGTGTTGAATCGGATGTAATTCGCAGTTTGTCTAACACGGCGTCATGATTTGGTGTTAGAACAGAAAAGGTATCAAAATAAATCAACAAGACTTTGCATTTTTTAAATAAATCCTTTGAATGCAACTTCCAAAAATATCCCATCCTATAAAACGGTACTAATAGGTCTTTATTTCTTAATCCCGTTTAAATATAAAGAACAATGTAACCAGGGATGGACGAAACTTTTTATATTTATAAAACATGTAAATATATTTGATGTAAAGTTCAGTACACATTCGATCAGAATTTGATTCCAGAATATCCGCTACATAAACTGCGGTCAAAATACTTGTGAACGCATCTGATACAAAATGATGACGATGATCTCAAAATATCACTATTAATGGTAATTTTATTGTGGCAGTTGAATTAAAAAACAACATGCTCGGGTAATCCATACAAATGCTTTATGCACATAAAAAGTGGAATGTTTGTTGTTATTTAATTTCAATTTAAAAGTTTGTGTCATAATTTGGACGATGTCGTGATACACCAGTCGTACTCTCGTAACCTGGGCTTCTGTTACTCCCACGTGAGGCATTGTAATAGTATCCATTCCATTCGGATCGCCAACTATCGTATAAATTGTATCTTGAAGAATCATTGTAAGGTCCGTCGACCATCATCTATAAATTTTTATGAAATGTAGCCATTAGTGATCGGTCACAATTCGGATGTCAAAAGAAAAGATGAATTTGACAGTACCTTGTTAGATGTTGAATCAAAAGATTTGTCATTCCAATCTGCATCTATATCGTACAAGTCATCTTTATGGTATTCCTTTGGATAATCCTTTGAGTAATCCTTTGGGTAATCGAGTGATCTGCGCCTTGGTGTCGTTTGATTCTTGTGAATTATATTTTTCTCTATTTCTTCATCAAACATGGGCATGGTTGGCTTAATCTTGGCAACATTTCGACGATTTATCATCTGGGAAAGTTAATCCTTGTCATTACTTTCACGAGTTCTTTTTTAACAAGTTGGTGATAGTATTTTGAACCTACTTACAACAAAAACACCAAATACTATTGTAAATAGCAATCCTCCAACCCCGATCACGATGATAGCAATTGCCCACTGCGGTATAATTGTATTATCTTCGGCCATCTGCGGTGGAAAGGCTCGTTTTTGCACAACTAAGAAAATTAAAGGTGTTTCTCAGCATGATTTTGACACATAATGATTTATATCGTCATTTTAGCATTGATTCGGTCTTACCAACGAAATCGGTTGATGCAGGATCAATAGTAAACTCTCCGAGAACTAATAAATTGTCAGATTCTGAGCTATTGTCATTGTTCGATGGATGTATATTTAAAGCATCGTGGAAGATTGTCTTCAACTCTTGGGTGTTGATTTTTGTTCCAATTTCACTCAGTTCCACGAAGTAATCAACCAGTATACTCCCTTGGCTAAAAATATATGAGTTTTAATATGGTTACTCCCGTTGCTCAACAAATATGTTATGTTTGCTCCAAAAACTCCATTTCCCTTGGTGATATAGTTCAAAATCTTTACCTGAATGCATCTATTCTTATTTTCTTGTACCATTTTCTCAAGGTATTGGATTTTGTAAAAGCCAAATCTATCTGAAAGTTGATAATGATGTTATTCATTTTTTGATACTTATTTATACACAACTGCCTATTAATTACAAGACAATATTTTTTCAATAGCAAATTACCTCATTTTCCACTTCGGCAGCAAGTTGTTTCCACTCTTTGGTATTACTATCCAGTAATTCAGGTATCCAAACTGTATTTCCAACAAGGCGAATAGTTCCAGCTACTTCGCATTCTTCTTCACAAATACCGGGTGTAGTAGGTCGAGGTGTTGTTGTAGTCGTTGTAGTAGTGGTCGTAGTTGATGTCTCACCTGCCGCTACAGTACTGGATGTGTTAGAATCAGGAGTCGCTGTACGTGCTGCCTCGAGTAATTTTTCAATCGATATAGGAGTCGTTGAAGATGTAGGCCATCCTGTGAATTCCGTTGTTGCTCTAAAGCATTAAAAATTAACAATTTAAGTTTACAGAAAAGTTGAAACCCCAGATTTTCTTGTAACAGCATAGTATACTTCAACTATTAAGATACAATTAAACTCTGGTTTATCTCACCTGACTGGCCAGCCTTTATGAATAGCCGGTTTAAATCCACCAGGACCTTGCGCATGTACTGTTGAAGGGGTTGTAATTCGATTTATCGGTTTTCTCCCCCCAGGCCGGCTTGGAAAAACTAATTTTATACCAGCAGTTTTTGTCGTTGACACAGAAGCTGGCGTCGTAGCATTTGCTAATGCAGGTGGATTTTTGACTGTTGTATCCTTGCCGCTTGGTGCATTTGAGCCATCAGTTTTTTTTAGATTGTAATTCGGTGGTAAAAGTGAAGAAAGATCGACCTTTGAAACAGCAAATAGGTCGTCTATTTGAGGCTGCTTACTTTCAGATGTCACATTACTACCATCTTCGCCAGTTAGTTTTGGCGGCTTATATCCCGATGGCAAAAGTGATGAAAGATCAACTGGGGATTTTTTTGCAACATTATTTGCCAGTGACTGTTGATTCTTCTGATCAGATGCATTGTTTTGCTTGTTGTTATATCCCGGAGGTAAAAGTGAAGAAATATTCACTTTAGCCTTTGCAAAAATATCATCAATGATTGACTTTTCTGTAGGCTCGTTTTTCACCTTCTCAATGTTATAACCAGGTGGTAAAAATGCAGCAATATCTTGTACAACTATACTCTTTATTTTGCCAGCATCCTCCTTACCCGCGTTACTGCTTGTTTTATCAGTAGGCGGACGCAACTGAGGAGGCTTTATTACAACGCTTTTTGGAGTTGAGATAAGGCTGTTATTCAACTTGGTTTCATTACGATTGAACCTAGTGATAGTTGGTTTAAGAGGTGATCTCGATGGTGCCGCTGGTTTTCTGTTAGCATTGTATTGATGTGGTACAAATTTGCTGATTACAGGCACCCTCATTGTTGTAGTTCGACTTTTTTTTGCCTGTTCAGTTTCCGGTAAAACATCCAGCTGCAATGTGTTGCCTGAATTTCTGAAACCACCGTTGAAAATTCCACTTGATAACTCAGACTGCACTCTGTCCAATTTGTCATTGATACTTTCAGTAGATTCCAAAGGTCCTGGTACCTTATTGTTGCTATTGACATTCTGCGCCACTTGCTCCACCTGTTCCACAACAGCGAAAGGCAAGAACCTGGCCCCAGAAATACTGCGGCTTGTCTGCACCGATGCTAGAACTATAGAATTTTCAGTGGTTTGTGATCTGTCCATTTGTTTGGTATTCACAATTTCGGACGACGAAGGTGGCGACGAAATTTGTTCAGTAGTTTGTGGCAAAGGAGTTACCGGAATGGATACTGTACCATTAACGACGCTTTTAGTTGTTACCACAGAAACAATTGCTTGTTCAATCAGTACTGATTTATCAGGAAGTTGGCTTGAGGAATTCGATGCTAGTACGTAATGGTTGTTACTACTTTCCATAGAGACGCCTTCATCGTCATCCATCTCTGCGTTATCGCTGAAGTTATTCTGATGCAATTTGTGGTACGTCAAATTGTCTGATATTGAGTAATCTGGTTCTTGTAAGTTAGCGCCCATTTTTATTTTGTCAGATTCTATATTACTAGAATTTGTCAGGTGATGTACCAAGTCCGTATCATTTTCATCCTCATCGTAGTAATAATAGGCATCGTATTCTGCCAAATAATCCTCATCTCCATGTGATTCTTTAGAACTAATATTCAGACTGCTCGCTGTAGGAGATTGGCTAACTACACCATCTAGAGCTCTATGTTTTGGATTTGCGGGACGCAAGGTTGTTTTTAACTCAGATGGATGATGGAGTTCTTCCTCATACTCGTCACTGTAGTTTTCTTCATCGTTATTAGACGAGACCTCTGCGTGCATAATATTGTTCTCATCTAGGAGCAATGGCAACTTTGCACTATCATTCTGTAGTCTTGACGACTCGAGTGCTTTATCATTTTCTCTGTGTGCGTTAACCGATTGAAAATTTTCAGATAAATTTTCCCACGTTCTTTGATCATCTATAAGTAAGTAATACAATTATGAAAATAATTTATCCATACAGTTTGAAATTTAGAGAAACTCAGAGAGGGTGAAAGTAACATATACGCGATTCAGTCGGGAATCTAACGCTGTGGGCACGTTAAAAATGAATTTCCCAATGAATTGATCGTCATTGCCATGCGTTCTATAAATTGTTAATTCATTTAGGTAGCATGTACTGAACGAAAACTGTTCAAATACGTCCTAATATAGTTGCATAATAATAATAACGTGCGACATACATAAATTTCGTTAATATGCAACACTTCACTTCAGATACCGTTGCGGTCTACTGCAATAATACCATCATTAATTATCCACCGTTTAATGGTATGTAATGATATTCAATAATTATTATTTGAGTATAATGCAATGAAAGCTATCGCAATAATCATTTTCGAAAAAACAAAACGATTCTCTAACAGCGGGTAACGTGATTTTTATATGATTATTATTTTGAATACCTAACGTGCCAGTGTAAAAGATAGTGGCCACCTATCATTAAACAGTTCGATGAAGGCCAACAGGTAGATAGAAATGTGAAAAAAAATTTGTTCAACGCATTAATACATGACTATGAAGTTACAAAACGCCAATTGAAAGGACATCTATAACGTGATTTCGTTTTTTATACGTATATATTCACAGTCTTTTTGGTTCGAATCACGCGTTTGTAATGTACTTAAAATTCCAACGATTTACTTCCTGACACTTCGTGATGTGGTTATCCAAGCATTTTAACGAGGTTTTACAAATTGAAATGAACTATTGCGCAACGATTTCATAACCAGACACTTTCAAAAGCCAGATTTATTTTCAAAAATAATATTTATATGCACAAGATGCAAATGCGTCTAGTGCAAATCGGTTGCGAACAATTACGATTACGAACTAATGTAATAATTAGGCAAGCCAAATTATCTCTCTCTAAAATGCATAGCAGGGTTGATCCTTATTTTTACGATATTGGCGTTGAGATAAATCGCATCAGACTATAACACGGCACTTGCATTTTTTTTAAGTGAAACTACACGTAAATTGCAAAACCGCAAGTTTGGGATTCCCGAAAATTGAAGGCCAGTTTGCTTGAATCGGTCGCAGTTACTCATCATTGCTTCCAGTAATAAATGACTTTTGAAAGTTTCCAAGCAATTCGATGGCAAGCATTTGACAATCTGTAGCACGCGAAGGCCGCTCAACTCGGTCGAAGAAAATCGTTTTCTATCGGCGACGCAACGGCGTCGGTCCGCGAACATTTAATACCAGTGTCTCGTCTAGCTGACATGAGTAATATTAAATATATTTATCGAATTTCAACACAACGATTACGTGTTCATAATGGGATATTTACCATTGAGCATCCGCAGACTCTCGTAACTTTGTCGATAGTCCGCATTTCCGTGTACTCTAGTACCCGAGTAGAACGACATGAAGAACAGTGCCCATAATAGAAATCTGCAGCTAAAGGTGGTACCCGGATACACCGATGGACCCGTTGTTAACGCCTTCATTCTTCTCAGAAGCGCATATTATTACGATTTATTTATTTATTTATTTATTTATTATATATTATCACGCAGGAGGTAGACGCTGGTTCACCACTGTTTAATTTCGTTAATTTATCACACCACGTACCGATCGAATTACTCGTCATTTTAGACCTCCGTAAAACATATTTCAGTACTAAACAGTAGAAAGCAAAATCCTACTTTCACTCGAGCACGCGTCCCGCGGGCCTGGCAATACTCACGCCGAGGCCGTCGAGCTGGAGGTAGAGGCAGTCGGAGGAGGTAGAGGTAGGAACGAGGTAGGAGGTGGAACCTGGCAGCGAGTAACTGCTTATGCCGCGGGTACGCCGTTCGGAGTTTCGAGCAAGAAGAGAAAAAGGAGTAAAAAATTATATTGTCGTGTGTCACGGGAAGGCCCCTTCCTCGCATTCTCGCCCTGCCTCGAGGTCCCCGGCCTTCGTTTTCCGTACAAACCGGACCACATTCAAGAATCGCCACGACCTCACCCAGGCTCGCTAGCCACGGCTTTTGTAGCGAGATAAAAATTGTACATCGAGGTATCCACACCTCCTAGCTAAGTCGAACGGGAAAAAATTTAACATAACGAAACTGGTCCCGACGTCTTCGCACACACGACCCGTTAGTTATATCATTGTGGGATGAAAGAGAAGACGTGGAATTAAACTTTGTTCACATTGAATTTAAAAAATTTTCACCGATCGATTCCTTGTCACGGTGATCATACTCCCTTTGTTTATTTAAGACTCGTTATATTTGTAGCAGCGGTCATAAACACGGCGACCTTGAATGTCCTTGAGTGGGAACGGACCCGGGGGCTACACTTTTTGTCATTTTATTTATTTATTCTGCTCCGAACGAATAAGGAAAAATCACAACCGCGGGAGCACGGCGATTCTTACTGTATTGTATTGTCATTTTTTCGCTAACATAAATGCGAGTATTTCTTAAGACATCGAGTCGATATGAAGATTATTTCTGTAACGTGATCAGCATTTTTTTTAGGGAGTCGTCGTTATTAATTCGCATATCAGCTGAACTTATTGTGGGTTGAATTTTGAAAAAAAACAAAAACTTATTGAAATTACACACACTTCATTTCTTGTTTCGTTTTTATTTTACCCTAGATGTATACAGTATTACGATATTAGTCTAGGAAATAATTGATAAATTCGGTCCAACTACTATAATGGCCTTGTTTATGTAATAGTAGACTTAGTCGTTCGATGATGCATCGCGGCTGATATTAACTGCAACAAAAACAAAAGATGATGAATACGTTTTTTTCGAATTGTATAGATTTGAAAGATTACAAAATTTTATATTGCTGAATTAAAATCATCATTCATACTTTGTGGTTGGTCTGCGAGAAGGTTCTGAGGCTGTAGGTGGTGGCGGTGGACCCCTGCGAGCCAATTCCTCCAAATAACCCATAAGCAAACGTGTTCGTTCCATAGCTGCAGCTTCCAAAACAAGGAATCTTCGGTCCTTTCGTAAAATTTCTTCAATTTCTGCCAGGGAAGCGCTGTTTTCTTGAACTTTTTTGAATGTCTTATCGGTTATGAGTTTTGTTTCCTGGAACGAAAATAGTTTTTCAGAGCCCAATCCATTAGTGTCTTGCGGTTGATCCGAATAGTATTTCTTTTTTTTAAATACTAACTAACTGGGAATGAGATTAAGTATACAAACCTGGAGAAGTTCTCTGAAATCAGCTTTGGCTGCCACTAGTTTATCCTTGATGTATTCTTTGAATTCCTTTTCACATTTCTACCAACAAAAAATGATAATTTTGTTAGAATAGTGAATGTGAATATCAAATCGTACTTCTGTGCGACGGTTGAAAATTAAAAATTGACTCACCCTATCACTAGACGAAAACTTAACGTATCTGGGATCATCTTTCAAAGTTTTCTTAATATCTCTCCAGGACGCGGTAAGCTCTGTAGATGCTCCAACTTCGTCTAGTAGCTCCCTGAATTTATCTCGCTTCTTACGACCGAGCTGTTCGATATGTTCATTGAATAACCGCTCCTTCTCTTCTCTTTCTAAACTCTCCGCTAAATCCCATCTATGATCTTTTCTTAATTGTCGTTTCGCCTCGCGCCAAGCAAGATCGCCGTTCCGAACCTGTAAATGCGTACCGATATTAGATGACGGAAATTTATTAAAAAGAAAGTCGGTATCATAAACCTGACAAAAATACAGAAGATCCGTACCAGATCAGCAAGAAGTGCACTGAAGTGTTGGACAGCTTCCGCGTGCCTATGATGTTGCCTTTCCTTATCCCGATCACGGAGGTGAGTAGCCAGGGTACGTTGTACTTCTCGTTCACGTTCCCTCAAACTGGCCTCAGCCCTTCGTTCTCTTTCGCGTTTCTGCTTCTCGCGATCTTCTTCCGAATCGGAAGCAATATTGTTTTCCTCTTTCTGCAGTAAAATATTATTCATCTTTATCCATTGCGAGGCATGACATTCAATTCACATACGGTGTGTAGAAGTTTGTTTATAATTTTTTCATCCTAATACTTACGTCATTATCTCTTTTCAATTTCTTCTCTTCTGGCTCTTCAACTTCCCCAGCTTCCTTCTCTACAGTGAGCTTTTCCTTACCATTCTCCTCATGATTAAGTTCTATTCTTCTTTGTTTCTTCTCCTTTGTGACTTCTTTATCAACCTTTTCCTTGGACTTCTCTTTGTACTTGTCGTTATCTTTCCTGTCTTTATCCTTTTTCTCAGATTTATGGTGGTCCTTCTCCTTGTGTTTATGATCCTTGTCGCGTTCCTTTTCTTTCTTTCTTTCCTCCTTCAGTATACGGATATAATCCCTAAACCAGTCCTCTCGGGCAGTAGTAGACTCCACCACTCTATACCTCCAATCAGATTCTAATTTCTTCTTGCAATCACTCCAATGAGAATGTCTGTCAATGTCCTTGTGCTCTCGCAACATGGTTAAAAAATCCTTTTTCACCTGAAAATGAATAATATGAGAGTGCCACAGCTGATAAAAGGTTTGATTTTGAATTATTTACATATTCTGATTTAAGTAAACATTTCTTCTGGCTTGTTTGCTGTACATAGTCGATTACGCTTGCTCCTTATCGAAATTTGAGAGTTTCATACGCCACAAGGAAAAAAAAACTTCATCAAAATACACCAAACAAACCAGTTATAATATCAATCAAATACGATAATTAAATACTACATTTTTTTTCGATTTTTCATCGAAGTATTTTATAGTAATGAGCTGCTTATTTTGGCTGAAAAAAATACAATGATTCCGTGCTGTAAAAATGATCAATTTACCCAAGTCATCATCAATTTTGTAATGTTACAATACATATATTCTATAATGCGTCGATCAATATGAGCAGAGAATGCAATTTGCAACATTAGGATCTATTCAATGATAACTTGGTATACAAAATAAATATATGTATCCTAACTGCTGTCCAAGCTGAAAATCAAAATATCATTAGTGAATCATCGGTATCAGCTATTCAATGTTAAAACACACAGGTCATTCAGTTTACAAATCTAGATTTTAATTTGAATGATCAGATTCGTAACATTACATCATTGTAGATGCATCCTGAACATCTTTAAATCTAGTTATGTAACCTGAAATTGGCCCTTGATATTTCAACTTTGATTTTTTCTAACACTTCTTACCATATACAGAAAATTATTGAAGGAATATGCTGTTACTTAAATAAGACAAAAGAAAACCATTCGGATAGATTAAGATGTTGGCACATTTTGGGCTTGACATTGCCATTAAAGATGTAACTGGTCGCCTAATCCTAAAAAATTTCAGAGGAAAAGTAGTATGTACCGTATTTATCTAGTTGGGTATTATTCTTACTCAAGAAATCGTTTTTCACCGTTGTTTACAAAGTCATAATTTCTCTTGAATAATGACTCTCTAACAACCGGAATTCAGATATTTTTATCTCGTATATTAGTTATATTTAAAATTCCTCAACAACGATTTTCACGCCGTTGATAAATCTTTATCAATAGTGTGGATCGCCAGCCTTTTTTCTGGATTTTCCCTCACCTTATATAAATTTTCCAGTTCTTCGGAATCAATTTTAAGCAGATGGTAATGCCGAGAAATATGTCATCTGAACCCGCAAACGAGGGAGTGAAATATTTTTTGAAGTTACCAGCTGAAATGACGTATACCAAATGTCACATGATGATGTACATCTGCATTATGGGGAAGTACTATCCTGAATCGTTTTATGTCATCAGAAAAATACGGTACAAATTATTTGTGTTGAGATTATAGAAAATAGAATTGGCGTCTCTAATGGCTAGTGTGGGGATCATCATACTTGGTGATCGAATCATAAGACTATTTTCACACCGATCAGAGTTATATATTAATGTTCGCTTGAGGCCACGTAAAGTTACACTAAACTTATAACTTTCAAAAAATTCATAGATTGCGTTTCTATGACAACATTCAGCTGTAAGAATAGGAACGTAATTCAACATCAACGGAAGAATGGTTAAATTAGGTAAACCGAAATTTTATCTTCTATTTACGTCAAGAAAATGGAATTTCCGTGTTAATACTAGATATCTTTGTCTTGTATCTTTTGATTTTTATTAATTACTAGATGAAATGTGAAAAGGTGAAACTTGACGATGATAAAACTGTTATTAATCTTATTTTTACAGTATGCAAGGAAATTGAATGGTTTATAACAATTGCTGACCTTTTCGTTTTCTATACTAATAAGTTGATTGACTAAGAGATTGATTTCAATTTATAGCAACTAATGAGACCAGATTACCGCTAGTCCGTTTAGAAAAATTGTTATAAAATTTATAAAACCGATTCTATTCATTTTTCTTGAGTATTTAATCCTATGAAACTTAGTGTTCAATTTCAGTGTGACCACGGTGCATGCAACTTAATTTAATACTAGATCTTCACTGCACCAACAAAGTTTGAAACAACATCAACAACGATAAAAGTATATTCTCAATACTGGAACACCATTGAAAGGATGAGAGACGTGTTTTGTATCTCAAAAAGTCGATACAACAGTCACTATTTAGGGATGAAGCACTGCTCAAATATGAAAATTAATACCTCATTTAAGTTTTCTGAATCATTGATAGATGAACTGCAGCTTTACTTCTATCTGCGAAGTATCAATCCTCAAGTAACGACATATTTCATTCCACACGTACTGGTTGGATTCGGAGCTCCCCTCTATACCATATTCATCGTATAACTAATAACGGTGATTTGGGATATTCAGAGTATATATATCTGAAAATATTGATCATCTCATCGCTCAGAGGGTGGAAGTGTGACAGATATTGAATACAACTTTCAAAATCTAAATTTCTTGTAAAAATCTAACTATATAATCGTGATTTGCTATGAGTTTGGTAGACTACAGAGAAAATACAACAATAGTTTAGTTAATCCCTTGGAAGTTATCCGGTACAGATAAAAAGGACGCTTTAACCATTCTTACGTAAATGCAAATTATCTTTATATGTACAGAAAGATGCATTATAGATTGAAAAAATTCCCAAATTTTCAAAAATACTGTTTTCATAGTTAATTCGTATGATTATTGTACCACGATAAAATGGATCATCTCGATCGTTCAATATTGTGATATAATTATGGGAAATGAATTTTGCGCTACCTAAGGGATATTATTGATCTGTTATTTTTTCACTTTTGAAATTCAATGGGAACTCATTACTATTTTTATCTGATACTTCCAAAGAATGATTTTGATTTGAGAGAAGTTAATCTGTATTTCTTTTTCTTTGTTTGTTTGTTTGTTTTTGTTCAAGTAACGAGGATTACGATTAATATACAAATACCGAGTTGTTTCATTCTCATGACTCTGCTTTGGAGTTAAGAATGCAGCGCGCGAGGGTGTGCCAACTGTGCCACGCAGTGTAGGTGGGGATGGTAGATGACATCATCCATGCCACCAACCAGCTTCAGAACCATGCCACTCCACATATGGAACCTGCCCTGCCTGCCTCCTGACTGAAGTGGAGAGTTCAGAACACATAAGTACATAAGGAACCGTCATATACCAACTATTTATTCTCTACCTCTCCCAACAACTTATGATTGTTTATATATATGGAAAGATTTTTCATCAAATGGATTGGATTAGAGAGTAGAGAGTTTACTTCTCATTTCTTCCTATGTGTGTTCTTCGTTCGTTAATAATAACTATATCACTGTTGTTATTATTGCCCTTAGGAATTAATATTAAAAATCATTCAATTGGAACAAAATAATAACATACCTACGGAACCTGAAAAAATTGTTTATTATCACTGAAAGTACAAAAAGTATATTAATCTCGTAGACAATGTTCATACAACAAGTTACTGCCCACTGATTGATACGACATTATTTTTAACGAACCGCTCAATATTTAATTATTCCAATTTCCACCAATTGTTCCCTCACAAAATTCATACTAATAAGCACATCAGGGTTCCTGCAAATGTTTCGATTTCGTTAAGTTAGGCATGGGCAGTGACTTCAAGTCTTTCACCAACCATTCTTATGTCAACATCTCATTCTCTCGATTGCAATCTACCAAAAAAACCATGTTTCACATCATACGACAAACCTTTGTTCTGCATGCAGGAAACTGTAATGCTGTTAAATGTAAAATTTTAATAGATAGTAAGAATGATTGTTTAGTCGTTTTTCATGGTATTTCTTCCAGTATTCAACGGTCATTGAAATTAGACAATGCCAATTTTTACTTAACATAATTGGAAAAGGAATTTCAGCAAGCTTTGCAACATTGGCAAATACTTTCAAAATCACAAAAATTGAAGTCGTATTTTTTCACTATCGTACGCAAAAGATAGAACAAGAAACAAGAATTATTATTTGACTTTAGGATTATTTAAAATCAGATTTCATGGCAGTAAGTTATTGTATAACATGTTAGGCTCACATTCTTGCTGAAAAAAATGCAAAGATTGCTAAAACGTAGTAAAGATTATAATATATGTTATTGTTATCCGAGCTTAATTAGTTTGTAGTCTTATAATTAGTTTCTGGCCTTCAAATTGAAACGAGAAAGGTTTATTATCACAAATTTTGAATAACTCGAAAATCGAGAACAAGACGCCAAACTCGAAAATATCCGAAATATTCTCAATTTACCTAATTAAATTCCAACAAACAAGATATTTTATATGAGACTGTGAATGCGTGATCTAATGATGATTCGATTATTTGATTTTCAAGAATTTTGCCAAAACGTTGATTACTTTCTTTCGAAGTAAAACCTGAAAAAAAATTGGCTCTCCAATCGCCAGCATTATGTTATGGTGAATAATTCCAACTGGCATACCTGTTCTCGTTTAGCCGTTTTCTCCTCCTTCTCCCGCTTCCGCACTTCCAGTAGATATTCGTTAAACAGACTCTCGCGCTCGCGCATCTTCTCCACATTTTTAAAACGGTCGTCTTTGCCATGTTTTTGAGCAAAATCACTGAACGATGATCTGTTCGTACATAAGATATAAAAAGATAAGTGGAACTGATGTAAAATGCCACATATAATTCCAGTTTTGGGATCATGTAATGGAATGAAGGTGTTGATATGATAAAGAATACCATATCTCATCATAAAATTTACAGTAAGTCAGTAACGTACTTTCCATGAAGTGTGGCTTCTTCAAGAAGCTTCTGAAATTGTTCCTTCCTCTCCTTCATTTTATTTCGCTTCTCTCGTCGTTCCTCCTCAGCTCGCTCCTTTACATATTTTTCAAAGACTTGCTTCCTCTCCTTCGATGTCAACAACAAATATCGAGGGTCGAACACTATTTTATGTAATTCTTTCTCCCACGTACTGAATGCTGATACCTAAATTCGAATAGGTTCGAATAAAACATATCAGTATCTTGAACAATTGAAAGTTGCTTGTCATAGAACGCCGATAAATTCTACTTACATCTTTTTCTGCTAGCATATCTTTGAATGATTTGATTCTTGTATCCAAAGGAACAATGGCTCTTTCTCTGGCAGCCCTCACTTCTGCTTCAATCGCAGCCTCCTTACCTATGTCGATAGTTTTCTTTCCTTCTTTTTCCTCTTCCTCCTTAGGGATGACTGAGAACAACAGCAATGTAAAACAAACTGCAGGTATAGGATGTTGATAATTTTGCCGTCTACATATGCTGTAGCAAATTGATTATGTACCCTTAACAACTTCTTCTTGTTTTGGTTTTTTAGCTGGTGTAGGCTGGTCCTCCTCACTGCTTTCGCTAGAATCTGATTGATGAGGATTTTTGGGTGTCGCAACAGCATCTGGTGGAGTGGCAATCAGTTTCTCAACGTCTGTCCGTCCAACTAGATCCTCAGGCCTTTCCCACACCGATATTCGGGAAGAAGGATTATAGAAAAATACGCGACCATCTCCAGTCCACACCACGCACCTAATTGTGGAAAACATAGCAAATATTAAATGACAAATAAGTAAGTTTATTTGTAAGTTATACACCTGAATAAGACAGAGGAGAATAACTTACCATGGTGTTCCAGGAACGGGAGTGCTAGAAATCGGCCTTGATTTATCTTGTGGTTTAGCTGATTCTTTAGGAACAACTTCATCTTTCTTTTGTTTGTTATTTTCAGTTTCCTTGAAATTTTCTTTGGTCTCTTGAGTACTCTCTTCTTGTTTGTCAAGTTTGATCGGGACGTCTTGAGTTCCGGCAGGTACTATATCATCTGCTTTTTGTCGTATGGCAAGTTTTGCATCTGAAAAATTTATAACAGATTCACAGCACATTGATAATATTCCGCATTAAAACACAAGAAATTCTAATTGATGAAAAGGTTTGAAAACAATTTATAAACTTCTGCAATGATTCTGCAGATTTTTTAATTCCAAGTATTGATATACGTACTTTCAAAATCTTTCATTGGCTGGGGCTTTTCCCAGACTGATTCGCCTGCTTTTGTATTATAATAGTACATCCGGCCATCAGGTGCGCGATGTTCAGTCCAAACCAATGCTGAAGCAACTAACTCTGGGTCTATCTGTGCCAATATGGCAGGATCTTCAACACCAGTCTGAGGAGTCATGACACCATGTGGCATTTGTGGCATACCTGTATAAAAAGACATTCATTTTCTGAAACTGCATGTGCTTGTAACGCAATTTAAACTTTGCACCAAGAAAAATTATTTACCCCAATTTGTTTGAGGTGGTCCATAATTTCCAAAAGCCTGGAAACCTGGAGGAGGCATACCGAAAGGTGCTGCTCCAAATGGAGTGGGTATAGGACCGCCAAACTGATTAGTGGGCATTCTGTGTTGCATTGGCAGCATATTTGGAGGTGGTTGCATCATGTTTGCTGTGCCGTTAGTCGTCAAAGCACTAACAGCCGATGGTGACGCTGTAAAGTTTCACATTTTAAGTCACTTTACAAATTCGGTGTATGGAGCAAATGTAAAATACCGTATTATATTTAGTTTTAACCATTTGTTTGACTTATTTCCGGCTGCACACTTGTGTCGGTTGGTTCACTAGCTGGTGCCGTAGTTGCAGAAGAAGGTGTTGAGGTAGTAACTTGACTCTGAGCTTCTGAACTGCCAGTTAGTTGTTCGCCAGACGGTGTTACCCGTGTTTCAGCCGGTTGAGACTGTGTTGTACCTGTCGGCGTTGTCGATCCGGTACCTTGTTTAGCAGCGCCATGGACCAGTTGCTCCAACTAATATATTACATAAGAATTTTACCACGTTAAGAAGCGAAAATATGTAAAACTGATAAGGAAATACGGAAGACCACAAATTTTCAATGCCCACCTGATCTTGCGCCATAACTTTAACATTTGGTCCCTCAGGCTTGGTCCAGGTAGTCTCCCTTGTTCTTATGTTATAAAAATATGACTTTCCATCCCCAGTTTTCGTTTCAACCCATACCTCACCATTGAGGTCTAATCCTGGAATGTTTGTTTGCGATTGATGTATCTGCTGTTGAGTCTGCTGACCGGCGACTTGTGCTCCCTGCTTTAAACAGATTATAATTTATCAGCAAGTAGTTTACTCTTACATAAGATATTCATACCACGAGTGAGATTATCAAACTTTATTTAGATCATAATCCTCATTTTGTCAATTAAATACAGACGTACATTCATGCTTGGTGGTCCCATTCCAGGCGGTGGGCCATAAGGGCCAGCACCAAGAGGTCCATTCATCATGTGCGGGGGAGGCTAAAAAGTAACATGAATGAAAATTAGTATAATCTATAATGATTTTACAAATAAGTTATCAATCAGAGAATTGAGATCATTCTCAGGATTTGATGAAAATACACTACCATTCCAGGTGGTCCCATCATGTTGGGAGGCCCCATCAAATTAGGGGGTCCCATAGGACCCCAGCTTGGATCAAACGGTGGTGGGCCACGAAAACGTGGTCCTCCAGGACCTGGTGGACAGTTGGGACGTGGTGGACCTTCGAACGGGAACCCATTGTTTCCTCCTCTGAACATTGGCCCACGTGGGCCAAATCCTCGTCCCCTAAATCTAGGGGGCCCACCTCTCATTGAAAAGTCAAAAGCTCCCCGACCCCGGCCCCTAAAATAGAGTCATAAGAAAGGTGAATTACCTATGACGTTGGAATCACTTATTCCACTTCGTTTATTGACCTCACAAATATGAATTTTAGAATATTAACTGTGTTCATCAAAACTTGAATTCTCAAGAAAATTTATATTTAAAATTTAAAGTGAAATTTAAATACGAGTGAATTATGCCAGAAATTGTAATCAGTAAGAAATTATCAGGAAAAATAATCAGTCCCATTCTTGATATGATTGAAAACAAGTCCAAAACTGTTACAGGATTGCAAATTAATTAAATATTATACGGAATTGACGCAACTGAGAATTATAGAGAAACTAAAGTAATCATTTTTGAAATACGCAGTTCGACATTTCTCAGAACTTTTTGATACCAGCTCTACGAGGAAAATGTGTTATCTCGACATTGCAAATCAAACTCATGAGAACCGAATATACTCTGACCGATTCGTAGTCGACATTTAGAGCGAAGATAAAAATTTTATTCTTGTTAGCATGCATTTAAATTTTTTGGTGATAACTTCTATCAGAATATGAGTGTTTTGAAAGATGTTTTCTTTTTTAATTCATTGGCATGACCATGTAACAGAATAATATCCATATTAATCATTTCCAGTTGAAAAAAAATGGTTTCCATGGCTACATGTGTGTGTACAGATAACACATGACGTCCTCATGATTATTATGATTATTACTGTAATTTTTCTGGAGTGAATATTACTTTCGAAATCTTTCGAACTTCAATAATTCATTACGAGGAGGTTAATCCAGGGCGTTGGGCGATTGGCGAGTAGTTTAAAATTTCCACTTAGTATTCTATTACCTAAAACCTCCTCGGCCTCGCGGTATAAAAGGCCTGTATTCGTCACCATCGAAATTGTACTCCTCTGTTTCCTCTGTAGGTTCTTCGGTGGCCTCCTGCTCTGTATTAGCGGCAGGCTCCATAGTTGGAGCGGGTTGTTCACTGCTTACTTCCATAGTGTGTTAATTTGTCGTGAAAAATTATGGTAACTGCTTTATAAACTATTTACGCCCATTAAGCGAATCTTTTTTTTCTATTGCCGTCGTGTCGAAGCACAGAACGCCGCAAACAAATCACTATCCCAGCGCGAGGCGCAAGCGGCAAGCAGTAAACACGTAATTACCAACCCAAGAAAGAAATTACCCTTGATTAAGGCGATACCATTTTCCCTCTTTATCGATTGAAAACTGAAAACCCTTATTGCAAACTTTCCAATTTTCAACAAATCATGGTGAAATAAAAATAATTACTATTCTACTGAAGTATTCGTGCCTTCCCCACGTAGAATGGCTAATTATTTTTACGTTTCAGTAATGATTATACTCACGAAACTAGATACAAATTTTTACATAAAAATGTTTAATATATTGAAAAATACGCATAAACATTCGCTCGCGCATCAATAACTACTCAAAAAAGTTGCTTTCATTTACCGACGCTTCGGATTTTCTTACCAATCCCTGTATAGTGTTTGGCTAGGGGATATTATAGCAGCGATAAAATATCACCAGAGTTTCCCCTTCCAGTCGCCGCTTTGCTGATTGCCGAAACAAACCTGCGAAACATCGTAACGTGCGCAGATGCTGGCTGACATGTTCCGAAAAGCAAAATAGCAGTCAGCAGCTTCTGAGAAGTACGGACGCGTTGCGCAATTCGTGTGTTGTGTTGTGGATTTGATATATTTAACTCAGATCATTCCCAATACAGTTTCGATGATGAAAAAATCGCGATTGTGGCTATTAGTCAGTCTGTGAAATACGCGAGCGGAGTAAAAATACGTTTACTCCACGTTTATTCTAGCCCTGTGCGTGTTAACTCAACAATCACATCCGTCTACGAAGTGACTGTTGCCTCCACCAACGCACAATAATCTACGCATGTGTTCAGTAACTATCTTTTCACTCACAATTTTTTAACCTAGCTGAAAACAATTATCATCCATGTAAACAGCGAAGGTTAAATATCATTCTCCTAATGTGTGTTCACGAAAACTTGAAAAGAACGCTGCAATTCACAGTTTAAAAAACAATCTTAGCCTACGATGAGTTTTGGTGTTGTTTCAAACAATCTAGTGCTCGGTAGGTTGCATCGTTAAATTGCATCGTGAGTATTCGTACTATCCTCTCTGTGATACGTCGTATAACATTGTCATTTGATATTGCAGGGTGCTGTTCGCTTAAAAGTTGAAGTTTATTGAGATGACAGATGTTTTGAGGTCAGCTACTGGACGAGATAGTATAATGAAAATGTTGCTGTCAACGAGTCCCGTTGTTTCCACTTCATCAACAGTAGGCTCAGGACTACCTAGTCCAACTGGTGACACGTTTGATGATAACCCAAATACATTAACCACATATTTACATCAGCTCGCTGGGTATTTTGAGAGTGAAATCAACGTTATCGTCAAGGATCACTGCTATTCTCGTCCGTGGAACTGGAAGCCGGAAAATGTATATGTCAAGCCAGTCAAGAAACTGTTCTTCAGCAAGCCTAGAAGCTTATTAGTCACGTGAGTATAAGATGACAATGTACAGCATGTTTTCCTATTTTAACTGTATTCAATTTTTGTTAACCTAATTGAAGGCGAGCTACGAGAATGATAAAATCTCGGATCATTTTTATTTCTTTTTTCCTGCGCTCAGAATTTTCTTTTCTATTTTTTTTATAATTGAAATTTTTTTGTTTTGTTGTTCTGGATTTAAAACAATAGGGATAAACTAAAACAGGATGAAGAGGTCAACGTTGAAGGAGATATGACGGAGTCTGTCACACCGCCATACGACTTAGCCAGAACTCGTCATGTGATGGACGAGTTTCAGAGACTTGCGAATTTTGCTCGACCCGACGAAAATGATGATTGGGAAGAAAAAATAGAAAAAATCCTCTGGACTCCTGTTCAAAATCGCATCTTTACCAAAGTTATGCGCATATTGTCTTCAGAACGGTTAGCTAGATTGGTAAAAGCGAATAGTTTAACAGAACCAATTTTTCGAAGAACTTCCGTCGACACAGCTGCACGACGATTCAGAGAAACACTCGCATCTGCTGGATGGGATTTTCGAGTAGCTCAATGGCTGCATAATTTACTCTTTGAAAATTTACCCCAAGAATATATGGCTATTTACCTGGACATTCTTCAAACGTTAAGATTAAAAATTCCACAATTAATAGATAAAATAATAGCCATACAACCAAATCTCAATGCTAAAAATGGATCAATAACCTGGGAAACCCTCGGACCATTGCTGAAAAGATCATGGGATCCAATTGCGTCAACATTAAATGCAAGCAGGCCAGTAAGTCAGCCCCTTATTACCACAATACAACTACTGACGCGAATTCCAGGGTAGCCTATCTGCAAGAGTAGATCATCACTTTAATACTTGTCATATTGTTTTCAGAAAAAGTTACCTGGCAACCCAATCCTTGTCATAGCACCCTCTGGAGTCGGAACCAGCGTTTCTTCACGACAACATAAATGGATTTCGCAGTTGGGAGCTTTGGGTATGGTTGTCAATGTGCATACACACATGGGATTAGCGGCAAATAGAATGACGATGATGGCTTGCATGGAGCAACTGGTTCAAGCTACCAGAACCAAAATACAAGACGTTCGTAGTGATTATCCAGGGCGGCCAATAATCCTTGTTGGATTTAACACGGGAGCTGCTCTTGCTTGCCAAGTGAGACTTGATTATATACCACTTTGTAAAACATTTTACTGTATATATATGTCATGTTGACTAAGAATGTATCTTAATTGTTGCTTAGGTAGCTCAAATGGAACATGTAACGGCAGTGATATGCTTAGGCTTTCCATTTACGACTGTAGAAGGAAAAAGGGGGACCCCTGATGACACTTTGATGGATATTAGATGCCCTGTTATGTTTGTTATTGGTCAAAATGCGACACTTGTGAGACCGGATGACTTGGAAGATCTAAGGGAAAAAATGCTTGTCGAAACAAGCCTAGTTGTTATAGGAACAGCAGACGATCACCTAAGAATATCTACGGCAAAGAAAATATCTGAGGGCATAACACAGAGCATAGTCGACAGATGCATACTTGACGAAGTTGGTGATTTTGTTGGGAGTATTCTGCTGCAACCTCATCCTTTGCCCCTGCGATCTAATCCCTTGATGAACTCTGACAAGTCTATGAAAAAGGAATCCAGAAAGAGGAAAAATTCTACTAGCAGTTCTGTAGAGAGCGAACCACACTCTCCAAGTTTGAAAAAAACTAGACCTATGACACCCATCACGCCGAATGCTGTTTCCGGTACACCGCAAAAGTCTTCAGCAGGATCTGTGGTGCGCTCAGGAACTATAAATACGCAGCCAACTCTTTTAGCAATCAGCGGAGCAAATTTAAATCACCCATCAGCACCTAAACGAAAACCTAGAGTTATCAGTAATCAGAAAGTTAGTTTGCCTGAACAGCTATTATCACCAAGACTATCGGGGCAGGTAAGAAAATCTTATATACCAACATTCCGCTCTGATGCAGCACTGAATTGACAATACAAACTCTTACACAGTTGAATGCAAGTAATGCAGCCACGGGAATAACATTGAACATTGGCACCTTGGCCAGTTTAGCACCCATCGGACCATTGCGTATGGCAACAACCTCAGCCGGTCAAACTTTTCCGACTACAACCAAGATGAGCAACGTATCCAGGCCATCAAACGTGTATTCTAAAATGCCTAAAATGATGACCGCAAATACCAGTCCTCCAAGTAGTTCTAAAATGAAAACGGTTATGACGACAAATAAAAACTTTTCGAAAACTGCAACTAGCAGTTATAAGCACATTAATATCACGGACAAAGGTGGCGAAGCGAAATTGGTAAACGTTCTAACTACTGCTGGAAATCAAGTTAGAGTCAGTGCATCTACTGCTGCAGGTAATTTTTGATTTACTTCTGACTTCGTGGTATCAATCTATTTCTAAATATAATATCAATGAGAAACATCAATTACAGATACCATAAATTTTATCATTCCTGAGAATCGTGTATGTATCTGTTTTCTATAGCAATGCAGGTAAAGTCTGTCACTAATGCAAGTGGAGCTCTTTCCGCGCTACTGCAGAGCAGAAGAAGTCCAATGGGAATCGTCAGCGGTATGCCAATGGGAAAAGGTACTTCTGCATCGAGCATTTTGTTGACGCCCAGTGTGTCGACTCCAAATACGCACACGATTGTATCATCATCGTCAACAACTACACCAAAAGGTAGAATTCTATTATCCAGCCATATAAATAATAAGTAAATCAATATCATATATTTTTACAACGACCGGCGTTGTTTTGTATTGAAGATTTTAGCAACGTATTATGTCTAACGTTGATCTCAGTTCTCGATTAATGAAGAATCTCTATTCGCACAACGATAAGACGCCGTTATGGTATTGAATTTAAGGATCATTAGCTTAGGACGATTTTTTTTTTTTTACACTTTATTCGCACATAACATAACATCATACAATCACTGTATGAATCTTTGTAAGATAGTCATTGCTAGGAAGAGCCATTTGTAGATAATGAATGCTTCAAATTGAATCTGGTCTTCAAACCTAAAGTTTGATTACAAGGGATGCACTACAAAACGCTGTGCATTCCAGTACAGAATAATAAGAGAACATCGTTGTTCAAGCGAATTTTGTCAGAAGAAATATTTTATCATGTGTAAATACACCAACATTGCCTTATATTTTATGTTCAATAAATAATTTTATGTAACTCGGTTTTCTTTTAATTCCTATCCCTCACCTTGGTAAAAATTAACCTATTCAGGGGCTGAAATGAACAGTTTTTTTCCATATTGATTCGTTCTGCATACCAATGACTTGAAATTCTTAACATATGCATGTATATATATGTATAAAGATATTTCTTCTTTCTTGTAATTCAATACTGAAATCGTAACAATGTACAAGAATAAGAATCTTTTACAAATTCTATTTATTTAATACGTAAAATTTATGTCCTCAGAAGTTTGGATTCTGACAAGAATTACAACAATTTCTAAAAATAACTTCATTACCGGTTTATACATACAGCTAAAATACGAAACCATTTACCTTGAGAAATCATAGGTCATCAACTGGTATCTCTTTATCGAAATTAAAAACTTAACGTGCTGTTTATAGTACTAAGATGAACAGGTTTTTTCACAACAATATTCTTTTACTTGTACAGATACTTGTTTGGATATTTATACATTGATGTACATCATATTTGTATACAAATTCATGCAGTGTTATCAATTGTGTTGTAACTTGGTAGATATTTTAACATTTTTTCCGTTTCTCTCGCAATATCTGAGAACGGTATATCTATTTTATAGAGCCAGAGAACAACGGAGCAAGCAGCACTACGAATCGAACTATATCTACACCAAATCACCCATTGGAAGTGTCTAAGATGCAGTCTCCACCCACTTCGCAAACCAGTACATCAAGTACAAATTATCCTCTTGCAGCATCATCGGAGAATGTAGTGATGTTAGCAGATAGTTTGCACAATTCGAGAACAGCTTCGATGTTAGTGCCAATGTCTGGTCAAAATACAATAACAATTTTACCCTTATCAAGCAAAATGATGATGAACCAAAGATCTATGAAAACAGTGCCAAAGATCACGGTGAACAATTGTAATCTCCAAAGAGTACAGAAAGTCAATAAACCCCAATCGCCGACGCAAAAAAAAATTAATAACGACTTTGACGACGATCTGGGTAACATACTGGACATTCCAATAATATTTGCTAAGGACGGTGAAAACTTAAACGCCATTGAAAAAGCTCCACCAATCCCTCAGGTGCCAGTTATGATGGATCCTTACGAGAAAAATATTTCGAAACTAAGCGGGACCACCAAGGTTGTATTGATCAGTAATAAGCATGATAAAATACAACATCCCGTCACAAGTTTAGCCAATGCACCAATGCAAACTCTTGTTCGAGCGACTGGACCGCTGCATCATGTAAATCGTGCGGTTCTAACGTCCCGCTTGCAAAATCAATCTATAGCTAACACTAATCGCAGCAGCGCACCGGCACAAACAATACCACGATTGAATCAACCAACGATTAAGTACACTAAGATTATTTTAGCCAAGAGAAATTCTGTTCCTAGTAATATTCACGACGATAAGAACGAACAAGTTATTTTAACTAAAAATACTTCAAAAATTGTTAGTTATGACAAAAATGAACATAGATATGCTCAGATGCTTCCGAAGCATCAGATTAAATTTCAAGAAATCATTCAAGAGGATGCACTGGAAATTGAGGATGCTATCAAGACAAATATTATTGAGCGAAAAATTCCAACTGTATCAGAAATTGATTTGACATCACCATCGAAAAACGGTCACCACACTGATCCACTTAATCATTCGGATGCAAATACAGAAATGGATACTGTAAAGACCAAAGTTTTCCTCTCGGATACAAACGCACCTTCTGAAATTATTGAAAAACAAGACGAAAATCTAAAAGGATAAATTACTTGTTAATGTATGTCGTCAACTTTTGCAATGAATCATAACATTGTAGGATCTGTACGTCTATGCAGATGTCAAATTGAACGTTCAATTTTCAATTTATATCTACAATACAGATTTTACGTGCATGATTTTCAGAGCTAAAAGATGGAAAAAAACAAACCAGAATCATTATCTGAAATTTAATACACCTATTATATAAATATAATAGTCGGAGATTTGATACTATTCTTCGTAAAAGTAATTTTGATTAATTTGAAAGAAAAAGTAGCCATGAGGAAATAATGGTTTCAGTCAGTTTATTGCTTCTTGAAGTATAATAAAAAACGTTCTACAATGCATACTTAGTAATAATAAGATATTTCAATTTTCAAAAAAAAAAACCAAGTTCACTTTTAGTTCGCAAACTTTATTCTGTTTCAATATTTATATATTGGGATCTGAATGCATTTCAATACTTTTAAAATGTTACAAAACGTAAAAATGGATTAATCGAGTTGAAACAATCGCTATTTGTTTGTTCATTTGAAATAAGTATAAGGCTGTTATGATAATTATTTTTCAACGTTTTTACGAAGTTATTGAGTAACATATTTAATTATGAAATATCTTTTGTTATCACCATTAGAAGCACTAATCATAAAACTGAATGTATTGCGCAATACAGATTATTACATGCCTTAATAGATACGAGTCCCGCCGCTATTTATTCTTTTGTAAAAATGTAACAAATAGGTTGTGCTAAGTAATGAAAAAACTCTGATATAAACATGAAAACTATATGTTGTTAATATTATTTAATAATAATCAATGATCTTGCTTTAATAATAATATTGAAAGATTGATGTAATAATTCAAAAGAAGACTGTCAAAGAGTTAAATTGCTTGTCAAGTTCTCAATATATATATTATATTCACATGCGTATTCAAACTATAAATTGTTGGCTCGTTACTCGAATATATGATCGTTTTTCTTTGGCAATATAATTAATACAAACCTAGTAGTAAATTAGAACATTAACTTGATTAGTATAATTCAAATCTTTACTGACTACTCCAAAAACTCTCCCTTATATTAAATACTGACACTTATTTCGATCTTCAAAAAATGTAACACTATCAATTTGTACTTTCAGAACTAATGATTAAGGAGTAGAAGCATTCTTTCACTATGGTAATAGTCTTCTTTAATATAGCCATATGCTTTGTATATAGAACTCTGTCTTAAACCAGGAAAGTAGGTACGATATTTACAAGGCACTAGTGTCTCCCGAAACAAAAAACTGTTTGTCGCTGCAGGTCTACTTAGTCATTGCCCAGAAAAATATCTCCATCCTCCGATGTAAACATGAGGTACAATTTCTTGCTCAGTTCAGGTCCTATCCTTCGGACATTTGTGATAGGCCCTGCAGTTCTTCTGATCTGTTTTAAGTAAGCAGAAGTTCTTATAATTAGAGTTACAGAAAATATATAGCATGAAATATATATTTGTTAGAGAAAACTTACAGGAATATCTTGAAGCAGTTTCATACCTTCCGAAGGTGTGCAGCGAGTATAAGCCTGTAACATAAGTGAGATAACTGATAAAATGTGATATTAGAATCCAGTAGCTCTTGAGTATGTTACAACCATTCACCGACTTTACTAGTAAATTTGAAAAACTCACATCCATAAGATGTGAGGGAGTTGGATATTTTGAAATGATTGCCTCTGCTGTTTCCAATCTAGCCAAATTAAACTGACATAGTTGTTGTTGCCATAGCCTTTTCAGTCCGTTTCCATCCTTGTCGACTTTAACTGTGTCTTTATTGTCGCCGGCGACATACCAGTCTAGCTGAGACTGTAGCATTTGTTTTTTATGAATTTTGAACGGTGCTTCAGCAATGGCTTTTGTGTACTGGCCAATGACCTGACCTAGACCATGTGGCGTTTCGATTAATTGACTGTTACAATTTAGTGTGAGTTGAATCTCAGTCAGGCATAGTTCCAATTGTTTCCTAGAAATCACTGGCAAATCTTCAAAAGCTTTGCTACCTCTGCGCTTTTTCCCGTCCCCAACTCTCCCTAGACATTGATTTTTAACTTGCATTTTCTTGAGATTCCTATGATGCCTGAAATAGTTTTCCATTCCGTATATTATCAGTGTTATCGATTTCCCAGGCTTTGATGTTTGGATACTAACTATCGATGTCAAAAACATATCACTGGCAATTTTTTTAATTGTCTCTGTGTAGTCCCAAACAACAATGATATGGTTTTCTTCAACCGACTTGTTTTCTCCAGTAATGTGTTCAGAGTTACTGTTTTTCTGCTCACTCCTCGTCCATGTTACACTATTAGAAATTATCTGTGATTTTAACTTATAAACGAGCTCATATTGCTGGAGTTCAGTGATCAGACTGTCAAAGAAATTAAAATTCGTGAAACCCAAGTCTAATATAACTTGCATGTAATTCATGCACTCTCCAGGCTGCATGCTTTTCAAACGTGCAGCTGCTGCTGCTTTTTCGGCCTTAATTTTCGCGGCTTCTTCTGCTTTCCTACATTTTTCCATCCTAAGAAGCTCTTTGTCATTTTTGCTTGACACATTTTTTCTTTCCCTCGCTTTGGTTCCCTTGCTCGTTGATTTTTCACTGACATACTTTTTGAATAGCTCTGTTTCTATGTCGCTGTTGGATTTAAAAACAGCGCCTAAATCTGAATTTGTGTTTTTTTTCGCTGCTGTAGGTTCACTGGCGAATGGTACTTCGGGGAAATTATAGTCATCATCTAATATATCGAGTGCAGGAGGCTTGATTGAATTCGTATTAACAAACGGTACGGAATCGTTTGAATCACTTGACAATTCAATTACATCTGTATTATCCATAATCAGTTATTGAAGAGATGTTACTTGCAGTGTTTAATAACCTCGCGCGAGATGTAAGAAGTACCCATCGAAGTACTACATTATTCTACTAGGTGGTAGAGACATCGAGTTTCGTTACAGGATTGTATGTGTATAGGCATATGTATGTTTATACCGATTCAGATGCATGCGTATGCACATTTGTGTTCAGATCAGATTTGACGGCATAACCTAAAAAAGCACAGAAGCAGAAATCACCCACAACATTAATTAATTTCTGAATACACTGTTCACTTTACCGAAGTACATTCACAGTGTTGACCAAAGTAAACATACCGATACACACTACCGAAATTCAGCAACGTCTAATTTGGTGAGATGGAGTCACGAACGGAATTCAAACTTAAAACACCACCGACAGACGCTATTTCGGCTGTAGAATTTGGACCAAATTCAACGCAATTTCTCCTGGTTTCGTCATGGGATAGCACAGTCCGACTATACGATATCCAGGCCAATACAATGCGGCTCAAGTACAATCATGAACTGCCAGTATTGGACGTTGCTTTCCAGGTATTTCTTCACCGATGTACAGAATTGTAACGGAGGCAATTGATGCTGTGATCAATTTAATAACTCATGCCTTATTCTGTCTTTCATTTACAGGACGCCGTCCACGCTTACAGCGGTGGCTTGGATAATACACTGAAAATGTATGACATCAATAGCAACACGGGTATGAATATGGACTGTGAAATATCCTATGGATTTTGCAAAACTTAAAATTCTCGCAATATTCAGTGATTAGAAATGTTTCTCTTATATAACTGAAATTTTTCACAGAGTCAGTAATGGGAACACATGAGAAACCAATTCGGAAGATCGAGTATTGTGCAGCTCTGAATGCAATCTTGACAGGGGGTTGGGATGCTGCGGTAAAATTATGGGATCCAAGAAGCCCAACCTGTGTGGGCAGCTATCAACAGCCTGAAACTGTACTTGCCCTTTCCGTGTGTGGCGATAAGTTTGTTGTTGGTACAGCAAAAAGGAAAGTTTGCATTTGGGATCTTCGAAATATGGCAGGGATGTTTCAGCGGCGCGAAAGCAGCTTAAAATACCAAACACGCTGCATTAAAGGCTTCCCAAATGAACAGGTTCGTATGGATTAATAACAATAACGCCACCAATTAATTACTAGTCATTCATTCACTTTTGTCAAATGGTAAAATTTTCATAAAAATTTACCAACTGTTTAATTTCTACTCTCTAGGGTTACGTTCTTAGCAGCATAGAAGGACGCGTTGCCGTTGAATATCTTGATACAACTGCTGAGGCACAGAAGAAAAAATACGCCTTTAAATGCCACAGAATAAAAGAAAATAATGTTGAACACATTTATCCAGTTAATGCAATTAGGTAAGAACATAAATGTGTAGCAATTTTTTCAAAAACAGAAAAAATTTATCGACAATCATAGTAATTTCCTTGCATCAAAATTTGAAAAGAATATAATTCATCATTTTTTATTGTTTGCATACTTGGACTAGAATTTATCTTTTGTTTTACAGTTTTCACTCTACATATAACACGTTTGCGACTGGTGGATCAGATGGATTCGTTAACATCTGGGATGGTTTCAACAAAAAACGCCTGTGCCAGTTCCACAGATACAATGCAGGTGTTGCTGCTCTCAGTTTTAGTCACGATGGTTGTGCATTAGCTATTGGTGTTTCGTACCTGAATGAAGCAGAAATTCCACCAGGTGGTGCAAATGAAGAAAGTATTTACATTAGATACGTAAATGATCAGGAAACTAAACCAAAATAAATAGAAACTTGCACATTGTGTGGAACCAACTAGCTCAATCGACAAATGCCTTCAATACTGGATAAAGGCAGGATGTTTTATGACTATTGTAATTATTCAACTGATAAGAAGTGATTAATGGTCGACGATTTTACCATCGCATAATCATAATCAGTGATAATTGTGTATAATCGAACAGAATAAACAATTTTTCCAATGTTGTGAATAAACTATGTAAGAGATTTCCAGTCTCACTTATACAAAATGTACAGAATAATGCTAACTTGAACATTTTAATATTTCTTAAATTAGATCAACTGCAACATCTACTAACTTTTCAAACTGTGAATAGTGATTAATCAATTAAATAATTTTTTATTGACAGAGTATTAATTATTAGTAGTTTCCAAACAGTGAACTTAATCTGATGTGTATTTTTATTTTTCAATATTGTTTAACGGTTTTAAAAGCTTGTTGTTCAAATTGAATTCAAAACACAGGTTTTTCTTTCGAATAATTTATTCACCATGTTGTCGGTGATCATTAACAAACATTTCTAGCTTATTGTAAGTGATTAAATCGACTTAGATTTGTGCCTGATAATTCGTTTAAACGTAATTTCTTCAATAATGAGCCACTTTAAGGACCTTCTTTACTTTAATTTTAAAACAGTATTTACCTATTGACGTTTAACGATGGCCGAAAGCAGTTATTACTTGAGTTTTATATGTATTTTACTTTTTTTCAATTACACTATATAATTAAGGTGAGTACCTACTGCTATTCAGGCAATCAGGCCGTAAAGTGACGGCATAAAAAAAGCTTGAACTGAAACGTAAACAATAATAAAATGTGTAATGATTGTGCAGGCCTATGAAACAATACATTACATTATGTATAATATTGACTTCGTAACTAAGTACATTATTGTCAGAATTATAAATTACAATAATTATAGGTTTAGTTTATCATATTATTATTTTACGCGAATTTGCTACATCGCCTGATGATTTATTGCATTACAAATGGTATAGATTATCAGGCAATACTCGCGATCACAAAAATACCATTGCACCCCTCGGTAATCACAATAAATTGCGAATGAGACTCAAAGTTTGATATGATAATGCATAATATTTTATACTAAATATTAAAACGTAAAAAAATTGGAGTTTGTACAGTAATAGTAGTATACTAAAATCCATATCGTCAAGAGACGGACAAATTCAATACACAACAACTTTAAATATATATATATATATTTCCAATTCTGCATTTTATAAACATATTTCACTAGCAACCATTTGTTTTCCGACATTAAGAAGAAAGGTCTATCTCCTCTATTTCCATAAAGCTGTGAATATATCATCTTGATGTATGAGTTCACAGCTTTATCGATATAGATGAGTAACAATTACACCCGCTAATAACGATAGGAACTGATAAAAATGTTCCATTGCTATCATTACGTCTTTTCATACATAAATACTTTTAAAAAACGTTACTTTTTCAACACTTACAGGATACTATGTACACAATGTTTAACAACGACTTGTAGCAAACTGACAGATATATATATATATATATATTTATACATACACACATATATATATATATATATATATATATGTACAAAATTTGATTAACATAAGAGATTAGGTTTTTATCGGGACGATTTGAAGAAAAATAAAGTCCTCAAAATTGAAATGTTCATAACAAATTAATAACGTTTTAGTTTGTTTTTCAATTTTCGTCTAATAAAAAATAATGTATGTACGCGAGCTGTTACAGGGCAGCAAAAAAGATTTTAACATCGCTTTATGATAAAACTTTTCTCAGCCCATCACGAATCATATCGTAAGTCGCAAAACTTATTCCAACAGCTACCGGCCCTTTAACCCAATTCATGCTAAGACCTTTGAAAAAGGCAAACGCTCCCTCTTCGCTGAAATTATAAATCCCAAATATTTATCAACGGTTGAGAAAATTGAACATGATACAGTAGTGATTTTTTTTTTTTACAAAATCTAATGTGGTTGGAATGGTATACTCACGTGTATATTTTTACTATGGTTGTGGTTATTGATTGATAAGCTCCGCCTTTTATGGCTGATGTTTGCATTCTTCTGCGAACAATATCGAGAGGGTAGCTACTTGTTTGGCCAACCATTCCAGCTACAGCTCCGCATATCAGTGCTGACATGGTTGATAAGCCAGGACTCTCGACTATATAAACTGTAAAGATAAAAACTGAATAACAAACAGATATAAATCGAACAACAGAGCATTTCTATTGCCAAAAAAGTATTTAAAATATTTCTACTTATTGAGGAAAATGGTGTATCAGACTGATTGTGAAATGAGTGTGAAAAAAATTATCATTTTTTTCTCTCTCAAAAAAAGAAAAGCTTACTATTTACACTGTAATACGTATAATTACTTACCAGCTAATAATTGCTTCAGAGTTTCATACGTAAAGAAACTGAATCCAGCATACGGAATGACACCTAACATTGTGGGGGTAAAACCACGATAAAAAGCAGCGACCCCTTCTCGTCTGTAAAGATGTGAAAAAATTTGCCCGAGTGTTCTGTACTCAGTTTTCTGCGTGACAGCCATTCTGGCTCGTGCAAGATCCAAAGGATAAGTTAAGCTCTGCGACGTTACCCCGGCCAAGGAACCCGCAAGAAAACTCAAAGTTTTGTTTCTGAAATAATAAGTCAAAAGTTGAATCAAATAATGCGAGTAGAACTGTTTTCAATCTCAATTTAAGAAAAAATATTCTTTGTTAAATGAAAAACACTGTCTCACTTTTCTGGCCTATCGATGCCTAATATCCTCTTCCACTGTTCATGGGCTGTAAATTGGATAGCTGCATAGGGTACGATCCTTGCCATAGTCGCGCTGTTCCCTCGCCAAAGACTCAGCAGGCCATCATTTTTGTAAGAATTAATAAGAAATTTGACAGCTGCTTTGGCTGAATAAGGCTGCTGTGATATTTGAAAATTAATTTTCGTTCGATCCAAGGGAGCTATTGTTGTTTTAGCCAACGCTCCTGCTATGGCACCGGAAACTAAACTTGTCGAGACCCTTTGGGTGTTGGAAATCTGCTGGTCCTCGGCAAGGAGTTGTGTCGTAGTCTGAAAGAACGACATTGAGGAAAAAATAGACCTCTCTTTCTCAAACTTACTATTCAATAATTTCTGTGAACATTTATCAAAGCTTATCGCTTCTCGTATTGTCAATTTTCATCACGTAAAACTTACTTTTGTTTCAGTCAGCTTTTCGGCGACAGAGGGGGGCAAGGACGATCCAACAGATTTGGCAGAGTTGGCCATCACAGTAGCCTGGAGGCGTTCAAGAACGACCTGACTGCCTTCTGCACAGCCAGACGTTACGTGGCTGCTCATCTCCGTCGCCTAGCTGCAAACTCGTACTACTGGCCTCCGATCCCGGCCAGGGTTAATCGGATGCCGTCTTTCTGTGTTGAAAACAAGATGAGAATAAAAATGATTGAATATCTTGTAAAAGTTGTGAAGAAGAATCCAAGGCTGTTACATTTTTGGATTCTACTACTTGAAAAGAGGTATTGTTATTTTATCTTATTGAATTTTTACATTAATATACTCAGATCAATATGGAACAGAAATATATTCCTAGTGTACATGCAAAATCAAATGTGAAAAATGGTAGGTATACATATAGCTGTCTAAAGATATTATAGATATTTCCGTATATAAAGTTCAAAGTACATACAAATATATAGTATTAATTATGTATCAATACAAGTACCCCGCAAAGTTGTGAAAAAGTATACTTCACATTTATATAAGAACTGATATAAACTCCAGATGTGAAATAAGGATAAGCGATAGATTGGTTTCCACATTTCATGCACGAATCAATACATCTATCAGAATTGTTTTTCCACTACTAAAACTGCGTGATAAGATGAGAAAATACTTGTAGTACCATATAGGTGTATATATATACATCTATATATATATATATATATATATAGATGTAGTATAGTACAATATTTTATAGATAATACATTCCATTTTTCAACTGCTATCTGGATTAAGGACAAAACTGAACTGTATTTTTCTATTTCAAGAAAGTTTGATACGTTTGGCTGTAAACTCTGACTGCTAGCTGCATTTGTATCATGATACTCGACTTCGCCAGAACCAATTATAACCATATGGGATTCTGACAGTTGCACAGGTGTTTTTAACAAGTCAAGAGGTACGTTTACACATGTATGATACACGTAAATTTGCGCACTAACGTCTGTCACTAAATGTATGTAAGAGGTGATAATTGTACATAGACAGATGATAATCGTTAAGTAAAGTACATCATCAATCTTTGCTAAAGCGGAATGTTACTCATAAATATTGACGGGTTGCAAGGAAAAACACGTTTAAAAAATTGGCAAAGAAAATATTTTCGCGTTCAAGTCGTACGTCTATATATTTATTTGAATCAATCGTGATTCTCGGTACAAATCAGCGTATAGCAGATGTGCTGCATTACATATGTCAAAGGATATTGCATAAAATAGTCATGAACAACAAAATTATTGAAGTAGAAATATAATTCAAAATTATTTATTTTTATACACATGTATTTGTTCCCAGAAAAAACTTAAATTATGACACGTTTCAGAGCTTTTCTCGTGCTTTCGTTGGTAAAAGTAAAAAAAAAACCGCAGCAGCACGTAGTTATTTATAAAGAAAAGATCAGTAGAGAAAATACGTGGAAAAAGTATATTCACGCTGAACCGCGGAGATGCCTGCATCACAGGTGCTTGACCCGATGGTATAGACATATAGGTTTGTATAGCATGCAAGCAAAGTTCCATGCATCCAAAAGCGCAGCAGCAGATCCCTGTTTTCCATGCACCTTGTTATAAAATAATGCTTTTAAAAGAAAATTCAATTTCCTTGAAATCACTGTATGATGTATTTGGTTTATTTAAATCCGACATGTCAAAACGATCTCCTGAGATGATGCTTTTCATATCGTTAAAATTCCTCATATCATATTATGATCGCGATACTTGTTCCGGGGGACAAGATCTGCTTCGGGGTATGATATTAAATATAATATATATACATAGTATATCGATAGTTGTTATTCCATTTCGATTCACCTTTGATACAAGTGATTAGGTTTTTTCTTTTCAACACTTTACGCGCGACGTAAACAAACATTTGATAACATGTTTGGCAATACGAATACACACCGTGTTGAAACTGTGAGATAAGACTGCTATGCACTACAAATTTGTTTATCTCTCACGATATTGCATGATTATCGTCAGAAATTTTATATTGACTGTAGCGCCAGGGGGCAGATGTTACTATACATATATCAGGTTGAAGTCCGAAACGTTCTCGCAATTGTGCATTTTTAGAAGAACTCGTTTTAACTCGTAACTTTCGAATTGTCTTAGATTCAATAAATTTTCAAATGAGTTATATTCCGAAGCCGCAAAATGGTGATTTTTATTCCAACTTTTCGTTAAGCTAACGTTAATTTTAACTTAAGCTCCATAGGATTAATGCATGCAACCTGGTCTAGGTGAATTAAAAGATGTGGATTCTCTCATATCTCAATAAACCGGTCCAATATTTTAAACGATCCTTTTTTTTGTTTCTTGCAGTTAGGAGCAGGAAAGATCCAAAGCCAGTTGATATAAAAACAAAATATTTTAGTAAAAATGTTCATTTTGTGCGAAATTTTAAATGCTAAAGACTAAAATTAATAAACGATAATTTCAAGGTATAATTTATAAATCAAATAATCTAAAGACGTAACAATTTTCACAGCTGTATAGCGTCATGCAGATAATTTATTCACTCAAGTGTATTCACGGTCATTCAGAATTTCACGTAGCACTTCAAAGCACATGAATATATACATATACGCGTAATGCATATAATAACATCGTAATAATTAGCGATAAGACAAGATATCTGATATAAGAAATGCTCATTGCCCGTTGTTGGCAATTGTCTGATTGCGTAATTATTTGCTATTCATATTAGTAGTATGTATTGTAAAGAATTATCGTAGACGCAATAGCGAATAATACATGTAAACGGTCTTGTTGTGCAAAAGGGACTTTGCACTGAACAGTGTACACACCCGTGTTATCAACAGATGAAAAAGAAGATAAGAAGTTTCTCGTGAACTTCATGCGAATTTTAAAACGTGCTGTTGAAACACGTTTATTTATAACAAATAAAACATACATTAAATAGAAATAAAATTGCTGTACATTGTATTAATATATGAAAATGGTAATTTTATGTATAAATGGTCAGTTATAATTCACCAACGAACTTGGCTTTCAAATCGACGAATAAATTCTTTCGATGTGTCTTATCGCTTCGTATTACGCATAACTTTGAAATTCTCGATAAACTTCCAACTTTATAAACAACTTATTTGAAGAGGACAGCTAAAAATTGTTGACGTCAGAATAATTATGCGGTAGCTTTTATATCTACACTGCAACGTAATAATAAATATAAACTTTCGTGATTGTCGGATCGTATCATGTTGGTTAGCTATTTTTAGCACCCTTAAATTGACCATTTATTTACGAAGGAAGTACTCAATAAACGTGACTATCATTAGTTATATATCGAATTATTTACCGTCGTCCCTCCCAGAAAAATTCTGCACTGATAACCAAATATTTTCGTTCATACTACTACGTGAATTTCACGGGTAACTACAAGTTGAAGGCCATTACGATACGCAATTGAAACAATGAGAAAGAAACATAGAGCGCAAAGTTCAATGAATCGCGATCTAACAATGAATTGCAGAATTTTTCTACACAACTATCTCAAGATTGTGATATTGGCTCGCGTACGGAATCGGCACGCTGATAATCGATTAGCAGGTCTATTAAGCCTGCAGATTTCCATCAGCCTCCAGATATCGTATACCTAAGCCCATTGTGCTTAACATCGAACTTTTTGGCAGAGCTGAGTGTTCGCATATATTGGCATCTGAATTGCAGCCGAGAATTTGTGATACGTAAGAGTTCTCTGCTTTTAAATAAGATTGCATAACAGAGTGGGTATAATGACGTTATCATAATAAAAACGATCGCTGACCAGCTGTAGCAGCAGCTCATCTATATAGTTACTGATTTTATACAGTTGAAAAACCGACTGCTGTCATTTTGTTGATTTGCTGAACAGCAGCACTGTCATATTGTTTGTTCTAGTACTAAAAATATCCCTTAATTATAATGATAAGAATGCGTCAGATACCGCGGGGTATCGCGCACGTGTGCCTTGATCAACAAAGAATCGCGAAAACAGGTTCGATAGGTGTATTTATCTGCTATGCGACGTTACCTAACTATACCGATTTGTTTATCCTTGAAATGCAAACTGTGCCACGATATAAATACGTCTTAGGAATCAGTTTTCAAACCGTGCGTTGGACGTGCGTTGAAACACACAGGTAACATAAAACCGAATTAATAACGATTACGAACGCGTCCGCTACAGGTATGTAATAAAACTGGAAGTCTCGAATCTGTATCAAAATGAGGATGAAGGTAGTAACGTTACTGTAACGATACGGCTTTAGGAAAAAGGAAAAATCATTACTTCACGCTTTTGGGAATATCTAGAATTTTATGAATCATGATGAACAAAGCATACGCTGACGTTGAAATGCCAACTAACTCCTTATAAACGTCGTTCTACTAAAATTGTGGAATAATAATTTCCCTGATGTTTCGTCGCGTTAACGTTACTTATTTCAGTCTCATATGTCAAACGCTCAAACCAAACAAGAGCCTGTAAAACGAGTTATTTTCAAATTGACTAGTAGACTGCAGCATGATGGCTGTCATGATAACATGGATAAGATAGCTCGTATTGATGCAGTTGAAGTTAGTAACGACACTTTAACGATGCATGTTTAGGAAAATCTTTCGTTCGCATTTTTGAGATTGTCTGAAATTCAATTTGTAATCATAACAAAGAAAAAGCGTTCATATTTTAAAAAGCCAAGACGTTGAAAGTCCT
The DNA here is from genome assembly GCF_021155765.1 of Diprion similis. NCBI lineage: Eukaryota > Metazoa > Arthropoda > Insecta > Hymenoptera > Diprionidae > Diprion > Diprion similis. The sequence goes on along the minus strand of NC_060116.1, from coordinate 13,711,479 downwards.
TCTAAAATTCAATTCCATGGTGTGCCTTTACGTTAACCTTACTAACTTCAGCTTTGTGCGAAGTCGAAGTTTAAAACTAAGTGGGCGTTCAGTAATTTCGTATCACTTAAGTTACTATTCGTAGAGAACAAAAGGCCGCGCAGACCTGCTAGAAAATTAATTATATAAACCCGCGGGTAGACAAAATAGACGAACCAACACGGTCGGATAATTAAATTGTTGAAAATGACGCGTGACAAGTAGAAAAACACGATTAAAAAATAGTTATCGATTTGGCATGCGTGTGTTTCCCCATTATCACTGCCGAAAACGAACACCGTACAACACAATGACAAAGCGAGTCTGCGAGGAAAAAATTGTCGCAGAAAAAGAGGTAATGTCGCAACGTCGCGTCGTGACGGTGAATGAGGGATCAAAGAGCGAAATAAATCTCCGATCGGGAAACACTACCTTTGTCCGACGGTGTCCAACGAGGCCGATGTATTTCCCCCGGGAGTCGGGGAAAAAGGTTCCAAACCGCGGAAACGTCGGAGGCGTTAAGTTCCTCGAGTTTAGGGGAATTTGTCTACGACTCCTCCTCTCATCACATCTTGGGCCTCACTGCATTCAAGGAATTATAAATAACCTGTGTCCACCTCTCATTTGCATTTCATCTGTGTGTTTATAACCCACACGCCACCGTTTTCTTTTCACGACCAATGAACGCACGGTTTGATCCGAATTTTCGACACCCACAACTCGCGCTACTCCTTCGGCTATCAGCCACGAACTGCTTACAATCGAGCAAGCTGTCACGACACAGCTGACTTGCAACTCGAATCACGGCCATCTAGATTTCCTGACTGTACGCACATATCAGTGGTACGCACTCATTACTAAATACAATGGCCATTGACTGAACATATATGAAGACTCACATCCCCAAGTTATTTTCCGTAACAGTTCACAACGAGTCTGGACAGGTTTGGGGGTATCAGCAGTTTCATGTAGTATCAACCAAGTAACTGACCACACCGGTAAGAGAAGATCTTCACAACCAACGACTCTCGCGTGCCAAGCGTTGGTAACATACCGTCGTCATTGTGGAGTGGAAACGTGAGGAAATCCCGCACGAGAAATATGTACATACATACATACAGCGAAATTATACAACGGATGAATAAATGTAACTATGATAGATCTATTGAACATATGTATATTGTTGATATCTATTTTGATGTATCAAATCTTTCGAAAAATGCTGGAATGGATTATTTGATGCCCTATATCGACGTAATCTTGCGTAAGGAATGAATTGCGCACAGTCTGGAGTTGCTGCAAAAAGATGAACGAAAGTTACGTCCGGAGTATGTATGTATGTACATGAAATCTGCACATAATTTCCGCAGAGTTAAGGAAAAACGTCGAATACGCATAGCCGTATAGTTTTAGAATCAATCCAGTACAGTTTATTCAATATGCCGTAGTTCTGGTGCAAGTGTGGGTTACATTTTGTAGCAATTGAACAAGTTACCTGATAGGATAAAAGTCAAAGGCAAAGCGTCATGTATGATTAAACATTACACAAGATATCTTGTTACAATACGGTAGAATAGGTTTCCAGTACATATTGTCTTAGCAGAATACATGGATTACTATAACAAATAGTGATTGTTGTGATAGTTTCAAATTGCTTAGGTTTTAGCCGTCCGACAGGTGAAACACACCTTTGCAGAACAAGTATATGATAATCGATATTGTATGGTCACTATTGCACGTACCTTCGATGGTCATCGATGATAAATCAATTTTCGTTGTATTTTCGTTGATGATCCACATCTGTTGGTCTCTTGCTGTTAGAGATGTCGTCTACGGGGTCTAGAGGGTCCAGTTGGTCTGAAACATTTTCGCTCAAATAAGAGGTGAGGCAACCCCTTTGAATTTTTTGCTGCTTTTTCTCGATTTATTTGCTGCTGGTCTTTGCGTCGTTACATCTCTGCTGTTAATCCTACGCTCTTTTTGCTGCGTTTTCTGAGTTCCTCGGCGTCAGATTAATCCAGGAAGGGTCGTACAGATCGATTCCGAGATGAAAAGTTCTCGTCTCCAAAGATGACCTGAAAAGTAAGGCTAACCCCTTTGGAGTTTTTGCGAAAATTTCAACGATTCTGAAGAGTGCTGCAATAAATTCTTTCAGGCGCTATTCCGACGTAATTTTGCGAGAGGAATCGATTAAGCGCAGTCCCAATACGCTGCGAGCAACGAATCAAAAGTTACAGCCGAAAAACTAGAGATTTTCGTCGTCATTTCTCTGCTGTTGGTCCTACGCTCTTTTGCATGTGTTTTTTGAGTTCCTGGTGGTCGAATTACTCTAGAAAGAGTCGTACTAATCGATTCCGAGACGAAAAATTTCCGGCTCCGAAAATCGATAAAAAACCAAGACCCTTTGAATTTTTGGCGAAAATTTCGGCGATTCTGGAAAAAGCTACAATCAATTCTTTCAGGCACTATTCCGACGTAATTTTGCGAGTGGAATCGATTGAGCGCAGTCCCAATACGCTGCGAGCAACGAGTCAAAAGTTACAGCCGAAAAACTGGATATTTTCGTCGTCATTTCTCTGCTGTTTGTCCTACGCTCTTTTGCATGTGTTTTTTGAGTTCCTGGTGGTCGAATTACTCTAGAAAGGGTCATACTAATCGATTCCGAGGCGAAAAATTTCCGGCCCCGAAAATCGATAAAAAAACTAAGGCTAACCCCTTTGGATTTTAAGCGAAAATTTCGGCGATTCTGAAAAGTGCTACAATCAATTCTTTCAGGCACTATTCCGACGTAATTTTGCGAGAGGAATCGATTAAGCATAGTCCCAATACGCTGCGAGCAGCTCCTCAAAAGTTACAGCCAAAAAACTGGAGATTTTCGTCGTCATTTCTCTGCTGTTGGTCCTACGCTCTTTTGCATATGTTTTTTGAGTTCCTGATGGTCGAATTACTCTAGAAAGAGTCGTACTAATCGATTCCGAGACGAAAAATTTCCGGCTCCGAAAATCGATAAAAAACCAAGGCTAACCCCTTTGGATTTTTGGCGAAAATTTCGGCGATTCTGGAATAAGCTACAATCAATTCTTTCAGGCACTATTCCGACGTAATTTTGCGAGAGGAATCGATTGAGCGCAGTCCCAATACGCTGCGAGCAGCTCCTCAAAAGTTACAGCCGAAAAACTGGATATTTTCGTCGTCATTTCTCTGCTGTTTGTCCTACGCTCTTTTGCATGTGTTTTTTGAGTTCCTGGTGGTCGAATTACTCTAGAAAGGGTCATACTAATCGATTCCGAGACGAAAAATTTCCGGCCCCAAAAATCGATAAAAAAACTAAGGCTAACCCCTTTGGATTTTTGGCGAAAATTTCGGCGATTCTGAAAAGTGCTACAATCAATTCTTTCAGGCACTATTCCGACGTAATTTTGCGAGAGGAATCGATTAAGCGCAGTCCCAATACGCTGCGAGCAGCTCCTCAAGAGTTACAGCCAAAAAACTGGAGATTTTCGTCGTCATTTCCCTGCTGTTGGTCCTACGCTCTTTTGCATATGTTTTTTGAGTTCCTGGTGGTCGAATTACTCTAGAAAGAGTCGTACTAATCGATTCCGAGACGAAAAATTTCCGGCTCCGAAAATCGATAAAAAACCAAGGCTAACCCCTTTGGATTTTTGGCGAAAATTTCGGCGATTCTGGAATAAGCTACAATCAATTCTTTCAGGCACTATTCCGACGTAATTTTGCAAGAGGAATCGATTGAGCGCAGTCCCAATACGCTGCGAGCAACGAGTCAAAAGTTACAGCCGAAAAACTGGATATTTTCGTCGTCATTTCTCTGCTGTTTGTCCTACGCTCTTTTGCATGTGTTTTTTGAGTTCCTGGTGGTCGAATTACTCTAGAAAGGGTCATACTAATCGATTCCGAGACGAAAAATTTCCGGCTCCGAAAATCGATAAAAAACCAAGGCTAACCCCTTTGGATTTTTGGCGAAAATTTCGGCGATTCTGGAATAAGCTACAATCAATTCTTTCAGGCACTATTCCGACGTAATTTTGCGAGAGGAATCGATTGAGCGCAGTCCCAATACGCTACGAGCAACGAGTCGAAAGTTACAGCCGAAAAACTGGATATTTTCGTCGTCATTTCTCTGCTGTTTGTCCTACGCTCTTTTGCATGTGTTTTTTGAGTTCCTGGTGGTCGAATTACTCTAGGAAGGGTCATACTAATCGATTCCGAGGCGAAAAATTTCCGGCCCCGAAAATCGATAAAAAAACTAAGGCTAACCCCTTTGGATTTTTGGCGAAAATTTCGGCGATTCTGAAAAGTGCTACAATCAATTCTTTCAGGCACTATTCCGACGTAATTTTGCGAGAGGAATCGATTGAGCGCAGTCCCAATACGCTGCGAGCAACGAGTCAAAAGTTACAGCCGAAAAACTGGATATTTTCGTCGTCATTTCTCTGCTGTTTGTCCTACGCTCTTTTGCATGTGTTTTTTGAGTTCCTGGTGGTCGAATTACTCTAGAAAGGGTCATACTAATCGATTCCGAGGCGAAAAATTTCCGGCCCCGAAAATCGATAAAAAAACTAAGGCTAACCCCTTTGGATTTTTGGCGAAAATTTCGGCGATTCTGAAAAGTGCTACAATCAATTCTTTCAGGCACTATTCCGACGTAATTTTGCGAGAGGAATCGATTGAGCGCAGTCCCAATACGCTGCGAGCAGCTCCTCAAAAGTTACAGCCGAAAAACTGGATATTTTCGTCGTCATTTCTCTGCTGTTTGTCCTACGCTCTTTTGCATGTGTTTTTTGAGTTCCTGGTGGTCGAATTACTCTAGAAAGGGTCATACTAATCGATTCCGAGACGAAAAATTTCCGGCCCCAAAAATCGATAAAAAAACTGAGGCTAACCCCTTTGGATTTTTGGCGAAAATTTCGGCGATTCTGAAAAGTGCTACAATCAATTCTTTCAGGCACTATTCCGACGTAATTTTGCGAGAGGAATCGATTAAGCGCAGTCCCAATACGCTGCGAGCAGCTCCTCAAAAGTTACAGCCGAAAAACTGGATATTTTCGTCGTCATTTCTCTGCTGTTTGTCCTACGCTCTTTTGCATGTGTTTTTTGAGTTCCTGGTGGTCGAATTACTCTAGAAAGGGTCATACTAATCGATTCCGAGACGAAAAATTTCCGGCCCCAAAAATCGATAAAAAAACTGAGGCTAACCCCTTTGGATTTTTGGCGAAAATTTCGGCGATTCTGAAAAGTGCTACAATCAATTCTTTCAGGCACTATTCCGACGTAATTTTGCGAGAGGAATCGATTAAGCGCAGTCCCAATACGCTGCGAGCAGCTCCTCAAGAGTTACAGCCAAAAAACTGGAGATTTTCGTCGTCATTTCCCTGCTGTTGGTCCTACGCTCTTTTGCATATGTTTTTTGAGTTCCTGGTGGTCGAATTACTCTAGAAAGAGTCGTACTAATCGATTCCGAGACGAAAAATTTCCGGCTCCGAAAATCGATAAAAAACTAAGGCTAACCCCTTTGGATTTTTGGCGAAAATTTCGGCGATTCTGGAATAAGCTACAATCAATTCTTTCAGGCACTATTCCGACGTAATTTTGCGAGAGGAATCGATTGAGCGCAGTCCCAATACGCTACGAGCAACGAGTCGAAAGTTACAGCCGAAAAACTGGATATTTTCGTCGTCATTTCTCTGCTGTTTGTCCTACGCTCTTTTGCATGTGTTTTTTGAGTTCCTGGTGGTCGAATTACTCTAGAAAGGGTCATACTAATCGATTCCGAGGCGAAAAATTTCCGGCCCCGAAAATCGATAAAAAAACTAAGGCTAACCCCTTTGGATTTTTAGCGAAAATTTCGGCGATTCTGAAAAGTGCTACAATCAATTCTTTCAGGCACTATTCCGACGTAATTTTGCGAGAGGAATCGATTGAGCGCAGTCCCAATACGCTGCGAGCAACGAGTCAAAAGTTACAGCCGAAAAACTGGATATTTTCGTCGTCATTTCTCTGCTGTTTGTCCTACGCTCTTTTGCATGTGTTTTTTGAGTTCCTGGTGGTCGAATTACTCTAGAAAGGGTCATACTAATCGATTCCGAGGCGAAAAATTTCCGGCCCCGAAAATCGATAAAAAAACTAAGGCTAACCCCTTTGGATTTTTGGCGAAAATTTCGGCGATTCTGAAAAGTGCTACAATCAATTCTTTCAGGCACTATTCCGACGTAATTTTGCGAGAGGAATCGATTGAGCGCAGTCCCAATACGCTGCGAGCAGCTCCTCAAAAGTTACAGCCGAAAAACTGGATATTTTCGTCGTCATTTCTCTGCTGTTTGTCCTACGCTCTTTTGCATGTGTTTTTTGAGTTCCTGGTGGTCGAATTACTCTAGAAAGGGTCATACTAATCGATTCCGAGACGAAAAATTTCCGGCCCCAAAAATCGATAAAAAAACTAAGGCTAACCCCTTTGGATTTTTGGCGAAAATTTCGGCGATTCTGAAAAGTGCTACAATCAATTCTTTCAGGCACTATTCCGACGTAATTTTGCGAGAGGAATCGATTAAGCGCAGTCCCAATACGCTGCGAGCAGCTCCTCAAGAGTTACAGCCAAAAAACTGGAGATTTTCGTCGTCATTTCCCTGCTGTTGGTCCTACGCTCTTTTGCATATGTTTTTTGAGTTCCTGGTGGTCGAATTACTCTAGAAAGAGTCGTACTAATCGATTCCGAGACGAAAAATTTCCGGCTCCGAAAATCGATAAAAAACTAAGGCTAACCCCTTTGGATTTTTGGCGAAAATTTCGGCGATTCTGGAATAAGCTACAATCAATTCTTTCAGGCACTATTCCGACGTAATTTTGCGAGAGAAATCGATTGAGCGCAGTCCCAATACGCTGCGAGCAACGAGTCAAAAGTTACAGCCGAAAAACTGGATATTTTCGTCGTCATTTCTCTGCTGTTTGTCCTACGCTCTTTTGCATGTGTTTTTTGAGTTCCTGGTGGTCGAATTACTCTAGATAGGGTCATACTAATCGATTCCGAGACGAAAAATTTCCGGCTCCGAAAATCGATAAAAAACCAAGGCTAACCCCTTTGGATTTTTGGCGAAAATTTCGGCGATTCTGGAATAAGCTACAATCAATTCTTTCAGGCACTATTCCGACGTAATTTTGCGAGAGGAATCGATTGAGCGCAGTCCCAATACGCTGCGAGCAACGAGTCAAAAGTTACAGCCGAAAAACTGGATATTTTCGTCGTCATTTCTCTGCTGTTTGTCCTACGCTCTTTTGCATGTGTTTTTTGAGTTCCTGGTGGTCGAATTACTCTAGAAAGGGTCATACTAATCGATTCCGAGGCGAAAAATTTCCGGCCCCGAAAATCGATAAAAAAACTAAGGCTAACCCCTTTGGATTTTTGGCGAAAATTTCGGCGATTCTGAAAAGTGCTACAATCAATTCTTTCAGGCACTATTCCGACGTAATTTTGCGAGAGGAATCGATTGAGCGCAGTCCCAATACGCTGCGAGCAACGAGTCAAAAGTTACAGCCGAAAAACTGGATATTTTCGTCGTCATTTCTCTGCTGTTTGTCCTACGCTCTTTTGCATGTGTTTTTTGAGTTCCTGGTGGTCGAATTACTCTAGAAAGGGTCATACTAATCGATTCCGAGGCGAAAAATTTCCGGCCCCGAAAATCGATAAAAAAACTAAGGCTAACCCCTTTGGATTTTTGGCGAAAATTTCGGCGATTCTGAAAAGTGCTACAATCAATTCTTTCAGGCACTATTCCGACGTAATTTTGCGAGAGGAATCGATTGAGCGCAGTCCCAATACGCTGCGAGCAGCTCCTCAAAAGTTACAGCCGAAAAACTGGATATTTTCGTCGTCATTTCTCTGCTGTTTGTCCTACGCTCTTTTGCATGTGTTTTTTGAGTTCCTGGTGGTCGAATTACTCTAGAAAGGGTCATACTAATCGATTCCGAGACGAAAAATTTCCGGCCCCAAAAATCGATAAAAAAACTAAGGCTAACCCCTTTGGATTTTTGGCGAAAATTTCGGCGATTCTGAAAAGTGCTACAATCAATTCTTTCAGGCACTATTCCGACGTAATTTTGCGAGAGGAATCGATTAAGCGCAGTCCCAATACGCTGCGAGCAGCTCCTCAAGAGTTACAGCCAAAAAACTGGAGATTTTCGTCGTCATTTCCCTGCTGTTGGTCCTACGCTCTTTTGCATATGTTTTTTGAGTTCCTGGTGGTCGAATTACTCTAGAAAGAGTCGTACTAATCGATTCCGAGACGAAAAATTTCCGGCTCCGAAAATCGATAAAAAACCAAGGCTAACCCCTTTGGATTTTTGGCGAAAATTTCGGCGATTCTGGAATAAGCTACAATCAATTCTTTCAGGCACTATTCCGACGTAATTTTGCAAGAGGAATCGATTGAGCGCAGTCCCAATACGCTGCGAGCAACGAGTCAAAAGTTACAGCCGAAAAACTGGATATTTTCGTCGTCATTTCTCTGCTGTTTGTCCTACGCTCTTTTGCATGTGTTTTTTGAGTTCCTGGTGGTCGAATTACTCTAGAAAGGGTCATACTAATCGATTCCGAGGCGAAAAATTTCCGGCCCCGAAAATCGATAAAAAAACTGAGGCTAACCCCTTTGGATTTTTAGCGAAAATTTCGGCGATTCTGAAAAGTGCTACAATCGATTCTTTCAGGCACTATTCCGACGTAATTTTGCGAGAGGAATCGATTGAGCATAGTCCCAATACGCTGCGAGCAGCTCCTCAAAAGTTACAGCCAAAAAACTGGAGATTTTTGTCGTCATTTCTCTGCTGTTGGTCTTACGCTCTTTTGCATATGTTTTTTGAGTTCCTGGTGGTCGAATTACTCTAGAAAGAGTCGTACTAATCGATTCCGAGACGAAAAATTTCCGGCTCCGAAAATCGATAAAGACCAAGGCTAACCCCTTTGGATTTTTGGCGAAAATTTCGGCGATTCTGGAATAAGCTACAATCAATTCTTTCAGGCACTATTCCGACGTAATTTTGCGAGAGGAATCGATTAAGCGCAGTCCCAATACGCTGCGAGCAGCTCCTCAAAAGTTACAGCCGAAAAACTGGATATTTTCGTCGTCATTTCTCTGCTGTTTGTCCTACGCTCTTTTGCATGTGTTTTTTGAGTTCCTGGTGGTCGAATTACTCTAGAAAGGGTCATACTAATCGATTCCGAGGCGAAAAATTTCCGGCCCCGAAAATCGATAAAAAAACTAAGGCTAACCCCTTTGGATTTTTGGCGAAAATTTCGGCGATTCTGAAAAGTGCTACAATCAATTCTTTCAGGCACTATTCCGACGTAATTTTGCGAGAGGAATCGATTAAGCATAGTCCCAATACGCTGCGAGCAGCTCCTCAAAAGTTACAGCCAAAAAACTGGAGATTTTCGTCGTCATTTCTCTGCTGTTGGTCCTACGCTCTTTTGCATATGTTTTTTGAGTTCCTGATGGTCGAATTACTCTAGAAAGAGTCGTACTAATCGATTCCGAGACGAAAAATTTCCGGCTCCGAAAATCGATAAAAAACCAAGGCTAACCCCTTTGGATTTTTGGCGAAAATTTCGGCGATTCTGAAAAGTGCTACAATCAATTCTTTCAGGCACTATTCCGACGTAATTTTGCGAGAGGAATCGATTGAGCATAGTCCCAATACGCTGCGAGCAGCTCCTCAAAAGTTACAGCCAAAAAACTGGAGATTTTCGTCGTCATTTCTCTGCTGTTTGTCCTACGCTCTTTTGCATGTGTTTTTTAAGTTCCTGGTGGTCGAATTACTCTAGAAAGAGTCGTACTAATCGATTCCGAGACGAAAAATTTCCGGCTCCGAAAATCGATAAAAAACCAAGGCTAACCCCTTTGGATTTTTGGCGAAAATTTCGGCGATTCTGGAATAAGCTACAATCAATTCTTTCAGGCACTATTCCGACGTAATTTTGCAAGAGGAATCGATTGAGCGCAGTCCCAATACGCTGCGAGCAACGAGTCAAAAGTTACAGCCGAAAAACTGGATATTTTCGTCGTCATTTCTCTGCTGTTTGTCCTACGCTCTTTTGCATGTGTTTTTTGAGTTCCTGGTGGTCGAATTACTCTAGAAAGGGTCATACTAATCGATTCCGAGGCGAAAAATTTCCGGCCCCGAAAATCGATAAAAAAACTAAGGCTAACCCCTTTGGATTTTTAGCGAAAATTTCGGCGATTCTGAAAAGTGCTACAATCAATTCTTTCAGGCACTATTCCGACGTAATTTTTCCGAGAGGAATCGATTGAGCATAGTCCCAATACGCTGCGAGCAGCTCCTCAAAAGTTACAGCCAAAAAACTGGAGATTTTTGTCGTCATTTCTCTGCTGTTGGTCTTACGCTCTTTTGCATATGTTTTTTGAGTTCCTGGTGGTCGAATTACTCTAGAAAGAGTCGTACTAATCGATTCCGAGACGAAAAATTTCCGGCTTCGAAAATCGATAAAGACCAAGGCTAACCCCTTTGGATTTTTGGCGAAAATTTCGGCGATTCTGGAATAAGCTACAATCAATTCTTTCAGGCACTATTCCGACGTAATTTTGCGAGAGGAATCGATTAAGCGCAGTCCCAATACGCTGCGAGCAGCTCCTCAAAAGTTACAGCCGAAAAACTGGATATTTTCGTCGTCATTTCTCTGCTGTTTGTCCTACGCTCTTTTGCATGTGTTTTTTGAGTTCCTGGTGGTCGAATTACTCTAGAAAGGGTCATACTAATCGATTCCGAGGCGAAAAATTTCCGGCCCCGAAAATCGATAAAAAAACTAAGGCTAACCCCTTTGGATTTTTAGCGAAAATTTCGGCGATTCTGAAAAGTGCTACAATCAATTCTTTCAGGCACTATTCCGACGTAATTTTGCGAGAGGAATCGATTAAGCATAGTCCCAATACGCTGCGAGCAGCTCCTCAAAAGTTACAGCCAAAAAACTGGAGATTTTCGTCGTCATTTCTCTGCTGTTGGTCCTACGCTCTTTTGCATATGTTTTTTGAGTTCCTGGTGGTCAAATTACTCTAGAAAGGGTCATACTAATCGATTCCGAGGCGAAAAATTTCCGGCCCCGAAAATCGATAAAAAAACTAAGGCTAACCCCTTTGGATTTTTAGCGAAAATTTCGGCGATTCTGAAAAGTGCTACAATCAATTCTTTCAGGCACTATTCCGACGTAATTTTGCGAGAGGAATCGATTAAGCATAGTCCCAATACGCTGCGAGCAGCTCCTCAAAAGTTACAGCCAAAAAACTGGAGATTTTCGTCGTCATTTCTCTGCTGTTGGTCCTACGCTCTTTTGCATATGTTTTTTGAGTTCCTGATGGTCGAATTACTCTAGAAAGAGTCGTACTAATCGATTCCGAGACGAAAACTTTCCGGCTCCGAAAATCGATAAAAAACCAAGGCTAACCCCTTTGGATTTTTGGCGAAAATTTCGGCGATTCTGGAATAAGCTACAATCAATTCTTTCAGGCACTGTTCCGACGTAATTTTGCGAGAGGAATCGATTAAGCGCAGTCCCAATACGCTGCGAGCAGCTCCTCAAAAGTTACAGCCGAAAAACTGGATATTTTCGTCGTCATTTCTCTGCTGTTTGTCCTACGCTCTTTTGCATGTGTTTTTTGAGTTCCTGGTGGTCGAATTACTCTAGAAAGGGTCATACTAATCGATTCCGAGGCGAAAAATTTCCGGCCCCGAAAATCGATAAAAAAACTAAGGCTAACCCCTTTGGATTTTTAGCGAAAATTTCGGCGATTCTGAAAAGTGCTACAATCAATTCTTTCAGGCACTATTCCGACGTAATTTTGCGAGAGGAATCGATTAAGCATAGTCCCAATACGCTGCGAGCAGCTCCTCAAAAGTTACAGCCAAAAAACTGGAGATTTTCGTCGTCATTTCTCTGCTGTTGGTCCTACGCTCTTTTGCATATGTTTTTTGAGTTCCTGGTGGTCAAATTACTCTAGAAAGGGTCATACTAATCGATTCCGAGGCGAAAAATTTCCGGCCCCGAAAATCGATAAAAAAACTAAGGCTAACCCCTTTGGATTTTTAGCGAAAATTTCGGCGATTCTGAAAAGTGCTACAATCAATTCTTTCAGGCACTATTCCGACGTAATTTTGCGAGAGGAATCGATTAAGCATAGTCCCAATACGCTGCGAGCAGCTCCTCAAAAGTTACAGCCAAAAAACTGGAGATTTTCGTCGTCATTTCTCTGCTGTTGGTCCTACGCTCTTTTGCATATGTTTTTTGAGTTCCTGATGGTCGAATTACTCTAGAAAGAGTCGTACTAATCGATTCCGAGACGAAAACTTTCCGGCTCCGAAAATCGATAAAAAACCAAGGCTAACCCCTTTGGATTTTTGGCGAAAATTTCGGCGATTCTGAAAAGTGCTACAATCAATTCTTTCAGGCACTATTCCGACGTAATTTTGCGAGAGGAATCGATTGAGCATAGTCCCAATACGCTGCGAGCAGCTCCTCAAAAGTTACAGCCAAAAAACTGGAGATTTTCGTCGTCATTTCTCTGCTGTTTGTCCTACGCTCTTTTGCATGTGTTTTTTAAGTTCCTGGTGGTCGAATTACTCTAGAAAGGGTCATACTAATCGATTCCGAGGCGAAAAATTTCCGGCCCCGAAAATCGATAAAAAAACTAAGGCTAACCCCTTTGGATTTTTGGCGAAAATTTCGGCGATTCTGAAAAGTCCTACAATCAATTCTTTCAGGCACTATTCCGACGTAAATTTGCGAGAGGAATCGATTAAGCGCAGTCCCAATACGCTGCGAGCAGCTCCTCAAAAGTTACAGCCAAAAAACTGGAGATTTTTGTCGTCATTTCTCTGCTGTTGGTCCTACGCTCTTTTGCATATGTTTTTTGAGTTCCTGGTGGTCGAATTACTCTAGAAAGAGTCGTACTAATCGATTTCGAGACGAAAAATTTCCGGCTCCGAAAATCGATAAAAAACCAAGGCTAACCCCTTTGGATTTTTGGCGAAAATTTCGGCGATTCTGAAAAGTGCTACAATCAATCCTTTCAGGCACTATTCCGACGTAATTTTGCGAGAGGAATCGATTAAGCGCAGTCCCAATACGCTGCGAGCAGCTCCTCAAAAGTTACAGCCAAAAAACTGCAGATTTTCGTCGTCATTTCTCTGCTGTTGGTCCTACGCTCTTTAGCATATGTTTTTTGAGTTCCTGGTGGTCGAATTACTCTAGAAAAAGTCGTACTAATCGATTCTGAGACGAAAAATTTCCGGCTCCGAAAATCGATAAAAAACCAAGGCTAACCCCTTTGGATTTTTGGCAAAAATTTCGGCGATTCTGGAATGAGCTACAATCAATTCTTTCAGGCACTATTCCGACGTAATTTTGCGAGAGGAATCGATTGAGCGCAGTCCCAATACGCTGCGAGCAACGAGTCAAAAGTTACAGCCGAAAAACTGGATATTTTCGTCGTCATTTCTCTGCTGTTTGTCCTACGCTCTTTTGCATGTGTTTTTTGAGTTCCTGGTGGTCGAATTACTCTAGAAAGGGTCATACTAATCGATTCCGAGGCGAAAAATTTCCGGCCCCGAAAATCGATAAAAAAACTAAGGCTAACCCCTTTGGATTTTTGGCGAAAATTTCGGCGATTCTGAAAAGTGCTACAATCAATTCTTTCAGGCACTATTCCGACGTAATTTTGCGAGAGGAATCGATTGAGCGCAGTCCCAATACGCTGCGAGCAGCTCCTCAAAAGTTACAGCCGAAAAACTGGATATTTTCGTCGTCATTTCTCTGCTGTTTGTCCTACGCTCTTTTGCATGTGTTTTTTGAGTTCCTGGTGGTCGAATTACTCTAGAAAGGGTCATACTCATCGATTCCGAGACGAAAAATTTCCGGCCCCAAAAATCGATAAAAAAACTAAGGCTAACCCCTTTGGATTTTTGGCGAAAATTTCGGCGATTCTGAAAAGTGCTACAATCAATTCTTTCAGGCACTATTCCGACGTAATTTTGCGAGAGGAATCGATTAAGCGCAGTCCCAATACGCTGCGAGCAGCTCCTCAAGAGTTACAGCCAAAAAACTGGAGATTTTCGTCGTCATTTCCCTGCTGTTGGTCCTACGCTCTTTTGCATATGTTTTTTGAGTTCCTGGTGGTCGAATTACTCTAGAAAGAGTCGTACTAATCGATTCCGAGACGAAAAATTTCCGGCTCCGAAAATCGATAAAAAACCAAGGCTAACCCCTTTGGATTTTTGGCGAAAATTTCGGCGATTCTGGAATAAGCTACAATCAATTCTTTCAGGCACTATTCCGACGTAATTTTGCGAGAGGAATCGATTGAGCGCAGTCCCAATACGCTACGAGCAACGAGTCGAAAGTTACAGCCGAAAAACTGGATATTTTCGTCGTCATTTCTCTGCTGTTTGTCCTACGCTCTTTTGCATGTGTTTTTTGAGTTCCTGGTGGTCGAATTACTCTAGGAAGGGTCATACTAATCGATTCCGAGGCGAAAAATTTCCGGCCCCGAAAATCGATAAAAAAACTAAGGCTAACCCCTTTGGATTTTTGGCGAAAATTTCGGCGATTCTGAAAAGTGCTACAATCAATTCTTTCAGGCACTATTCCGACGTAATTTTGCGAGAGGAATCGATTGAGCGCAGTCCCAATACGCTGCGAGCAACGAGTCAAAAGTTACAGCCGAAAAACTGGATATTTTCGTCGTCATTTCTCTGCTGTTTGTCCTACGCTCTTTTGCATGTGTTTTTTGAGTTCCTGGTGGTCGAATTACTCTAGAAAGGGTCATACTAATCGATTCCGAGGCGAAAAATTTCCGGCCCCGAAAATCGATAAAAAAACTAAGGCTAACCCCTTTGGATTTTTGGCGAAAATTTCGGCGATTCTGAAAAGTGCTACAATCAATTCTTTCAGGCACTATTCCGACGTAATTTTGCGAGAGGAATCGATTGAGCGCAGTCCCAATACGCTGCGAGCAGCTCCTCAAAAGTTACAGCCGAAAAACTGGATATTTTCGTCGTCATTTCTCTGCTGTTTGTCCTACGCTCTTTTGCATGTGTTTTTTGAGTTCCTGGTGGTCGAATTACTCTAGAAAGGGTCATACTAATCGATTCCGAGACGAAAAATTTCCGGCCCCAAAAATCGATAAAAAAACTGAGGCTAACCCCTTTGGATTTTTGGCGAAAATTTCGGCGATTCTGAAAAGTGCTACAATCAATTCTTTCAGGCACTATTCCGACGTAATTTTGCGAGAGGAATCGATTAAGCGCAGTCCCAATACGCTGCGAGCAGCTCCTCAAAAGTTACAGCCGAAAAACTGGATATTTTCGTCGTCATTTCTCTGCTGTTTGTCCTACGCTCTTTTGCATGTGTTTTTTGAGTTCCTGGTGGTCGAATTACTCTAGAAAGGGTCATACTAATCGATTCCGAGACGAAAAATTTCCGGCCCCAAAAATCGATAAAAAAACTGAGGCTAACCCCTTTGGATTTTTGGCGAAAATTTCGGCGATTCTGAAAAGTGCTACAATCAATTCTTTCAGGCACTATTCCGACGTAATTTTGCGAGAGGAATCGATTAAGCGCAGTCCCAATACGCTGCGAGCAGCTCCTCAAGAGTTACAGCCAAAAAACTGGAGATTTTCGTCGTCATTTCCCTGCTGTTGGTCCTACGCTCTTTTGCATATGTTTTTTGAGTTCCTGGTGGTCGAATTACTCTAGAAAGAGTCGTACTAATCGATTCCGAGACGAAAAATTTCCGGCTCCGAAAATCGATAAAAAACTAAGGCTAACCCCTTTGGATTTTTGGCGAAAATTTCGGCGATTCTGGAATAAGCTACAATCAATTCTTTCAGGCACTATTCCGACGTAATTTTGCGAGAGGAATCGATTGAGCGCAGTCCCAATACGCTACGAGCAACGAGTCGAAAGTTACAGCCGAAAAACTGGATATTTTCGTCGTCATTTCTCTGCTGTTTGTCCTACGCTCTTTTGCATGTGTTTTTTGAGTTCCTGGTGGTCGAATTACTCTAGAAAGGGTCATACTAATCGATTCCGAGGCGAAAAATTTCCGGCCCCGAAAATCGATAAAAAAACTAAGGCTAACCCCTTTGGATTTTTAGCGAAAATTTCGGCGATTCTGAAAAGTGCTACAATCAATTCTTTCAGGCACTATTCCGACGTAATTTTGCGAGAGGAATCGATTGAGCGCAGTCCCAATACGCTGCGAGCAACGAGTCAAAAGTTACAGCCGAAAAACTGGATATTTTCGTCGTCATTTCTCTGCTGTTTGTCCTACGCTCTTTTGCATGTGTTTTTTGAGTTCCTGGTGGTCGAATTACTCTAGAAAGGGTCATACTAATCGATTCCGAGGCGAAAAATTTCCGGCCCCGAAAATCGATAAAAAAACTAAGGCTAACCCCTTTGGATTTTTGGCGAAAATTTCGGCGATTCTGAAAAGTGCTACAATCAATTCTTTCAGGCACTATTCCGACGTAATTTTGCGAGAGGAATCGATTGAGCGCAGTCCCAATACGCTGCGAGCAGCTCCTCAAAAGTTACAGCCGAAAAACTGGATATTTTCGTCGTCATTTCTCTGCTGTTTGTCCTACGCTCTTTTGCATGTGTTTTTTGAGTTCCTGGTGGTCGAATTACTCTAGAAAGGGTCATACTAATCGATTCCGAGACGAAAAATTTCCGGCCCCAAAAATCGATAAAAAAACTAAGGCTAACCCCTTTGGATTTTTGGCGAAAATTTCGGCGATTCTGAAAAGTGCTACAATCAATTCTTTCAGGCACTATTCCGACGTAATTTTGCGAGAGGAATCGATTAAGCGCAGTCCCAATACGCTGCGAGCAGCTCCTCAAGAGTTACAGCCAAAAAACTGGAGATTTTCGTCGTCATTTCCCTGCTGTTGGTCCTACGCTCTTTTGCATATGTTTTTTGAGTTCCTGGTGGTCGAATTACTCTAGAAAGAGTCGTACTAATCGATTCCGAGACGAAAAATTTCCGGCTCCGAAAATCGATAAAAAACTAAGGCTAACCCCTTTGGATTTTTGGCGAAAATTTCGGCGATTCTGGAATAAGCTACAATCAATTCTTTCAGGCACTATTCCGACGTAATTTTGCGAGAGAAATCGATTGAGCGCAGTCCCAATACGCTGCGAGCAACGAGTCAAAAGTTACAGCCGAAAAACTGGATATTTTCGTCGTCATTTCTCTGCTGTTTGTCCTACGCTCTTTTGCATGTGTTTTTTGAGTTCCTGGTGGTCGAATTACTCTAGATAGGGTCATACTAATCGATTCCGAGACGAAAAATTTCCGGCTCCGAAAATCGATAAAAAACCAAGGCTAACCCCTTTGGATTTTTGGCGAAAATTTCGGCGATTCTGGAATAAGCTACAATCAATTCTTTCAGGCACTATTCCGACGTAATTTTGCGAGAGGAATCGATTGAGCGCAGTCCCAATACGCTGCGAGCAACGAGTCAAAAGTTACAGCCGAAAAACTGGATATTTTCGTCGTCATTTCTCTGCTGTTGGTCTTACGCTCTTTTGCATATGTTTTTTGAGTTCCTGGTGGTCGAATTACTCTAGAAAGAGTCGTACTAATCGATTCCGAGACGAAAAATTTCCGGCTTCGAAAATCGATAAAGACCAAGGCTAACCCCTTTGGATTTTTGGCGAAAATTTCGGCGATTCTGGAATAAGCTACAATCAATTCTTTCAGGCACTATTCCGACGTAATTTTGCGAGAGGAATCGATTAAGCGCAGTCCCAATACGCTGCGAGCAGCTCCTCAAAAGTTACAGCCGAAAAACTGGATATTTTCGTCGTCATTTCTCTGCTGTTTGTCCTACGCTCTTTTGCATGTGTTTTTTGAGTTCCTGGTGGTCGAATTACTCTAGAAAGGGTCATACTAATCGATTCCGAGGCGAAAAATTTCCGGCCCCGAAAATCGATAAAAAAACTAAGGCTAACCCCTTTGGATTTTTAGCGAAAATTTCGGCGATTCTGAAAAGTGCTACAATCAATTCTTTCAGGCACTATTCCGACGTAATTTTGCGAGAGGAATCGATTAAGCATAGTCCCAATACGCTGCGAGCAGCTCCTCAAAAGTTACAGCCAAAAAACTGGAGATTTTCGTCGTCATTTCTCTGCTGTTGGTCCTACGCTCTTTTGCATATGTTTTTTGAGTTCCTGGTGGTCAAATTACTCTAGAAAGGGTCATACTAATCGATTCCGAGGCGAAAAATTTCCGGCCCCGAAAATCGATAAAAAAACTAAGGCTAACCCCTTTGGATTTTTAGCGAAAATTTCGGCGATTCTGAAAAGTGCTACAATCAATTCTTTCAGGCACTATTCCGACGTAATTTTGCGAGAGGAATCGATTAAGCATAGTCCCAATACGCTGCGAGCAGCTCCTCAAAAGTTACAGCCAAAAAACTGGAGATTTTCGTCGTCATTTCTCTGCTGTTGGTCCTACGCTCTTTTGCATATGTTTTTTGAGTTCCTGATGGTCGAATTACTCTAGAAAGAGTCGTACTAATCGATTCCGAGACGAAAACTTTCCGGCTCCGAAAATCGATAAAAAACCAAGGCTAACCCCTTTGGATTTTTGGCGAAAATTTCGGCGATTCTGGAATAAGCTACAATCAATTCTTTCAGGCACTGTTCCGACGTAATTTTGCGAGAGGAATCGATTAAGCGCAGTCCCAATACGCTGCGAGCAGCTCCTCAAAAGTTACAGCCGAAAAACTGGATATTTTCGTCGTCATTTCTCTGCTGTTTGTCCTACGCTCTTTTGCATGTGTTTTTTGAGTTCCTGGTGGTCGAATTACTCTAGAAAGGGTCATACTAATCGATTCCGAGGCGAAAAATTTCCGGCCCCGAAAATCGATAAAAAAACTAAGGCTAACCCCTTTGGATTTTTAGCGAAAATTTCGGCGATTCTGAAAAGTGCTACAATCAATTCTTTCAGGCACTATTCCGACGTAATTTTGCGAGAGGAATCGATTAAGCATAGTCCCAATACGCTGCGAGCAGCTCCTCAAAAGTTACAGCCAAAAAACTGGAGATTTTCGTCGTCATTTCTCTGCTGTTGGTCCTACGCTCTTTTGCATATGTTTTTTGAGTTCCTGGTGGTCAAATTACTCTAGAAAGGGTCATACTAATCGATTCCGAGGCGAAAAATTTCCGGCCCCGAAAATCGATAAAAAAACTAAGGCTAACCCCTTTGGATTTTTAGCGAAAATTTCGGCGATTCTGAAAAGTGCTACAATCAATTCTTTCAGGCACTATTCCGACGTAATTTTGCGAGAGGAATCGATTAAGCATAGTCCCAATACGCTGCGAGCAGCTCCTCAAAAGTTACAGCCAAAAAACTGGAGATTTTCGTCGTCATTTCTCTGCTGTTGGTCCTACGCTCTTTTGCATATGTTTTTTGAGTTCCTGATGGTCGAATTACTCTAGAAAGAGTCGTACTAATCGATTCCGAGACGAAAACTTTCCGGCTCCGAAAATCGATAAAAAACCAAGGCTAACCCCTTTGGATTTTTGGCGAAAATTTCGGCGATTCTGAAAAGTGCTACAATCAATTCTTTCAGGCACTATTCCGACGTAATTTTGCGAGAGGAATCGATTGAGCATAGTCCCAATACGCTGCGAGCAGCTCCTCAAAAGTTACAGCCAAAAAACTGGAGATTTTCGTCGTCATTTCTCTGCTGTTTGTCCTACGCTCTTTTGCATGTGTTTTTTAAGTTCCTGGTGGTCGAATTACTCTAGAAAGGGTCATACTAATCGATTCCGAGGCGAAAAATTTCCGGCCCCGAAAATCGATAAAAAAACTAAGGCTAACCCCTTTGGATTTTTGGCGAAAATTTCGGCGATTCTGAAAAGTCCTACAATCAATTCTTTCAGGCACTATTCCGACGTAAATTTGCGAGAGGAATCGATTAAGCGCAGTCCCAATACGCTGCGAGCAGCTCCTCAAAAGTTACAGCCAAAAAACTGGAGATTTTTGTCGTCATTTCTCTGCTGTTGGTCCTACGCTCTTTTGCATATGTTTTTTGAGTTCCTGGTGGTCGAATTACTCTAGAAAGAGTCGTACTAATCGATTTCGAGACGAAAAATTTCCGGCTCCGAAAATCGATAAAAAACCAAGGCTAACCCCTTTGGATTTTTGGCGAAAATTTCGGCGATTCTGAAAAGTGCTACAATCAATCCTTTCAGGCACTATTCCGACGTAATTTTGCGAGAGGAATCGATTAAGCGCAGTCCCAATACGCTGCGAGCAGCTCCTCAAAAGTTACAGCCAAAAAACTGCAGATTTTCGTCGTCATTTCTCTGCTGTTGGTCCTACGCTCTTTAGCATATGTTTTTTGAGTTCCTGGTGGTCGAATTACTCTAGAAAAAGTCGTACTAATCGATTCTGAGACGAAAAATTTCCGGCTCCGAAAATCGATAAAAAACCAAGGCTAACCCCTTTGGATTTTTGGCAAAAATTTCGGCGATTCTGGAATGAGCTACAATCAATTCTTTCAGGCACTATTCCGACGTAATTTTGCGAGAGGAATCGATTGAGCGCAGTCCCAATACGCTGCGAGCAACGAGTCAAAAGTTACAGCCGAAAAACTGGATATTTTCGTCGTCATTTCTCTGCTGTTTGTCCTACGCTCTTTTGCATGTGTTTTTTGAGTTCCTGGTGGTCGAATTACTCTAGAAAGGGTCATACTAATCGATTCCGAGGCGAAAAATTTCCGGCCCCGAAAATCGATAAAAAAACTAAGGCTAACCCCTTTGGATTTTTGGCGAAAATTTCGGCGATTCTGAAAAGTGCTACAATCAATTCTTTCAGGCACTATTCCGACGTAATTTTGCGAGAGGAATCGATTGAGCGCAGTCCCAATACGCTGCGAGCAGCTCCTCAAAAGTTACAGCCGAAAAACTGGATATTTTCGTCGTCATTTCTCTGCTGTTTGTCCTACGCTCTTTTGCATGTGTTTTTTGAGTTCCTGGTGGTCGAATTACTCTAGAAAGGGTCATACTCATCGATTCCGAGACGAAAAATTTCCGGCCCCAAAAATCGATAAAAAAACTAAGGCTAACCCCTTTGGATTTTTGGCGAAAATTTCGGCGATTCTGAAAAGTGCTACAATCAATTCTTTCAGGCACTATTCCGACGTAATTTTGCGAGAGGAATCGATTAAGCGCAGTCCCAATACGCTGCGAGCAGCTCCTCAAGAGTTACAGCCAAAAAACTGGAGATTTTCGTCGTCATTTCCCTGCTGTTGGTCCTACGCTCTTTTGCATATGTTTTTTGAGTTCCTGGTGGTCGAATTACTCTAGAAAGAGTCGTACTAATCGATTCCGAGACGAAAAATTTCCGGCTCCGAAAATCGATAAAAAACCAAGGCTAACCCCTTTGGATTTTTGGCGAAAATTTCGGCGATTCTGGAATAAGCTACAATCAATTCTTTCAGGCACTATTCCGACGTAATTTTGCGAGAGGAATCGATTGAGCGCAGTCCCAATACGCTACGAGCAACGAGTCGAAAGTTACAGCCGAAAAACTGGATATTTTCGTCGTCATTTCTCTGCTGTTTGTCCTACGCTCTTTTGCATGTGTTTTTTGAGTTCCTGGTGGTCGAATTACTCTAGGAAGGGTCATACTAATCGATTCCGAGGCGAAAAATTTCCGGCCCCGAAAATCGATAAAAAAACTAAGGCTAACCCCTTTGGATTTTTGGCGAAAATTTCGGCGATTCTGAAAAGTGCTACAATCAATTCTTTCAGGCACTATTCCGACGTAATTTTGCGAGAGGAATCGATTGAGCGCAGTCCCAATACGCTGCGAGCAACGAGTCAAAAGTTACAGCCGAAAAACTGGATATTTTCGTCGTCATTTCTCTGCTGTTTGTCCTACGCTCTTTTGCATGTGTTTTTTGAGTTCCTGGTGGTCGAATTACTCTAGAAAGGGTCATACTAATCGATTCCGAGGCGAAAAATTTCCGGCCCCGAAAATCGATAAAAAAACTAAGGCTAACCCCTTTGGATTTTTGGCGAAAATTTCGGCGATTCTGAAAAGTGCTACAATCAATTCTTTCAGGCACTATTCCGACGTAATTTTGCGAGAGGAATCGATTGAGCGCAGTCCCAATACGCTGCGAGCAGCTCCTCAAAAGTTACAGCCGAAAAACTGGATATTTTCGTCGTCATTTCTCTGCTGTTTGTCCTACGCTCTTTTGCATGTGTTTTTTGAGTTCCTGGTGGTCGAATTACTCTAGAAAGGGTCATACTAATCGATTCCGAGACGAAAAATTTCCGGCCCCAAAAATCGATAAAAAAACTGAGGCTAACCCCTTTGGATTTTTGGCGAAAATTTCGGCGATTCTGAAAAGTGCTACAATCAATTCTTTCAGGCACTATTCCGACGTAATTTTGCGAGAGGAATCGATTAAGCGCAGTCCCAATACGCTGCGAGCAGCTCCTCAAAAGTTACAGCCGAAAAACTGGATATTTTCGTCGTCATTTCTCTGCTGTTTGTCCTACGCTCTTTTGCATGTGTTTTTTGAGTTCCTGGTGGTCGAATTACTCTAGAAAGGGTCATACTAATCGATTCCGAGACGAAAAATTTCCGGCCCCAAAAATCGATAAAAAAACTGAGGCTAACCCCTTTGGATTTTTGGCGAAAATTTCGGCGATTCTGAAAAGTGCTACAATCAATTCTTTCAGGCACTATTCCGACGTAATTTTGCGAGAGGAATCGATTAAGCGCAGTCCCAATACGCTGCGAGCAGCTCCTCAAGAGTTACAGCCAAAAAACTGGAGATTTTCGTCGTCATTTCCCTGCTGTTGGTCCTACGCTCTTTTGCATATGTTTTTTGAGTTCCTGGTGGTCGAATTACTCTAGAAAGAGTCGTACTAATCGATTCCGAGACGAAAAATTTCCGGCTCCGAAAATCGATAAAAAACTAAGGCTAACCCCTTTGGATTTTTGGCGAAAATTTCGGCGATTCTGGAATAAGCTACAATCAATTCTTTCAGGCACTATTCCGACGTAATTTTGCGAGAGGAATCGATTGAGCGCAGTCCCAATACGCTACGAGCAACGAGTCGAAAGTTACAGCCGAAAAACTGGATATTTTCGTCGTCATTTCTCTGCTGTTTGTCCTACGCTCTTTTGCATGTGTTTTTTGAGTTCCTGGTGGTCGAATTACTCTAGAAAGGGTCATACTAATCGATTCCGAGGCGAAAAATTTCCGGCCCCGAAAATCGATAAAAAAACTAAGGCTAACCCCTTTGGATTTTTAGCGAAAATTTCGGCGATTCTGAAAAGTGCTACAATCAATTCTTTCAGGCACTATTCCGACGTAATTTTGCGAGAGGAATCGATTGAGCGCAGTCCCAATACGCTGCGAGCAACGAGTCAAAAGTTACAGCCGAAAAACTGGATATTTTCGTCGTCATTTCTCTGCTGTTTGTCCTACGCTCTTTTGCATGTGTTTTTTGAGTTCCTGGTGGTCGAATTACTCTAGAAAGGGTCATACTAATCGATTCCGAGGCGAAAAATTTCCGGCCCCGAAAATCGATAAAAAAACTAAGGCTAACCCCTTTGGATTTTTGGCGAAAATTTCGGCGATTCTGAAAAGTGCTACAATCAATTCTTTCAGGCACTATTCCGACGTAATTTTGCGAGAGGAATCGATTGAGCGCAGTCCCAATACGCTGCGAGCAGCTCCTCAAAAGTTACAGCCGAAAAACTGGATATTTTCGTCGTCATTTCTCTGCTGTTTGTCCTACGCTCTTTTGCATGTGTTTTTTGAGTTCCTGGTGGTCGAATTACTCTAGAAAGGGTCATACTAATCGATTCCGAGACGAAAAATTTCCGGCCCCAAAAATCGATAAAAAAACTAAGGCTAACCCCTTTGGATTTTTGGCGAAAATTTCGGCGATTCTGAAAAGTGCTACAATCAATTCTTTCAGGCACTATTCCGACGTAATTTTGCGAGAGGAATCGATTAAGCGCAGTCCCAATACGCTGCGAGCAGCTCCTCAAGAGTTACAGCCAAAAAACTGGAGATTTTCGTCGTCATTTCCCTGCTGTTGGTCCTACGCTCTTTTGCATATGTTTTTTGAGTTCCTGGTGGTCGAATTACTCTAGAAAGAGTCGTACTAATCGATTCCGAGACGAAAAATTTCCGGCTCCGAAAATCGATAAAAAACTAAGGCTAACCCCTTTGGATTTTTGGCGAAAATTTCGGCGATTCTGGAATAAGCTACAATCAATTCTTTCAGGCACTATTCCGACGTAATTTTGCGAGAGAAATCGATTGAGCGCAGTCCCAATACGCTGCGAGCAACGAGTCAAAAGTTACAGCCGAAAAACTGGATATTTTCGTCGTCATTTCTCTGCTGTTTGTCCTACGCTCTTTTGCATGTGTTTTTTGAGTTCCTGGTGGTCGAATTACTCTAGATAGGGTCATACTAATCGATTCCGAGACGAAAAATTTCCGGCTCCGAAAATCGATAAAAAACCAAGGCTAACCCCTTTGGATTTTTGGCGAAAATTTCGGCGATTCTGGAATAAGCTACAATCAATTCTTTCAGGCACTATTCCGACGTAATTTTGCGAGAGGAATCGATTGAGCGCAGTCCCAATACGCTGCGAGCAACGAGTCAAAAGTTACAGCCGAAAAACTGGATATTTTCGTCGTCATTTCTCTGCTGTTTGTCCTACGCTCTTTTGCATGTGTTTTTTGAGTTCCTGGTGGTCGAATTACTCTAGAAAGGGTCATACTAATCGATTCCGAGGCGAAAAATTTCCGGCCCCGAAAATCGATAAAAAAACTAAGGCTAACCCCTTTGGATTTTTGGCGAAAATTTCGGCGATTCTGAAAAGTGCTACAATCAATTCTTTCAGGCACTATTCCGACGTAATTTTGCGAGAGGAATCGATTGAGCGCAGTCCCAATACGCTGCGAGCAACGAGTCAAAAGTTACAGCCGAAAAACTGGATATTTTCGTCGTCATTTCTCTGCTGTTTGTCCTACGCTCTTTTGCATGTGTTTTTTGAGTTCCTGGTGGTCGAATTACTCTAGAAAGGGTCATACTAATCGATTCCGAGGCGAAAAATTTCCGGCCCCGAAAATCGATAAAAAAACTAAGGCTAACCCCTTTGGATTTTTGGCGAAAATTTCGGCGATTCTGAAAAGTGCTACAATCAATTCTTTCAGGCACTATTCCGACGTAATTTTGCGAGAGGAATCGATTGAGCGCAGTCCCAATACGCTGCGAGCAGCTCCTCAAAAGTTACAGCCGAAAAACTGGATATTTTCGTCGTCATTTCTCTGCTGTTTGTCCTACGCTCTTTTGCATGTGTTTTTTGAGTTCCTGGTGGTCGAATTACTCTAGAAAGGGTCATACTAATCGATTCCGAGACGAAAAATTTCCGGCCCCAAAAATCGATAAAAAAACTAAGGCTAACCCCTTTGGATTTTTGGCGAAAATTTCGGCGATTCTGAAAAGTGCTACAATCAATTCTTTCAGGCACTATTCCGACGTAATTTTGCGAGAGGAATCGATTAAGCGCAGTCCCAATACGCTGCGAGCAGCTCCTCAAGAGTTACAGCCAAAAAACTGGAGATTTTCGTCGTCATTTCCCTGCTGTTGGTCCTACGCTCTTTTGCATATGTTTTTTGAGTTCCTGGTGGTCGAATTACTCTAGAAAGAGTCGTACTAATCGATTCCGAGACGAACAATTTCCGGCTCCGAAAATCGATAAAAAACCAAGGCTAACCCCTTTGGATTTTTGGCGAAAATTTCGGCGATTCTGGAATAAGCTACAATCAATTCTTTCAGGCACTATTCCGACGTAATTTTGCAAGAGGAATCGATTGAGCGCAGTCCCAATACGCTGCGAGCAACGAGTCAAAAGTTACAGCCGAAAAACTGGATATTTTCGTCGTCATTTCTCTGCTGTTTGTCCTACGCTCTTTTGCATGTGTTTTTTGAGTTCCTGGTGGTCGAATTACTCTAGAAAGGGTCATACTAATCGATTCCGAGGCGAAAAATTTCCGGCCCCGAAAATCGATAAAAAAACTGAGGCTAACCCCTTTGGATTTTTAGCGAAAATTTCGGCGATTCTGAAAAGTGCTACAATCGATTCTTTCAGGCACTATTCCGACGTAATTTTGCGAGAGGAATCGATTGAGCATAGTCCCAATACGCTGCGAGCAGCTCCTCAAAAGTTACAGCCAAAAAACTGGAGATTTTTGTCGTCATTTCTCTGCTGTTGGTCTTACGCTCTTTTGCATATGTTTTTTGAGTTCCTGGTGGTCGAATTACTCTAGAAAGAGTCGTACTAATCGATTCCGAGACGAAAAATTTCCGGCTCCGAAAATCGATAAAGACCAAGGCTAACCCCTTTGGATTTTTGGCGAAAATTTCGGCGATTCTGGAATAAGCTACAATCAATTCTTTCAGGCACTATTCCGACGTAATTTTGCGAGAGGAATCGATTAAGCGCAGTCCCAATACGCTGCGAGCAGCTCCTCAAAAGTTACAGCCGAAAAACTGGATATTTTCGTCGTCATTTCTCTGCTGTTTGTCCTACGCTCTTTTGCATGTGTTTTTTGAGTTCCTGGTGGTCGAATTACTCTAGAAAGGGTCATACTAATCGATTCCGAGGCGAAAAATTTCCGGCCCCGAAAATCGATAAAAAAACTAAGGCTAACCCCTTTGGATTTTTGGCGAAAATTTCGGCGATTCTGAAAAGTGCTACAATCAATTCTTTCAGGCACTATTCCGACGTAATTTTGCGAGAGGAATCGATTAAGCATAGTCCCAATACGCTGCGAGCAGCTCCTCAAAAGTTACAGCCAAAAAACTGGAGATTTTCGTCGTCATTTCTCTGCTGTTGGTCCTACGCTCTTTTGCATATGTTTTTTGAGTTCCTGATGGTCGAATTACTCTAGAAAGAGTCGTACTAATCGATTCCGAGACGAAAAATTTCCGGCTCCGAAAATCGATAAAAAACCAAGGCTAACCCCTTTGGATTTTTGGCGAAAATTTCGGCGATTCTGAAAAGTGCTACAATCAATTCTTTCAGGCACTATTCCGACGTAATTTTGCGAGAGGAATCGATTGAGCATAGTCCCAATACGCTGCGAGCAGCTCCTCAAAAGTTACAGCCAAAAAACTGGAGATTTTCGTCGTCATTTCTCTGCTGTTTGTCCTACGCTCTTTTGCATGTGTTTTTTAAGTTCCTGGTGGTCGAATTACTCTAGAAAGAGTCGTACTAATCGATTCCGAGACGAAAAATTTCCGGCTCCGAAAATCGATAAAAAACCAAGGCTAACCCCTTTGGATTTTTGGCGAAAATTTCGGCGATTCTGGAATAAGCTACAATCAATTCTTTCAGGCACTATTCCGACGTAATTTTGCAAGAGGAATCGATTGAGCGCAGTCCCAATACGCTGCGAGCAACGAGTCAAAAGTTACAGCCGAAAAACTGGATATTTTCGTCGTCATTTCTCTGCTGTTTGTCCTACGCTCTTTTGCATGTGTTTTTTGAGTTCCTGGTGGTCGAATTACTCTAGAAAGGGTCATACTAATCGATTCCGAGGCGAAAAATTTCCGGCCCCGAAAATCGATAAAAAAACTAAGGCTAACCCCTTTGGATTTTTAGCGAAAATTTCGGCGATTCTGAAAAGTGCTACAATCAATTCTTTCAGGCACTATTCCGACGTAATTTTTCCGAGAGGAATCGATTGAGCATAGTCCCAATACGCTGCGAGCAGCTCCTCAAAAGTTACAGCCAAAAAACTGGAGATTTTTGTCGTCATTTCTCTGCTGTTGGTCTTACGCTCTTTTGCATATGTTTTTTGAGTTCCTGGTGGTCGAATTACTCTAGAAAGAGTCGTACTAATCGATTCCGAGACGAAAAATTTCCGGCTTCGAAAATCGATAAAGACCAAGGCTAACCCCTTTGGATTTTTGGCGAAAATTTCGGCGATTCTGGAATAAGCTACAATCAATTCTTTCAGGCACTATTCCGACGTAATTTTGCGAGAGGAATCGATTAAGCGCAGTCCCAATACGCTGCGAGCAGCTCCTCAAAAGTTACAGCCGAAAAACTGGATATTTTCGTCGTCATTTCTCTGCTGTTTGTCCTACGCTCTTTTGCATGTGTTTTTTGAGTTCCTGGTGGTCGAATTACTCTAGAAAGGGTCATACTAATCGATTCCGAGGCGAAAAATTTCCGGCCCCGAAAATCGATAAAAAAACTAAGGCTAACCCCTTTGGATTTTTAGCGAAAATTTCGGCGATTCTGAAAAGTGCTACAATCAATTCTTTCAGGCACTATTCCGACGTAATTTTGCGAGAGGAATCGATTAAGCATAGTCCCAATACGCTGCGAGCAGCTCCTCAAAAGTTACAGCCAAAAAACTGGAGATTTTCGTCGTCATTTCTCTGCTGTTGGTCCTACGCTCTTTTGCATATGTTTTTTGAGTTCCTGGTGGTCAAATTACTCTAGAAAGGGTCATACTAATCGATTCCGAGGCGAAAAATTTCCGGCCCCGAAAATCGATAAAAAAACTAAGGCTAACCCCTTTGGATTTTTAGCGAAAATTTCGGCGATTCTGAAAAGTGCTACAATCAATTCTTTCAGGCACTATTCCGACGTAATTTTGCGAGAGGAATCGATTAAGCATAGTCCCAATACGCTGCGAGCAGCTCCTCAAAAGTTACAGCCAAAAAACTGGAGATTTTCGTCGTCATTTCTCTGCTGTTGGTCCTACGCTCTTTTGCATATGTTTTTTGAGTTCCTGATGGTCGAATTACTCTAGAAAGAGTCGTACTAATCGATTCCGAGACGAAAACTTTCCGGCTCCGAAAATCGATAAAAAACCAAGGCTAACCCCTTTGGATTTTTGGCGAAAATTTCGGCGATTCTGGAATAAGCTACAATCAATTCTTTCAGGCACTGTTCCGACGTAATTTTGCGAGAGGAATCGATTAAGCGCAGTCCCAATACGCTGCGAGCAGCTCCTCAAAAGTTACAGCCGAAAAACTGGATATTTTCGTCGTCATTTCTCTGCTGTTTGTCCTACGCTCTTTTGCATGTGTTTTTTGAGTTCCTGGTGGTCGAATTACTCTAGAAAGGGTCATACTAATCGATTCCGAGGCGAAAAATTTCCGGCCCCGAAAATCGATAAAAAAACTAAGGCTAACCCCTTTGGATTTTTAGCGAAAATTTCGGCGATTCTGAAAAGTGCTACAATCAATTCTTTCAGGCACTATTCCGACGTAATTTTGCGAGAGGAATCGATTAAGCATAGTCCCAATACGCTGCGAGCAGCTCCTCAAAAGTTACAGCCAAAAAACTGGAGATTTTCGTCGTCATTTCTCTGCTGTTGGTCCTACGCTCTTTTGCATATGTTTTTTGAGTTCCTGGTGGTCAAATTACTCTAGAAAGGGTCATACTAATCGATTCCGAGGCGAAAAATTTCCGGCCCCGAAAATCGATAAAAAAACTAAGGCTAACCCCTTTGGATTTTTAGCGAAAATTTCGGCGATTCTGAAAAGTGCTACAATCAATTCTTTCAGGCACTATTCCGACGTAATTTTGCGAGAGGAATCGATTAAGCATAGTCCCAATACGCTGCGAGCAGCTCCTCAAAAGTTACAGCCAAAAAACTGGAGATTTTCGTCGTCATTTCTCTGCTGTTGGTCCTACGCTCTTTTGCATATGTTTTTTGAGTTCCTGATGGTCGAATTACTCTAGAAAGAGTCGTACTAATCGATTCCGAGACGAAAACTTTCCGGCTCCGAAAATCGATAAAAAACCAAGGCTAACCCCTTTGGATTTTTGGCGAAAATTTCGGCGATTCTGAAAAGTGCTACAATCAATTCTTTCAGGCACTATTCCGACGTAATTTTGCGAGAGGAATCGATTGAGCATAGTCCCAATACGCTGCGAGCAGCTCCTCAAAAGTTACAGCCAAAAAACTGGAGATTTTCGTCGTCATTTCTCTGCTGTTTGTCCTACGCTCTTTTGCATGTGTTTTTTAAGTTCCTGGTGGTCGAATTACTCTAGAAAGGGTCATACTAATCGATTCCGAGGCGAAAAATTTCCGGCCCCGAAAATCGATAAAAAAACTAAGGCTAACCCCTTTGGATTTTTGGCGAAAATTTCGGCGATTCTGAAAAGTCCTACAATCAATTCTTTCAGGCACTATTCCGACGTAAATTTGCGAGAGGAATCGATTAAGCGCAGTCCCAATACGCTGCGAGCAGCTCCTCAAAAGTTACAGCCAAAAAACTGGAGATTTTTGTCGTCATTTCTCTGCTGTTGGTCCTACGCTCTTTTGCATATGTTTTTTGAGTTCCTGGTGGTCGAATTACTCTAGAAAGAGTCGTACTAATCGATTTCGAGACGAAAAATTTCCGGCTCCGAAAATCGATAAAAAACCAAGGCTAACCCCTTTGGATTTTTGGCGAAAATTTCGGCGATTCTGAAAAGTGCTACAATCAATCCTTTCAGGCACTATTCCGACGTAATTTTGCGAGAGGAATCGATTAAGCGCAGTCCCAATACGCTGCGAGCAGCTCCTCAAAAGTTACAGCCAAAAAACTGCAGATTTTCGTCGTCATTTCTCTGCTGTTGGTCCTACGCTCTTTAGCATATGTTTTTTGAGTTCCTGGTGGTCGAATTACTCTAGAAAAAGTCGTACTAATCGATTCTGAGACGAAAAATTTCCGGCTCCGAAAATCGATAAAAAACCAAGGCTAACCCCTTTGGATTTTTGGCAAAAATTTCGGCGATTCTGGAATGAGCTACAATCAATTCTTTCAGG
Source organism: Diprion similis (assembly GCF_021155765.1). NCBI lineage: Eukaryota > Metazoa > Arthropoda > Insecta > Hymenoptera > Diprionidae > Diprion > Diprion similis. The sequence continues at coordinate 13,680,555 of NC_060116.1, read as the reverse complement.
CACTATTCCGACGTAATTTTGCGAGAGGAATCGATTGAGCGCAGTCCCAATACGCTGCGAGCAACGAGTCAAAAGTTACAGCCGAAAAACTGGATATTTTCGTCGTCATTTCTCTGCTGTTTGTCCTACGCTCTTTTGCATGTGTTTTTTGAGTTCCTGGTGGTCGAATTACTCTAGAAAGGGTCATACTAATCGATTCCGAGGCGAAAAATTTCCGGCCCCGAAAATCGATAAAAAAACTAAGGCTAACCCCTTTGGATTTTTGGCGAAAATTTCGGCGATTCTGAAAAGTGCTACAATCAATTCTTTCAGGCACTATTCCGACGTAATTTTGCGAGAGGAATCGATTGAGCGCAGTCCCAATACGCTGCGAGCAGCTCCTCAAAAGTTACAGCCGAAAAACTGGATATTTTCGTCGTCATTTCTCTGCTGTTTGTCCTACGCTCTTTTGCATGTGTTTTTTGAGTTCCTGGTGGTCGAATTACTCTAGAAAGGGTCATACTCATCGATTCCGAGACGAAAAATTTCCGGCCCCAAAAATCGATAAAAAAACTAAGGCTAACCCCTTTGGATTTTTGGCGAAAATTTCGGCGATTCTGAAAAGTGCTACAATCAATTCTTTCAGGCACTATTCCGACGTAATTTTGCGAGAGGAATCGATTAAGCGCAGTCCCAATACGCTGCGAGCAGCTCCTCAAGAGTTACAGCCAAAAAACTGGAGATTTTCGTCGTCATTTCCCTGCTGTTGGTCCTACGCTCTTTTGCATATGTTTTTTGAGTTCCTGGTGGTCGAATTACTCTAGAAAGAGTCGTACTAATCGATTCCGAGACGAAAAATTTCCGGCTCCGAAAATCGATAAAAAACCAAGGCTAACCCCTTTGGATTTTTGGCGAAAATTTCGGCGATTCTGGAATAAGCTACAATCAATTCTTTCAGGCACTATTCCGACGTAATTTTGCGAGAGGAATCGATTGAGCGCAGTCCCAATACGCTGCGAGCAACGAGTCAAAAGTTACAGCCGAAAAACTGGATATTTTCGTCGTCATTTCTCTGCTGTTTGTCCTACGCTCTTTTGCATGTGTTTTTTGAGTTCCTGGTGGTCGAATTACTCTAGAAAGGGTCATACTAATCGATTCCGAGACGAAAAATTTCCGGCTCCGAAAATCGATAAAAAACCAAGGCTAACCCCTTTGGATTTTTGGCGAAAATTTCGGCGATTCTGGAATAAGCTACAATCAATTCTTTCAGGCACTATTCCGACGTAATTTTGCGAGAGGAATCGATTGAGCGCAGTCCCAATACGCTGCGAGCAACGAGTCAAAAGTTACAGCCGAAAAACTGGATATTTTCGTCGTCGTTTCTCTGCTGTTTGTCCTACGCTCTTTTGCATGTGTTTTTTGAGTTCCTGGTGGTCGAATTACTCTAGAAAGGGTCATACTAATCGATTCCGAGGCGAAAAATTTCCGGCCCCGAAAATCGATAAAAAAACTAAGGCTAACCCCTTTGGATTTTTGGCGAAAATTTCGGCGATTCTGAAAAGTGCTACAATCAATTCTTTCAGGCACTATTCCGACGTAATTTTGCGAGAGGAATCGATTGAGCGCAGTCCCAATACGCTGCGAGCAACGAGTCAAAAGTTACAGCCGAAAAACTGGATATTTTCGTCGTCATTTCTCTGCTGTTTGTCCTACGCTCTTTTGCATGTGTTTTTTGAGTTCCTGGTGGTCGAATTACTCTAGAAAGGGTCATACTAATCGATTCCGAGGCGAAAAATTTCCGGCCCCGAAAATCGATAAAAAAACTAAGGCTAACCCCTTTGGATTTTTGGCGAAAATTTCGGCGATTCTGAAAAGTGCTACAATCAATTCTTTCAGGCACTATTCCGACGTAATTTTGCGAGAGGAATCGATTGAGCGCAGTCCCAATACGCTGCGAGCAGCTCCTCAAAAGTTACAGCCGAAAAACTGGATATTTTCGTCGTCATTTCTCTGCTGTTTGTCCTACGCTCTTTTGCATGTGTTTTTTGAGTTCCTGGTGGTCGAATTACTCTAGAAAGGGTCATACTAATCGATTCCGAGACGAAAAATTTCCGGCCCCAAAAATCGATAAAAAAACTAAGGCTAACCCCTTTGGATTTTTGGCGAAAATTTCGGCGATTCTGAAAAGTGCTACAATCAATTCTTTCAGGCACTATTCCGACGTAATTTTGCGAGAGGAATCGATTAAGCGCAGTCCCAATACGCTGCGAGCAGCTCCTCAAGAGTTACAGCCAAAAAACTGGAGATTTTCGTCGTCATTTCCCTGCTGTTGGTCCTACGCTCTTTTGCATATGTTTTTTGAGTTCCTGGTGGTCGAATTACTCTAGAAAGAGTCGTACTAATCGATTCCGAGACGAAAAATTTCCGGCTCCGAAAATCGATAAAAAACCAAGGCTAACCCCTTTGGATTTTTGGCGAAAATTTCGGCGATTCTGGAATAAGCTACAATCAATTCTTTCAGGCACTATTCCGACGTAATTTTGCAAGAGGAATCGATTGAGCGCAGTCCCAATACGCTGCGAGCAACGAGTCAAAAGTTACAGCCGAAAAACTGGATATTTTCGTCGTCATTTCTCTGCTGTTTGTCCTACGCTCTTTTGCATGTGTTTTTTGAGTTCCTGGTGGTCGAATTACTCTAGAAAGGGTCATACTAATCGATTCCGAGGCGAAAAATTTCCGGCCCCGAAAATCGATAAAAAAACTAAGGCTAACCCCTTTGGATTTTTAGCGAAAATTTCGGCGATTCTGAAAAGTGCTACAATCAATTCTTTCAGGCACTATTCCGACGTAATTTTGCGAGAGGAATCGATTGAGCATAGTCCCAATACGCTGCGAGCAGCTCCTCAAAAGTTACAGCCAAAAAACTGGAGATTTTTGTCGTCATTTCTCTGCTGTTGGTCTTACGCTCTTTCGCATATGTTTTTTGAGTTCCTGGTGGTCGAATTACTCTAGAAAGAGTCGTACTAATCGATTCCGAGACGAAAAATTTCCGGCTCCGAAAATCGATAAAGACCAAGGCTAACCCCTTTGGATTTTTGGCGAAAATTTCGGCGATTCTGGAATAAGCTACAATCAATTCTTTCAGGCACTATTCCGACGTAATTTTGCGAGAGGAATCGATTAAGCGCAGTCCCAATACGCTGCGAGCAGCTCCTCAAAAGTTACAGCCGAAAAACTGGATATTTTCGTCGTCATTTCTCTGCTGTTTGTCCTACGCTCTTTTGCATGTGTTTTTTGAGTTCCTGGTGGTCGAATTACTCTAGAAAGGGTCATACTAATCGATTCCGAGGCGAAAAATTTCCGGCCCCGAAAATCGATAAAAAAACTAAGGCTAACCCCTTTGGATTTTTAGCGAAAATTTCGGCGATTCTGAAAAGTGCTACAATCAATTCTTTCAGGCACTATTCCGACGTAATTTTGCGAGAGGAATCGATTGAGCATAGTCCCAATACGCTGCGAGCAGCTCCTCAAAAGTTACAGCCAAAAAACTGGAGATTTTCGTCGTCATTTCTCTGCTGTTGGTCCTACGCTCTTTTGCATATGTTTTTTGAGTTCCTGATGGTCGAATTACTCTAGAAAGAGTCGTACTAATCGATTCCGAGACGAAAAATTTCCGGCTCCGAAAATCGATAAAAAACCAAGGCTAACCCCTTTGGATTTTTGGCGAAAATTTCGGCGATTCTGAAAAGTGCTACAATCAATTCTTTCAGGCACTATTCCGACGTAATTTTGCGAGAGGAATCGATTGAGCATAGTCCCAATACGCTGCGAGCAGCTCCTCAAAAGTTACAGCCAAAAAACTGGAGATTTTCGTCGTCATTTCTCTGCTGTTTGTCCTACGCTCTTTTGCATGTGTTTTTTAAGTTCCTGGTGGTCGAATTACTCTAGAAAGGGTCATACTAATCGATTCCGAGGCGAAAAATTTCCGGCCCCGAAAATCGATAAAAAAACTAAGGCTAACCCCTTTGGATTTTTGGCGAAAATTTCGGCGATTCTGAAAAGTCCTACAATCAATTCTTTCAGGCACTATTCCGACGTAAATTTGCGAGAGGAATCGATTAAGCGCAGTCCCAATACGCTGCGAGCAGCTCCTCAAAAGTTACAGCCAAAAAACTGGAGATTTTTGTCGTCATTTCTCTGCTGTTGGTACTACGCTCTTTTGCATATGTTTTTTGAGTTCCTGGTGGTCGAATTACTCTAGAAAGAGTCGTACTAATCGATTTCGAGACGAAAAATTTCCGGCTCCGAAAATCGATAAAAAACCAAGGCTAACCCCTTTGGATTTTTGGCGAAAATTTCGGCGATTCTGAAAAGTGCTACAATCAATCCTTTCAGGCACTATTCCGACGTAATTTTGCGAGAGGAATCGATTAAGCGCAGTCCCAATACGCTGCGAGCAGCTCCTCAAAAGTTACAGCCAAAAAACTGCAGATTTTCGTCGTCATTTCTCTGCTGTTGGTCCTACGCTCTTTAGCATATGTTTTTTGAGTTCCTGGTGGTCGAATTACTCTAGAAAAAGTCGTACTAATCGATTCTGAGACGAAAAATTTCCGGCTCCGAAAATCGATAAAAAACCAAGGCTAACCCCTTTGGATTTTTGGCAAAAATTTCGGCGATTCTGGAATGAGCTACAATCAATTCTTTCAGGCACTATTCCGACGTAATTTTGCGAGAGGAATCGATTGAGCGCAGTCCCAATACGCTGCGAGCAACGAGTCAAAAGTTACAGCCGAAAAACTGGATATTTTCGTCGTCATTTCTCTGCTGTTTGTCCTACGCTCTTTTGCATGTGTTTTTTGAGTTCCTGGTGGTCGAATTACTCTAGAAAGGGTCATACTAATCGATTCCGAGGCGAAAAATTTCCGGCCCCGAAAATCGATAAAAAAACTAAGGCTAACCCCTTTGGATTTTTAGCGAAAATTTCGGCGATTCTGAAAAGTGCTACAATCAATTCTTTCAGGCACTATTCCGACGTAATTTTGCGAGAGGAATCGATTGAGCATAGTCCCAATACGCTGCGAGCAGCTCCTCAAAAGTTACAGCCAAAAAACTGGAGATTTTTGTCGTCATTTCTCTGCTGTTGGTCTTACGCTCTTTCGCATATGTTTTTTGAGTTCCTGGTGGTCGAATTACTCTAGAAAGAGTCGTACTAATCGATTCCGAGACGAAAAATTTCCGGCTCCGAAAATCGATAAAGACCAAGGCTAACCCCTTTGGATTTTTGGCGAAAATTTCGGCGATTCTGGAATAAGCTACAATCAATTCTTTCAGGCACTATTCCGACGTAATTTTGCGAGAGGAATCGATTAAGCGCAGTCCCAATACGCTGCGAGCAGCTCCTCAAAAGTTACAGCCGAAAAACTGGATATTTTCGTCGTCATTTCTCTGCTGTTTGTCCTACGCTCTTTTGCATGTGTTTTTTGAGTTCCTGGTGGTCGAATTACTCTAGAAAGGGTCATACCAATCGATTCCGAGGCGAAAAATTTCCGGCCCCGAAAATCGATAAAAAAACTAAGGCTAACCCCTTTGGATTTTTAGCGAAAATTTCGGCGATTCTGAAAAGTGCTACAATCAATTCTTTCAGGCACTATTCCGACGTAATTTTGCGAGAGGAATCGATTAAGCATAGTCCCAATACGCTGCGAGCAGCTCCTCAAAAGTTACAGCCAAAAAACTGGAGATTTTCGTCGTCATTTCTCTGCTGTTGGTCCTACGCTCTTTTGCATATGTTTTTTGAGTTCCTGATGGTCGAATTACTCTAGAAAGAGTCGTACTAATCGATTCCGAAACGAAAAATTTCCGGCTCCGAAAATCGATAAAAAACCAAGGCTAACCCCTTTGGATTTTTGGCGAAAATTTCGGCGATTCTGAAAAGTGCTACAATCAATTCTTTCAGGCACTATTCCGACGTAATTTTGCGAGAGGAATCGATTGAGCATAGTCCCAATACGCTGCGAGCAGCTCCTCAAAAGTTACAGCCAAAAAACTGGAGATTTTCGTCGTCATTTCTCTGCTGTTTGTCCTACGCTCTTTTGCATGTGTTTTTTAAGTTCCTGGTGGTCGAATTACTCTAGAAAGGGTCATACTAATCGATTCCGAGGCGAAAAATTTCCGGCCCCGAAAATCGATAAAAAAACTAAGGCTAACCCCTTTGGATTTTTGGCGAAAATTTCGGCGATTCTGAAAAGTCCTACAATCAATTCTTTCAGGCACTATTCCGACGTAAATTTGCGAGAGGAATCGATTAAGCGCAGTCCCAATACGCTGCGAGCAGCTCCTCAAAAGTTACAGCCAAAAAACTGGAGATTTTTGTCGTCATTTCTCTGCTGTTGGTCCTACGCTCTTTTGCATATGTTTTTTGAGTTCCTGGTGGTCGAATTACTCTAGAAAGAGTCGTACTAATCGATTTCGAGACGAAAAATTTCCGGCTCCGAAAATCGATAAAAAACCAAGGCTAACCCCTTTGGATTTTTGGCGAAAATTTCGGCGATTCTGAAAAGTGCTACAATCAATCCTTTCAGGCACTATTCCGACGTAATTTTGCGAGAGGAATCGATTAAGCGCAGTCCCAATACGCTGCGAGCAGCTCCTCAAAAGTTACAGCCAAAAAACTGCAGATTTTCGTCGTCATTTCTCTGCTGTTGGTCCTACGCTCTTTAGCATATGTTTTTTGAGTTCCTGGTGGTCGAATTACTCTAGAAAAAGTCGTACTAATCGATTCTGAGACGAAAAATTTCCGGCTCCGAAAATCGATAAAAAACCAAGGCTAACCCCTTTGGATTTTTGGCAAAAATTTCGGCGATTCTGGAATGAGCTACAATCAATTCTTTCAGGCACTATTCCGACGTAATTTTGCGAGAGGAATCGATTGAGCGCAGTCCCAATACGCTGCGAGCAACGAGTCAAAAGTTACAGCCGAAAAACTGGATATTTTCGTCGTCATTTCTCTGCTGTTTGTCCTACGCTCTTTTGCATGTGTTTTTTGAGTTCCTGGTGGTCGAATTACTCTAGAAAGGGTCATACTAATCGATTCCGAGGCGAAAAATTTCCGGCCCCGAAAATCGATAAAAAAACTAAGGCTAACCCCTTTGGATTTTTAGCGAAAATTTCGGCGATTCTGAAAAGTGCTACAATCAATTCTTTCAGGCACTATTCCGACGTAATTTTGCGAGAGGAATCGATTGAGCGCAGTCCCAATACGCTGCGAGCAGCTCCTCAAAAGTTACAGCCAAAAAACTGGAGATTTTCGTCGTCATTTCTCTGCTGTTGGTCTTACGCTCTTTTGCATATGTTTTTTGAGTTCCTGGTGGTCGAATTACTCTAGAAAGAGTCGTACTAATCGATTCCGAGACGAAAAATTTCCGGCTCCGAAAATCGATAAAGACCAAGGCTAACCCCTTTGGATTTTTGGCGAAAATTTCGGCGATTCTGGAATAAGCTACAATCAATTCTTTCAGGCACTATTCCGACGTAATTTTGCGAGAGGAATCGATTAAGCGCAGTCCCAATACGCTGCGAGCAGCTCCTCAAAAGTTACAGCCGAAAAACTGGATATTTTCGTCGTCATTTCTCTGCTGTTTGTCCTACGCTCTTTTGCATGTGTTTTTTGAGTTCCTGGTGGTCGAATTACTCTAGAAAGGGTCATACTAATCGATTCCGAGGCGAAAAATTTCCGGCCCCGAAAATCGATAAAAAAACTAAGGCTAACCCCTTTGGATTTTTAGCGAAAATTTCGGCGATTCTTAAAAGTGCTACAATCAATTCTTTCAGGCACTATTCCGACGTAATTTTGCGAGAGGAATCGATTAAGCATAGTCCCAATACGCTGCGAGCAGCTCCTCAAAAGTTACAGCCAAAAAACTGGAGATTTTCGTCGTCATTTCTCTGCTGTTGGTCCTACGCTCTTTTGCATATGTTTTTTGAGTTCCTGATGGTCGAATTACTCTAGAAAGAGTCGTACTAATCGATTCCGAGACGAAAAATTTCCGGCTCCGAAAATCGATAAAAAACCAAGGCTAACCCCTTTGGATTTTTGGCGAAAATTTCGGCGATTCTGAAAAGTGCTACAATCAATTCTTTCAGGCACTATTCCGACGTAATTTTGCAAGAGGAATCGATTAAGCATAGTCCCAATACGCTGCGAGCAGCTCCTCAAAAGTTACAGCCAAAAAACTGGAGATTTTCGTCGTCATTTCTCTGCTGTTTGTCCTACGCTCTTTTGCATGTGTTTTTTAAGTTCCTGGTGGTCGAATTACTCTAGAAAGGGTCATACTAATCGATTCCGAGGCGAAAAATTTCCGGCCCCGAAAATCGATCAAAAAACTAAGGCTAACCCCTTTGGATTTTTGGCGAAAATTTCAGCGATTCTGGAATAAGCTACAATCAATTCTTTCAGGCACTATTCCGACGTAATTTTGCGAGAGGAATCGATTGAGCGCAGTCCCAATACGCTGCGAGCAACAAGTCAAAAGTTACAGCCGAAAAACTGGATATTTTCGTCGTCATTTCTCTGCTGTTTGTCCTACGCTCTTTTGCATGTGTTTTTTGAGTTCCTGGTGGTCGAATTACTCTAGAAAGGGTCATACTAATCGATTCCGAGGCGAAAAATTTCCGGCCCCGAAAATCGATAATAAAACTAAGGCTAACCCCTTTGGATTTTTGGCGAAAATTTCGGCGATTCTGAAAAGTGCTACAATCAATTCTTTCAGGCACTATTCCGAAGTAATTTTGCGAGAGGAATCGATTGAGCGCAGTCCCAATACGCTGCGAGCAGCTCCTCAAAAGTTACAGCCGAAAAACTGGATATTTTCGTCGTCATTTCTCTGCTGTTTGTCCTACGCTCTTTTGCATGTGTTTTTTGAGTTCCTGGTGGTCGAATTACTCTAGAAAGGGTCATACTAATCGATTCCGAGACGAAAAATTTCCGGCCCCAAACATCGATAAAAAAACTAAGGCTAACCCCTTTGGATTTTTGGCGAAAATTTCGGTGATTCTGAAAAGTGCTACAATCAATTCTTTCAGGCACTATTCCGACGTAATTTTGCGAGAGGAATCGATGAAGCGCAGTCCCAATACGCTGCGAGCAGCTCCTCAAAAGTTACAGCCAAAAAACTGGAGATTTTCGTCGTCAATTCCCTGCTGTTGGTCCTACGCTCTTTTGCATATGTTTTTTGAGTTCCTGGTGGTCGAATTACTCTAGAAAGAGTCGTGCTAATCGATTCCGAAACGAAAAATTTCCGGCTCCGATAATCGATAAAAAACCAAGGCTAACCCCTTTGGATTTTTGGCGAAAATTTCGGCGATTCTGGAATAAGCTACAATCAATTCTTTCAGGCACTATTCCGACGTAATTTTGCAAGAGGAATCGATTGAGCGCAGTCCCAATACGCTGCGAGCAACGAGTCAAAAGTTACAGCCAAAATACTGGATATTTTCGTCGTCATTTCTCTGCTGTTTGTCCTACGCTCTTTTGCATGTGTTTTTTGAGTTCCTGGTGGTCGAATTACTCTAGAAAGGGTCGTACTAATCGATTCTGAGACGAAAAATTTCCGGCTCCGAAAATCGATAAAAAACCAAGGCTAACCCCTTTGGATTTTTGGCAAAAATTTCGGCGATTCTGGAATGAGCTACAATCAATTCTTTCAGGCACTATTCCGACGCAATTTTGCGAGAGGAATCGATTGAGCGCAGTCCTAATACGCTGCGAGCAACGAGTCAAAAGTTACAGCCGAAAAACTGGATATTTTCGTCGTCATTTCTCTGCTGTTTGTCCTACGCTCTTTTGCATGTGTTTTTTGAGTTCCTGGTGGTCGAATTACTCTAGAAAGGGTCATACTAATCGATTCCGAGGCGAAAAATTTCCGGCCCCGAAAATCGATAAAAAAACTAAGGCTAACCCCTTTGGATTTTTAGCGAAAATTTCGGCGATTCTGAAAAGTGCTACAATCAATTCTTTCAGGCACTATTCCGACGTAATTTTGCGAGAGGAATCGATTAAGCATAGTCCCAATACGCTGCGAGCAGCTCCTCAAAAGTTACAGCCAAAAAACTGGAGATTTTCGTCGTCATTTCTCTGCTGTTGGTCCTACGCTCTTTTGCATCTGTTTTTTGAGTTCCTGATGGTCGAATTACTCTAGAAAGAGTCGTACTAATCGATTCCGAGACGAAAAATTTCCGGCTCCGAAAATCGATAAAAAACCAAGGCTAACCCCTTTGGATTTTTGGCGAAAATTTCGGCGATTCTGAAAAGTGCTACAATCAATTCTTTCAGGCACTATTCCGACGTAATTTTGCGAGAGGAATCGATTGAGCATAGTCCCAATACGCTGCGAGCAGCTCCTCAAAAGTTACAGCCAAAAAACTGGAGATTTTCGTCGTCATTTCTCTGCTGTTTGTCCTACGCTCTTTTGCATGTGTTTTTTAAGTTCCTGGTGGTCGAATTACTCTAGAAAGGGTCATACTAATCGATTCCGAGGCGAAAAATTTCCGGCCCCGAAAATCGATAAAAAAACTAAGGCTAACCCCTTTGGATTTTTGTCGAAAATTTCGGCGATTCTGAAAAGTCCTACAATCAATTCTTTCAGGCACTATTCCGACGTAAATTTGCGAGAGGAATCGATTAAGCGCAGTCCCAATACGCTGCGAGCAGCTCCTCAAAAGTTACAGCCAAAAAACTGGAGATTTTTGTCGTCATTTCTCTGCTGTTGGTCCTACGCTCTTTTGCATATGTTTTTTGAGTTCCTGGTGGTCGAATTACTCTAGAAAGAGTCGTACTAATCGATTTCGAGACGAAAAATTTCCGGCTCCGAAAATCGATAAAAAACCAAGGCTAACCCCTTTGGATTTTTGGCGAAAATTTCGGCGATTCTGAAAAGTGCTACAATCAATCCTTTCAGGCACTATTCCGACGTAATTTTGCGAGAGGAATCGATTAAGCGCAGTCCCAATACGCTGCGAGCAGCTCCTCAAAAGTTACAGCCAAAAAACTGCAGATTTTCGTCGTCATTTCTCTGCTGTTGGTCCTACGCTCTTTAGCATATGTTTTTTGAGTTCCTGGTGGTCGAATTACTCTAGAAAAAGTCGTACTAATCGATTCTGAGACGAAAAATTTCCGGCTCCGAAAATCGATAAAAAACCAAGGCTAACCCCTTTGGATTTTTGGCAAAAATTTCGGCGATTCTGGAATGAGCTACAATCAATTCTTTCAGGCACTATTCCGACGTAATTTTGCGAGAGGAATCGATTGAGCGCAGTCCCAATACGCTGCGAGCAACGAGTCAAAAGTTACAGCCGAAAAACTGGATATTTTCGTCGTCATTTCTCTGCTGTTTGTCCTACGCTCTTTTGCATGTGTTTTTTGAGTTCCTGGTGGTCGAATTACTCTAGAAAGGGTCATACTAATCGATTCCGAGGCGAAAAATTTCCGGCCCCGAAAATCGATAAAAAAACTAAGGCTAACCCCTTTGGATTTTTGGCGAAAATTTCGGCGATTCTGAAAAGTGCTACAATCAATTCTTTCAGGCACTATTCCAAAGTAATTTTGCGAGAGGAATCGATTGAGCGCAGTCCCAATACGCTGCGAGCAGCACCTCAAAAGTTACAGCCAAAAAACTGGAGATTTTCGTCGTCATTTCTCTGCTGTTGGTCTTACGCTCTTTTGCATATGTTTTTTGAGTTCCTGGTGGTCGAATTACTCTAGAAAGAGTCGTACTAATCGATTCCGAGACGAAAAATTTCCGGCTCCGAAAATCGATAAAGACCAAGGCTAACCCCTTTGGATTTTTGGCGAAAATTTCGGCGATTCTGGAATAAGCTACAATCAATTCTTTCAGGCACTATTCCGACGTAATTTTGCGAGAGGAATCGATTAAGCGCAGTCCCAATACGCTGCGAGCAGCTCCTCAAAAGTTACAGCCGAAAAACTGGATATTTTCGTCGTCATTTCTCTGCTGTTTGTCCTACGCTCTTTTGCATGTGTTTTTTGAGTTCCTGGTGGTCGAATTACTCTAGAAAGGGTCATACTAATCGATTCCGAGGCGAAAAATTTCCGGCCCCGAAAATCGATAAAAAAACTAAGGCTAACCCCTTTGGATTTTTAGCGAAAATTTCGGCGATTCTTAAAAGTGCTACAATCAATTCTATCAGGCACTATTCCGACGTAATTTTGCGAGAGGAATCGATTAAGCATAGTCCCAATACGCTGCGAGCAGCTCCTCAAAAGTTACAGCCAAAAAACTGGAGATTTTCGTCGTCATTTCTCTGCTGTTGGTCCTACGCTCTTTTGCATATGTTTTTTGAGTTCCTGATGGTCGAATTACTCTAGAAAGAGTCGTACTAATCGATTCCGAGACGAAAAATTTCCGGCTCCGAAAATCGATAAAAAACCAAGGCTAACCCCTTTGGATTTTTGGCGAAAATTTCGGCGATTCTGAAAAGTGCTACAATCAATTCTTTCAGGCACTATTCCGACGTAATTTTGCGAGAGGAATCGATTGAGCATAGTCCCAATACGCTGCGAGCAGCTCCTCAAAAGTTACAGCCAAAAAACTGGAGATTTTCGTCGTCATTTCTCTGCTGTTGGTCCTACGCTCTTTTGCATCTGTTTTTTGAGTTCCTGATGGTCGAATTACTCTAGAAAGAGTCGTACTAATCGATTCCGAGACGAAAAATTTCCGGCTCCGAAAATCGATAAAAAACCAAGGCTAACCCCTTTGGATTTTTGGCGAAAATTTCGGCGATTCTGAAAAGTGCTACAATCAATTCTTTCAGGCACTATTCCGACGTAATTTTGCGAGAGGAATCGATTGAGCATAGTCCCAATACGCTGCGAGCAGCTCCTCAAAAGTTACAGCCAAAAAACTGGAGATTTTCGTCGTCATTTCTCTGCTGTTTGTCCTACGCTCTTTTGCATGTGTTTTTTAAGTTCCTGGTGGTCGAATTACTCTAGAAAGGGTCATACTAATCGATTCCGAGGCGAAAAATTTCCGGCCCCGAAAATCGATAAAAAAACTAAGGCTAACCCCTTTGGATTTTTGGCGAAAATTTCGGCGATTCTGAAAAGTCCTACAATCAATTCTTTCAGGCACTATTCCGACGTAAATTTGCGAGAGGAATCGATTAAGCGCAGTCCCAATACGCTGCGAGCAGCTCCTCAAAAGTTACAGCCAAAAAACTGGAGATTTTTGTCGTCATTTCTCTGCTGTTGGTCCTACGCTCTTTTGCATATGTTTTTTGAGTTCCTGGTGGTCGAATTACTCTAGAAAGAGTCGTACTAATCGATTTCGAGACGAAAAATTTCCGGCTCCGAAAATCGATAAAAAACCAAGGCTAACCCCTTTGGATTTTTGGCGAAAATTTCGGCGATTCTGAAAAGTGCTACAATCAATCCTTTCAGGCACTATTCCGACGTAATTTTGCGAGAGGAATCGATTAAGCGCAGTCCCAATACGCTGCGAGCAGCTCCTCAAAAGTTACAGCCAAAAAACTGCAGATTTTCGTCGTCATTTCTCTGCTGTTGGTCCTACGCTCTTTAGCATATGTTTTTTGAGTTCCTGGTGGTCGAATTACTCTAGAAAAAGTCGTACTAATCGATTCTGAGACGAAAAATTTCCGGCTCCGAAAATCGATAAAAAACCAAGGCTAACCCCTTTGGATTTTTGGCAAAAATTTCGGCGATTCTGGAATGAGCTACAATCAATTCTTTCAGGCACTATTCCGACGTAATTTTGCGAGAGGAATCGATTGAGCGCAGTCCCAATACGCTGCGAGCAACGAGTCAAAAGTTACAGCCGAAAAACTGGATATTTTCGTCGTCATTTCTCTGCTGTTTGTCCTACGCTCTTTTGCATGTGTTTTTTGAGTTCCTGGTGGTCGAATTACTCTAGAAAGGGTCATACTAATCGATTCCGAGGCGAAAAATTTCCGGCCCCGAAAATCGATAAAAAAACTAAGGCTAACCCCTTTGGATTTTTGGCGAAAATTTCGGCGATTCTGAAAAGTGCTACAATCAATTCTTTCAGGCACTATTCCAAAGTAATTTTGCGAGAGGAATCGATTGAGCGCAGTCCCAATACGCTGCGAGCAGCACCTCAAAAGTTACAGCCAAAAAACTGGAGATTTTCGTCGTCATTTCTCTGCTGTTGGTCTTACGCTCTTTTGCATATGTTTTTTGAGTTCCTGGTGGTCGAATTACTCTAGAAAGAGTCGTACTAATCGATTCCGAGACGAAAAATTTCCGGCTCCGAAAATCGATAAAGACCAAGGCTAACCCCTTTGGATTTTTGGCGAAAATTTCGGCGATTCTGGAATAAGCTACAATCAATTCTTTCAGGCACTATTCCGACGTAATTTTGCGAGAGGAATCGATTAAGCGCAGTCCCAATACGCTGCGAGCAGCTCCTCAAAAGTTACAGCCGAAAAACTGGATATTTTCGTCGTCATTTCTCTGCTGTTTGTCCTACGCTCTTTTGCATGTGTTTTTTGAGTTCCTGGTGGTCGAATTACTCTAGAAAGGGTCATACTAATCGATTCCGAGGCGAAAAATTTCCGGCCCCGAAAATCGATAAAAAAACTAAGGCTAACCCCTTTGGATTTTTAGCGAAAATTTCGGCGATTCTTAAAAGTGCTACAATCAATTCTTTCAGGCACTATTCCGACGTAATTTTGCGAGAGGAATCGATTAAGCATAGTCCCAATACGCTGCGAGCAGCTCCTCAAAAGTTACAGCCAAAAAACTGGAGATTTTCGTCGTCATTTCTCTGCTGTTGGTCCTACGCTCTTTTGCATATGTTTTTTGAGTTCCTGATGGTCGAATTACTCTAGAAAGAGTCGTACTAATCGATTCCGAGACGAAAAATTTCCGGCTCCGAAAATCGATAAAAAACCAAGGCTAACCCCTTTGGATTTTTGGCGAAAATTTCGGCGATTCTGAAAAGTGCTACAATCAATTCTTTCAGGCACTATTCCGACGTAATTTTGCGAGAGGAATCGATTGAGCATAGTCCCAATACGCTGCGAGCAGCTCCTCAAAAGTTACAGCCAAAAAACTGGAGATTTTCGTCGTCATTTCTCTGCTGTTTGTCCTACGCTCTTTTGCATGTGTTTTTTAAGTTCCTGGTGGTCGAATTACTCTAGAAAGGGTCATACTAATCGATTCCGAGGCGAAAAATTTCCGGCCCCGAAAATCGATCAAAAAACTAAGGCTAACCCCTTTGGATTTTTGGCGAAAATTTCGGCGATTCTGGAATAAGCTACAATCAATTCTTTCAGGCACTATTCCGACGTAATTTTGCGAGAGGAATCGATTGAGCGCAGTCCCAATACGCTGCGAGCAACGAGTCAAAAGTTACAGCCGAAAAACTGGATATTTTCGTCGTCATTTCTCTGCTGTTTGTCCTACGCTCTTTTGCATGTGTTTTTTGAGTTCCTGGTGGTCGAATTACTCTAGAAAGGGTCATACTAATCGATTCCGAGGCGAAAAATTTCCGGCCCCGAAAATCGATAATAAAACTAAGGCTAACCCCTTTGGATTTTTGGCGAAAATTTCGGCGATTCTGAAAAGTGCTACAATCAATTCTTTCAGGCACTATTCCGAAGTAATTTTGCGAGAGGAATCGATTGAGCGCAGTCCCAATACGCTGCGAGCAGCTCCTCAAAAGTTACAGCCGAAAAACTGGATATTTTCGTCGTCATTTCTCTGCTGTTTGTCCTACGCTCTTTTGCATGTGTTTTTTGAGTTCCTGGTGGTCGAATTACTCTAGAAAGGGTCATACTAATCGATTCCGAGACGAAAAATTTCCGGCCCCAAACATCGATAAAAAAACTAAGGCTAACCCCTTTGGATTTTTGGCGAAAATTTCGGTGATTCTGAAAAGTGCTACAATCAATTCTTTCAGGCACTATTCCGACGTAATTTTGCGAGAGGAATCGATGAAGCGCAGTCCCAATACGCTGCGAGCAGCTCCTCAAAAGTTACAGCCAAAAAACTGGAGATTTTCGTCGTCAATTCCCTGCTGTTGGTCCTACGCTCTTTTGCATATGTTTTTTGAGTTCCTGGTGGTCGAATTACTCTAGAAAGAGTCGTACTAATCGATTCCGAAACGAAAAATTTCCGGCTCCGATAATCGATAAAAAACCAAGGCTAACCCCTTTGGATTTTTGGCGAAAATTTCGGCGATTCTGGAATAAGCTACAATCAATTCTTTCAGGCACTATTCCGACGTAATTTTGCAAGAGGAATCGATTGAGCGCAGTCCCAATACGCTGCGAGCAACGAGTCAAAAGTTACAGCCAAAATACTGGATATTTTCGTCGTCATTTCTCTGCTGTTTGTCCTACGCTCTTTTGCATGTGTTTTTTGAGTTCCTGGTGGTCGAATTACTCTAGAAAGGGTCGTACTAATCGATTCTGAGACGAAAAATTTCCGGCTCCGAAAATCGATAAAAAACCAAGGCTAACCCCTTTGGATTTTTGGCAAAAATTTCGGCGATTCTGGAATGAGCTACAATCAATTCTTTCAGGCACTATTCCGACGCAATTTTGCGAGAGGAATCGATTGAGCGCAGTCCTAATACGCTGCGAGCAACGAGTCAAAAGTTACAGCCGAAAAACTGGATATTTTCGTCGTCATTTCTCTGCTGTTTGTCCTACGCTCTTTTGCATGTGTTTTTTGAGTTCCTGGTGGTCGAATTACTCTAGAAAGGGTCATACTGATCGATTCCGAGGCGAAAAATTTCCGGCCCCGAAAATCGATAAAAAAACTAAGGCTAACCCCTTTGGATTTTTGGCGAAAATTTCGGCGATTCTGAAAAGTGCTACAATCAATTTTTTCAGGCACTATTCCGACGTAAATTTGCGAGAGGAATCGATTAAGCATAGTCCCAATACGCTGCGAGCAGCTCCTCAAAAGTTACAGCCAAAAAACTGGAGATTTTTGTCGTCATTTCTCTGCTGTTGGTCCTACGCTCTTTTGCATATGTTTTTTGAGTTCCTGGTGGTCAAATTACTCTAGAAAGAGTCGTACTAATCGATTCCGAGACGAAAAATTTCCGGCTCCGAAAATCGATAAAAAACCAAGGCTAACCCCTTTGGATTTTTGGCGAAAATTTCGGCGATTCTGAAAAGTGCTACAATCAATTCTTTCAGGCACTATTCCGACGTAATTTTGCGAGAGGAATCGATTGAGCATAGTCCCAATACGCTGCGAGCAGCTCCCCAAAAGTTACAGCCAAAAAACTGGAGATTTTCGTCGTCATTTCTCTGCTGTTTGTTCTACGCTCTTTTGCATGTGTTTTTTAAGTTCCTGGTGGTCGAATTACTCTAGAAAGGGTCATACTAATCGATTCCGAGGCGAAAAATTTCCGGCCCCGAAAATCGATAAAAAAACTAAGGCTAACCCCTTTGGATTTTTGGCGAAAATTTCGGCGATTCTGAAAAGTCCTACAATCAATTCTTTCAGGCACTATTCCGACGTAAATTTGCGGGAGGAATCGATTAAGCGCAGTCCCAATACGCTGCGAGCAGCTCCTCAAAAGTTACAGCCAAAAAACTGGAGATTTTTGTCGTCATTTCTCTGCTGTTGGTCCTACGCTCTTTTGCATATGTTTTTTGAGTTCCTGGTGGTCGAATTACTCTAGAAAGAGTCGTACTAATCGATTTCGAGACGAAAAATTTCCGGCTCCGAAAATCGATAAAAAACCAAGGCTAACCCCTTTGGATTTTTGGCGAAAATTTCGGCGATTCTGAAAAGTGCTACAATCAATCCTTTCGGGCACTATTCCGACGTAATTTTGCGAGAGGAATCGATTAAGCGCAGTCCCAATACGCTGCGAGCAGCTCCTCAAAAGTTACAGCCAAAAAACTGGAGATTTTCGTCGTCATTTCTCTGCTGTTGGTCCTACGCTCTTTTGCATATGTTTTTTGAGTTCCTGGTGGTCGAATTACTCTAGAAAAAGTCGTACTAATCGATTCTGAGACGTAAAATTTCCGGCTCCGAAAATCGATAAAAAACCAAGGCTAACCCCTTTGGATTTTTGGCAAAAATTTCGGCGATTCTGGAATGAGCTACAATCAATTCTTTCAGGCACTATTCCGACGTAATTTTGCGAGAGGAATCGATCGAGCGCAGTCCTAATACGCTGCGAGCAGCTCCTCAAAAGTTACAGCCAAAAAACTGGATATTTTCGTCGTCATTTCTCTGCTGTTGGTCTTACGCTCTTTTGCATATGTTTTTTGAGTTCCTGGTGGTCGAATTACTCTAGAAAGAGTCGTACTAATCGATTCCGAGACGAAAAATTTCCGGCTCCGAAAATCGATAAAAAACCAAGGCTAACCCCTTTGGATTTTTGACGAAAATTCCGGCGATTCTGGAATAAGCTACAATCAATTCTTTCAGGCACTATTCCGACGTAATTTTGCGGGAGGAATCGATTGAGCGCAGTCCCAATACGCTGCGAGCAACGAGTCAAAAGTTACAGCCGAAAAACTGGATATTTTCGTCGTCATTTCTCTGCTGTTTGTCCTACGCTCTTTTGCATGTGTTTTTTGAGTTCCTGGTGGTCGAATTACTCTAGAAAGAGTCGTACTAATCGATTCCGAGACGAAAAATTTCCGGCTCCGAAAATCGATAAAGACCAAGGCTAACCCCTTTGGATTTTTGGCGAAAATTTCGGCGATTCTGGAATAAGCTACAATCAATTCTTTCAGGCACTATTCCGACGTAATTTTGCGAGAGGAATCGATTAAGCGCAGTCCCAATACGCTGCGAGCAGCTCCTCAAAAGTTACAGCCAAAAAACTGGAGATTTTCGTCGTCATTTCTCTGCTGTTGGTCCTACACTCTTTTGCATATGTTTTTTGAGTTCCTGGTGGTCGAACTACTCTAGAAAGAGTCGTACTAATCGATTCCGAGACGAAAAATTTCCGGCTCCGAAAATCGATAAAAAACCAAGGCTAACCCCTTTGGATTTTTGGCGAAAATTTCGGCGATTCTGAAAAGTGCTACAATCAATTCTTTCAGGCACTATTCCGACGTAATTTTGCGAGAGGAATCGATTAAGCATAGTCCCAATACGCTGCGAGCAGCTCCTCAAAAGTTACAGCCAAAAAACTGGAGATTTTCGTCGTCATTTCTCTGCTGTTGGTCCTACGCTCTTTTGCATGTGTTTTTTGAGTTCCTGGTGGTCGAATTACTCTAGAAAGAGTCGTACTAATCGATTCCGAGACGAAAAATTTCCGGCTCCGAAAATCGATAAAAAACCAAGGCTAACCCCTTTGGATTTTTGGCGAAAATTTCGGCGATTCCGGAAAAAGCTACAATCAATTCTTTCAGGCACTATTCCGACGTAATTTTGCGAGAGGAATCGACTGAGCGCAGTCCCAATACGCTGCGAGCAACGAGTCAAAAGTTACAGCCGAAAAACTGGATATTTTCGTCGTCATTTCTCTGCTGTTTGTCCTACGCTCTTTTGCATGTGTTTTTTGAGTTCCTGGTGGTCGAATTACTCTAGAAAGGGTCGTACTAATCGATTCTGAGACGAAAAATTTCCGGCTCCGAAAATCGATAAAAAACCAAGGCTAACCCCTTTGGATTTTTGGCAAAAATTTCGGCGATTCTGGAATGAGCTACAATCAATTCTTTCAGGCACTATTCCGACGCAATTTTGCGAGAGGAATCGATTGAGCGCAGTCCTAATACGCTGCGAGCAACGAGTCAAAAGTTACAGCCGAAAAACTGGATATTTTCGTCGTCATTTCTCTGCTGTTTGTCCTACGCTCTTTTGCATGTGTTTTTTGAGTTCCTGGTGGTCGAATTACTCTAGAAAGGGTCATACTGATCGATTCCGAGGCGAAAAATTTCCGGCCCCGAAAATCGATAAAAAAACTAAGGCTAACCCCTTTGGATTTTTGGCGAAAATTTCGGCGATTCTGAAAAGTGCTACAATCAATTTTTTCAGGCACTATTCCGACGTAAATTTGCGAGAGGAATCGATTAAGCATAGTCCCAATACGCTGCGAGCAGCTCCTCAAAAGTTACAGCCAAAAAACTGGAGATTTTTGTCGTCATTTCTCTGCTGTTGGTCCTACGCTCTTTTGCATATGTTTTTTGAGTTCCTGGTGGTCAAATTACTCTAGAAAGAGTCGTACTAATCGATTCCGAGACGAAAAATTTCCGGCTCCGAAAATCGATAAAAAACCAAGGCTAACCCCTTTGGATTTTTGGCGAAAATTTCGGCGATTCTGAAAAGTGCTACAATCAATTCTTTCAGGCACTATTCCGACGTAATTTTGCGAGAGGAATCGATTGAGCATAGTCCCAATACGCTGCGAGCAGCTCCCCAAAAGTTACAGCCAAAAAACTGGAGATTTTCGTCGTCATTTCTCTGCTGTTTGTTCTACGCTCTTTTGCATGTGTTTTTTAAGTTCCTGGTGGTCGAATTACTCTAGAAAGGGTCATACTAATCGATTCCGAGGCGAAAAATTTCCGGCCCCGAAAATCGATAAAAAAACTAAGGCTAACCCCTTTGGATTTTTGGCGAAAATTTCGGCGATTCTGAAAAGTCCTACAATCAATTCTTTCAGGCACTATTCCGACGTAAATTTGCGGGAGGAATCGATTAAGCGCAGTCCCAATACGCTGCGAGCAGCTCCTCAAAAGTTACAGCCAAAAAACTGGAGATTTTTGTCGTCATTTCTCTGCTGTTGGTCCTACGCTCTTTTGCATATGTTTTTTGAGTTCCTGGTGGTCGAATTACTCTAGAAAGAGTCGTACTAATCGATTTCGAGACGAAAAATTTCCGGCTCCGAAAATCGATAAAAAACCAAGGCTAACCCCTTTGGATTTTTGGCGAAAATTTCGGCGATTCTGAAAAGTGCTACGATCAATCCTTTCAGGCACTATTCCGACGTAATTTTGCGAGAGGAATCGATTAAGCGCAGTCCCAATACGCTGCGAGCAGCTCCTCAAAAGTTACAGCCAAAAAACTGGAGATTTTCGTCGTCATTTCTCTGCTGTTGGTCCTACGCTCTTTTGCATATGTTTTTTGAGTTCCTGGTGGTCGAATTACTCTAGAAAAAGTCGTACTAATCGATTCTGAGACGTAAAATTTCCGGCTCCGAAAATCGATAAAAAACCAAGGCTAACCCCTTTGGATTTTTGGCAAAAATTTCGGCGATTCTGGAATGAGCTACAATCAATTCTTTCAGGCACTATTCCGACGTAATTTTGCGAGAGGAATCGATCGAGCGCAGTCCTAATACGCTGCGAGCAGCTCCTCAAAAGTTACAGCCAAAAAACTGGAGATTTTCGTCGTCATTTCTCTGCTGTTGGTCTTACGCTCTTTTGCATATGTTTTTTGAGTTCCTGGTGGTCGAATTACTCTAGAAAGAGTCGTACTAATCGATTCCGTGACGAAAAATTTCCGGCCCCAAACATCGATAAAAAAACTAAGGCTAACCCCTTTGGATTTTTGGCGAAAATTTCGGTGATTCTGAAAAGTGCTACAATCAATTCTTTCAGGCACTATTCCGACGTAATTTTGCGAGAGGAATCGATGAAGCGCAGTCCCAATACGCTGCGAGCAGCTCCTCAAAAGTTACAGCCAAAAAACTGGAGATTTTCGTCGTCAATTCCCTGCTGTTGGTCCTACGCTCTTTTGCATATGTTTTTTGAGTTCCTGGTGGTCGAATTACTCTAGAAAGAGTCGTACTAATCGATTCCGAAACGAAAAATTTCCGGCTCCGATAATCGATAAAAAACCAAGGCTAACCCCTTTGGATTTTTGGCGAAAATTTCGGCGATTCTGGAATAAGCTACAATCAATTCTTTCAGGCACTATTCCGACGTAATTTTGCAAGAGGAATCGATTGAGCGCAGTCCCAATACGCTGCGAGCAACGAGTCAAAAGTTACAGCCAAAATACTGGATATTTTCGTCGTCATTTCTCTGCTGTTTGTCCTACGCTCTTTTGCATGTGTTTTTTGAGTTCCTGGTGGTCGAATTACTCTAGAAAGGGTCGTACTAATCGATTCTGAGACGAAAAATTTCCGGCTCCGAAAATCGATAAAAAACCAAGGCTAACCCCTTTGGATTTTTGGCAAAAATTTCGGCGATTCTGGAATGAGCTACAATCAATTCTTTCAGGCACTATTCCGACGCAATTTTGCGAGAGGAATCGATTGAGCGCAGTCCTAATACGCTGCGAGCAACGAGTCAAAAGTTACAGCCGAAAAACTGGATATTTTCGTCGTCATTTCTCTGCTGTTTGTCCTACGCTCTTTCGCATGTGTTTTTTGAGTTCCTGGTGGTCGAATTACTCTAGAAAGGGTCATACTGATCGATTCCGAGGCGAAAAATTTCCGGCCCCGAAAATCGATAAAAAAACTAAGGCTAACCCCTTTGGATTTTTGGCGAAAATTTCGGCGATTCTGAAAAGTGCTACAATCAATTTTTTCAGGCACTATTCCGACGTAAATTTGCGAGAGGAATCGATTAAGCATAGTCCCAATACGCTGCGAGCAGCTCCTCAAAAGTTACAGCCAAAAAACTGGAGATTTTTGTCGTCATTTCTCTGCTGTTGGTCCTACGCTCTTTTGCATATGTTTTTTGAGTTCCTGGTGGTCAAATTACTCTAGAAAGAGTCGTACTAATCGATTCCGAGACGAAAAATTTCCGGCTCCGAAAATCGATAAAAAACCAAGGCTAACCCCTTTGGATTTTTGGCGAAAATTTCGGCGATTCTGAAAAGTGCTACAATCAATTCTTTCAGGCACTATTCCGACGTAATTTTGCGAGAGGAATCGATTGAGCATAGTCCCAATACGCTGCGAGCAGCTCCCCAAAAGTTACAGCCAAAAAACTGGAGATTTTCGTCGTCATTTCTCTGCTGTTTGTTCTACGCTCTTTTGCATGTGTTTTTTAAGTTCCTGGTGGTCGAATTACTCTAGAAAGGGTCATACTAATCGATTCCGAGGCGAAAAATTTCCGGCCCCGAAAATCGATAAAAAAACTAAGGCTAACCCCTTTGGATTTTTGGCGAAAATTTCGGCGATTCTGAAAAGTCCTACAATCAATTCTTTCAGGCACTATTCCGACGTCAATTTGCGGGAGGAATCGATTAAGCGCAGTCCCAATACGCTGCGAGCAGCTCCTCAAAAGTTACAGCCAAAAAACTGGAGATTTTTGTCGTCATTTCTCTGCTGTTGGTCCTACGCTCTTTTGCATATGTTTTTTGAGTTCCTGGTGGTCGAATTACTCTAGAAAGAGTCGTACTAATCGATTTCGAGACGAAAAATTTCCGGCTCCGAAAATCGATAAAAAACCAAGGCTAACCCCTTTGGATTTTTGGCGAAAATTTCGGCGATTCTGAAAAGTGCTACAATCAATCCTTTCAGGCACTATTCCGACGTAATTTTGCGAGAGGAATCGATTAAGCGCAGTCCCAATACGCTGCGAGCAGCTCCTCAAAAGTTACAGCCAAAAAACTGGAGATTTTCGTCGTCATTTCTCTGCTGTTGGTCCTACGCTCTTTTGCATATGTTTTTTGAGTTCCTGGTGGTCGAATTACTCTAGAAAAAGTCGTACTAATCGATTCTGAGAGGTAAAATTTCCGGCTCCGAAAATCGATAAAAAACCAAGGCTAACCCCTTTGGATTTTTGGCAAAAATTTCGGCGATTCTGGAATGAGCTACAATCAATTCTTTCAGGCACTATTCCGACGTAATTTTGCGAGAGGAATCGATCGAGCGCAGTCCTAATACGCTGCGAGCAGCTCCTCAAAAGTTACAGCCAAAAAACTGGAGATTTTCGTCGTCATTTCTCTGCTGTTGGTCTTACGCTCTTTTGCATATGTTTTTTGAGTTCCTGGTGGTCGAATTACTCTAGAAAGAGTCGTACTAATCGATTCCGAGACGAAAAATTTCCGGCTCCGAAAATCGATAAAAAACCAAGGCTAACCCCTTTGGATTTTTGACGAAAATTCCGGCGATTCTGGAATAAGCTACAATCAATTCTTTCAGGCACTATTCCGACGTAATTTTGCGGGAGGAATCGATTGAGCGCAGTCCCAATACGCTGCGAGCAACGAGTCAAAAGTTACAGCCGAAAAACTGGATATTTTCGTCGTCATTTCTCTGCTGTTTGTCCTACGCTCTTTTGCATGTGTTTTTTGAGTTCCTGGTGGTCGAATTACTCTAGAAAGAGTCGTACTAATCGATTCCGAGACGAAAAATTTCCGGCTCCGAAAATCGATAAAGACCAAGGCTAACCCCTTTGGATTTTTGGCGAAAATTTCGGCGATTCTGGAATAAGCTACAATCAATTCTTTCAGGCACTATTCCGACGTAATTTTGCGAGAGGAATCGATTAAGCGCAGTCCCAATACGCTGCGAGCAGCTCCTCAAAAGTTACAGCCAAAAAACTGGAGATTTTCGTCGTCATTTCTCTGCTGTTGGTCCTACACTCTTTTGCATATGTTTTTTGAGTTCCTGGTGGTCGAACTACTCTAGAAAGAGTCGTACTAATCGATTCCGAGACGAAAAATTTCCGGCTCCGAAAATCGATAAAAAACCAAGGCTAACCCCTTTGGATTTTTGGCGAAAATTTCGGCGATTCTGAAAAGTGCTACAATCAATTCTTTCAGGCACTATTCCGACGTAATTTTGCGAGAGGAATCGATTAAGCATAGTCCCAATACGCTGCGAGCAGCTCCTCAAAAGTTACAGCCAAAAAACTGGAGATTTTCGTCGTCATTTCTCTGCTGTTGGTCCTACGCTCTTTTGCATGTGTTTTTTGAGTTCCTGGTGGTCGAATTACTCTAGAAAGAGTCGTACTAATCGATTCCGAGACGAAAAATTTCCGGCTCCGAAAATCGATAAAAAACCAAGGCTAACCCCTTTGGATTTTTGGCGAAAATTTCGGCGATTCCGGAAAAAGCTACAATCAATTCTTTCAGGCACTATTCCGACGTAATTTTGCGAGAGGAATCGATTGAGCGCAGTCCCAATACGCTGCGAGCAACGAGTCAAAAGTTACAGCCGAAAAACTGGATATTTTCGTCGTCATTTCTCTGCTGTTTGTCCTACGCTCTTTTGCATGTGTTTTTTGAGTTCCTGGTGGTCGAATTACTCTAGAAAGGGTCATACTAATCGATTCCGAGGCGAAAAATTTCCGGCCCCGAAAATCGATAAAAAAACTAAGGCTAACCCCTTTGGATTTTTGGCGAAAATTTCGGCGATTCTGAAAAGTGCTACAATCAATTCTTTCAGGCACTATTCCGACGTAATTTTGCGAGAGGAATCGATTAAGCATAGTCCCAATACGCTGCGAGCAGCTCCTCAAAAGTTACAGCCAAAAAACTGGAGATTTTCG
This sequence comes from Diprion similis, assembly GCF_021155765.1. Lineage (NCBI taxonomy): Eukaryota > Metazoa > Arthropoda > Insecta > Hymenoptera > Diprionidae > Diprion > Diprion similis. Next base: position 13,655,154 of record NC_060116.1, on the reverse strand, counting down.
TCGTCATTTCTCTGCTGTTGGTCTTACGCTCTTTTGCATATGTTTTTTGAGTTCCTGGTGGTCGAATTACTCTAGAAAGAGTCGTACTAATCGATTCCGTGACGAAAAATTTCCGGCTCCGAAAATCGATAAAGACCAAGGCTAACCCCTTTGGATTTTCGGCGAAAATTTCGGCGATTCTGGAATAAGCTACAATCAATTCTTTCAGGCACCATTCCGACGTAATTTTGCGAGAGGAATCGATTAAGCATAGTCCCAATACGCTGCGAGCAGCTCCTCAAAAGTTACAGCCAAAAAACTGGAGATTTTCGTCGTCATTTCTCTGCTGTTGGTCCTACGCTCTTTTGCATATGTTTTTTGAGTTCCTGATGGTCGAATCACTCTAGAAAGAGTCGTACTAATCGATTCCGAGACGAAAAATTTCCGGCTCCGAAAATCGATAAAAAACCAAGGCTAACCCCTTTGGATTTTTGGCGAAAATTCCGGCGATTCTGGAATAAGCTACAATCAATTCTTTCAGGCACTATTCCGACGTAATTTTGCGAGAGGAATCGATTAAGTGCAGTCCCAATACGCTGCGAGCAACGAGTCAAAAGTTACAGCCGAAAAACTGGATATTTTCGTCGTCATTTCTCTGCTGTTTGTCCTACGCTCTTTTGCATGTGTTTTTTGAGTTCCTGGTGGTCGAATTACTCCAGAAAGGGTCATACTAATCGATTCCGAGGCGAAAAATTTCCGGCCCCGAAAATCGATAAAAAAACTAAGGCTAACCCCTTTGGATTTTTGGCGAAAATTTCGGCGATTCTGAAAAGTGCTACAATCAATTCTTTCAGGCACTATTCCGACGTAATTTTGCGAGAGGAATCGATTGAGCGCAGTCCCAATACGCTGCGAGCAGCTCCTCAAAAGTTACAGCCGAAAAACTGGATATTTTCGTCGTCATTTCTCTGCTGTTTGTCCTACGCTCTTTTGCATGTGTTTTTTGAGTTCCTGGTGGTCGAATTACTCTAGAAAGGGTCATACTAATCGATTCCGAGACGAAAAATTTCCGGCCCCAAAAATCGATAAAAAAACTAAGGCTAACCCCTTTGGATTTTTGGCGAAAATTTCGGCGATTCTGAAAAGTGCTACAATCAATTCTTTCAGGCACTATTCCGACGTAATTTTGCGAGAGGAATCGATTAAGCGCAGTCCCAATACGCTGCGAGCAGCTCCTCAAAAGTTACAGCCAAAAAACTGGAGATTTTCGTCGTCATTTCCCTGCTGTTGGTCCTACGCTCTTTTGCATATGTTTTTTGAGTTCCTGGTGGTCGAATTACTCTAGAAAGAGTCGTACTAATCGATTCCGAGACGAAAAATTTCCGGCTCCGAAAATCGATAAAAAACCAAGGCTAACCCCTTTGGATTTTTGGCGAAAATTTCGGCGATTCCGGAAAAAGCTACAATCAATTCTTTCAGGCACTATTCCGACGTAATTTTGCGAGAGGAATCGATTGAGCGCAGTCCCAATACGCTGCGAGCAACGAGTCAAAAGTTACAGCCGAAAAACTGGATATTTTCGTCGTCATTTCTCTGCTGTTTGTCCTACGCTCTTTTGCATGTGTTTTTTGAGTTCCTGGTGGTCGAATTACTCTAGAAAGGGTCATACTAATCGATTCCGAGGCGAAAAATTTCCGGCCCCGAAAATTGATAAAAAAACTAAGGCTAACCCCTTTGGATTTTTGGCGACAATTTCAGCGATTCTGAAAAGTGCTACAATCAATTCTTTCAGGCACTATTCCGACGTAATTTTGCGAGAGGAATCGATTGAGCATAGTCCCAATACGCTGCGAGCAACGAGTCAAAAGTTACAGCTGAAAAACTGGATATTTTCGTCGTCATTTCTCTGCTGTTTGTCCTACGCTCTTTTGCATGTGTTTTTTGAGTTCCTGGTGGTCGAATTACTCTAGAAAGGGTCATACTAATCGATTCCGAGGCGAAAAATTTCCGGCCCCGAAAATCGATAAAAAAACTAAGGCTAACCCCTTTGGATTTTTGGCGACAATTTCAGCGATTCTGAAAAGTGCTACAATCAATTCTTTCAGGCACTATTCCGACGTAATTTTGCGAGAGGAATCGATTGAGCATAGTCCCAATACGCTGCGAGCAACGAGTCAAAAGTTACAGCTGAAAAACTGGATATTTTCGTCGTCATTTCTCTGCTGTTTGTCCTACGCTCTTTTGCATGTGTTTTTTGAGTTCCTGGTGGTCGAATTACTCTAGAAAGGGTCATACTAATCGATTCCGAGGCGAAAAATTTCCGGCCCCGAAAATCGATAAAAAAACTAAGGTTAACCCCTTTGGATTTTTGGCAAAAATTTTGGCGATTCTGAAAAATGCTACAATCAATTCTTTCAGGCACTATTCCGACGTAATTTTGCGAGAGGAATCGATTAAGCATAGTCCCAATACGCTGCGAGCAGCTCCTCAAAAGTTACAGCCAAAAAACTGGAGATTTTTGTCGTCATTTCTCTGCTGTTGGTCCTACGCTCTTTTGCATATGTTTTTTGAGTTCCTGGTGGTCGAATTACTCTAGAAAGAGTCGTACTAATCGATTCCGAGACGAAAAATTTCCGGCTCCGAAATTCGATAAAAAACCAAGGCTAACCCCTTTGGATTTTTGGCGAAAATTTCGGCGATTCCGAAAAGTGCTACAATCAATTCTTTCAGGCACTATTCCGACGTAATTTTGCGAGAGGAATCGATTGAGCATAGTCCCAATACGCTGCGAGCAGCTCCTCAAAAGTTACAGCCGAAAAACTGGAGATTTTCGTCGTCATTTCTCTGCTGTTTGTCCTACGCTCTTTTGCATGTGTTTTTTGAGTTCCTGGTGGTCGAATTACTCTAGAAAGGGTCATACTAATCGATTCCGAGGCGAAAAATTTCCGGCTCCGAAAATCGATAAAAAAACTAAGGCTAACCCCTTTGGATTTTTGGCGAAAATTTCAGCGATTCTGAAAAGTGCTACAATCAATTCTTTCAGGCACTATTCCGACGTAATTTTGCGAGAGGAATCGATTGAGCATAGTCCCAATACGCTGCGAGCAGCTCCTCAAAAGTTACAGCCAAATAACTGGAGATTTTCGTCGTCATTTCTCTGCTGTTGGTCCTACGCTCTTTTGCTTATGTTTTTTGAGTTCCTGGTGGTCGAATTACTCTAGAAAGAGTCGTAATAATCGATTCCGAGACGAAAAATTTCCGGCTCCGAAAATCGATAAAAAACCAAGGCTAACCCCTTTGGATTTTCGGCGAAAATTTCGGCGATTCTGACAAGTGCTACAATCAATTCTTTCAGGCACTATTCCGACGTAATTTTGCGAGAGGAATCGATTAAGCATAGTCCCAATACGCCGCGAGCAGCTCCTCAAAAGTTACAGCCAAAAAACTGGAGATTTTCGTCGTCATTTCTCTGCTGTTGGTCCTACGCTCTTTTGCATGTGTTTTTTGAGTTCCTGGTGGTCGAATTACTCTAGAAAGAGTCGTACTAATCGATTCCGAGACGAAAAATTTCCGGCACCGAAAATCGATAAAAAACCAAGGCTAACCCCTTTGGATTTTTGGCGAAAATTTCGGCGATTCTGAAAAGTGCTACAATCAATTCTTTCAGGCACTATTCCGACGTAATTTTGCGAGAGGAATCGATTGAGCATAGTCCCAATACGCTGCGAGCAGCTCCTCAAAAGTTACAGCCAAAAAACTGGAGATTTTCGTCGTCATTTCTCTGCTGTTTGTCCTACGCTCTTTTGCATGTGTTTTTTGAGTTCCTGGTGGTCGAATTACTCTAGAAAGGGTCATACTAATCGATTCCGAGGCGAAAAATTTCCGGCTCCGAAAATCGATAAAAAACCAAGGCTAACCCCTTTGGATTTTTGGCGAAAATTTCGGCGATTCTGAAAAGTGCTACAATCAATTCTTTCAGGCACTATTCTGACGTAATTTTGCGAGAGGAATCGATTAAGCGCAGTCCCAATACGCTGCGAGCAGCTCCTCAAAAGTTACAGCCAAAAAACTGGAGATTTTCGTCGTCATTTCTCTGCTGTTGGTCCTACGCTCTTTTGCATATGTTTTTCGAGTTCCTGGTGGTCGAATTACTCTAGAAAGAGTCGTACTAATCGATTCCGAGACGAAAAATTTCCGGCACCGAAAATCGATAAAAAACCAAGGCTAACCCCTTTGGATTTTTGGCGAAAATTTCGGCGATTCTGGATAAAGCTACAATCAATTCTTTCAGGCACTATGCCGACGTAATTTTGCGAGAGGAATCGTTCAAGCGCAGTCCCAATACGCTGCGAGCAGCTCCTCAAAAGTTACAGCAAAAAAACTGGATATTTTCTTCGTCATTTCTCTGCTGTTTGTCCTACGCTCTTTTGCATGTGTTTTTTGAGTTTCTGGTGGTCGAATTACTCTAGAAAGGGTCATACTTATCGATTCCGAGGCGAAAAATTTTCGGCCCCGAAAATCGATAAAAAAACTAACGCTAACTTCTTCGGATTTTTGGCGAAAATTTCGGCGATTCTGAAAAGTGCTACAATCAATTCTTCCAGGCACTATTTCAACGTCAACTTGCGAGAGGAATCGATTAAGCGCAGTCCCAATACGCTGCGAGCAGCGCCTCAAAAGTTACAGCCAAAAAACTGGAGATTTCCGTCGTCATTTCTCTGCTGTTGGTCCTACTCTCTTTTGCATGTGTATTTTGAGATCCTGGTGGTCGAATTACTCTTGAAAGAGTCGTACTAATCGATTCCGAGACAAAAAATTTCCGGCTCCGAAAAGCGATAAGAAACTAAGGCTAACCCCTTTGGATTTTTGGCGAAAATTTCTGCGATTCTGGAAAGTGTTACAATCAATTCTTTCAGGCACCATTTCGACGTAATTTTGCCAGAGGAATCGATCAAGCGCAGTCCTAATACGCTACGAGCAACGGATCAAAAGTTACAGCCAAAAAACGAAAGACGTATTCACTCAATTCTTCTGCTGCCGGTCTTTGCGTCGTGATTTCTCTGCTGTTGGTCCCTCCTTTTTTCTGGTGTGTTTTCTGAGTTCCTGGGCGTTTAATCAACCTAGAAAGGGTCGTACAAATCGATTTCGGGACGAAATTTTCCCGGCTCCAAAAATGATCAAAAAAGTAAGGCTAACCCCTATGGATTTCTGCGAAAATTTTGACGCCTTGGACAAATGCTGGAAATACTTTTCTCGATGTTGTATATCGACATCATTTCGCGAGAGGAATTGATCACCCGCGCAGTCCTTGTACGCTACAACTGAATAAAATAAAACTTTGACTAACGTTCTTGAGAGGAGTGGAAGATAAATCACAAACTCATAGGTATAAAGTTTAATGTTCAGTCCGTTTATTGTGCTTTAAATGTAGTACAAGTGTTCAGGCATCATTTTGTAGTACTTTAATCAGTTGCCAAATAGTATCAGTGTCGAAGACACAAAGAAACGCAAAAGAATGATCGAAAACTACCTAATAAACGCATTTTTTTTATGAGGAAGAAAAATTGCAATTAATGTCACCTAAGCAGAATATGAATAATGTCACGTAAGATACTAATTGTAGTTTGTAAGTGTAGACTACAACCCCTGGCCTGCGTGTAGGCGCAATGTCCCGCCAGAAAACAATATCCATGATTTTGTACTGTTGGTATCTCACTTAATCTGTATTGAAATAAATCAATAGATGAATCGATTGTCCGTATTTCTGGAGCTGTCGGTGCTACGTATGATCTCTAAGCCTCCGTTGCTAAGATCAGCGTTGAAACAGTCCAAAAAGGGTAATTCCTCTCTTCTGTTCCTTGTCTAAAGTCCACTGGGTGTTGCTGTAACATGAGCTCAAGAATTGATAACAGTCGTACATTTTTCAATTTCAAATAAATATGTTCGAATACTATTTCTATTCGAAAATGTCCGAGTTTTCCGATACAAATGCACTGGCTCTAAATAAGGCTCGATAATTTAACGTTAATTGAAGCATGAAAGATTGATTCTCCGTATACACGGCGATACTCGAAAATTCTAATCAGTGGTCATTTCATAGTCATAGTAATATCCGACACTGCATTATCCATCTGGGTACACATGATGGTAACATTAGTTCTTGTCGTCTTTACGAATCAACCGCTTACCGAATGGACAATCAATTGCGCGATGCAGAGATCACCGCTTGATGATGCATTTATCGCGTCTTTTTTCGCCTATGGAAAGCCTCATTACCCTAATAGTCTTTATGGCTAAAGAACTTACGTTTAATTTACAAATAAACAAAACGATCCCGGTGTTTGAATTCCCCGCCGCAACTCAACTTGTGCACCGTTGATCACGTGGTTGGTCAGGAGTTTCTTGCTCTAAGAGGCCGTGAAATTACCACTGCTTTACAGTTCACACTTGTTTCAGCAAACACTGAACCTGGTGAGCAGTCAGTTAGGTTAGGCTCGCCGACGAGTTTGACACGTAAACAGTGGGTTGAGTCTCGAATAAATAACTACGGCATCAACAGGGATCACCGAAATGGTAACAAACTACAATTGCTTGTCGATCGATCATAAAATTGATGTTCTTAATGCAATTAAATGAAACCCTTTTACCAAGTTTCCGAGTTTTCAAACAACGTCAATTGTTCTCATTATCTGAGCCATCTACAATTTCCAATCAGCAATTAATCGCACAGACTGATATGAGATCGATGATAATATAACGATTGTTAACCAAGTAAATAGTGACTCAGAATTACTTACAAACTCTTTTCCACAGGCCCGTTACTTCCGAGAAGAAGATATAGATGGTAAGTCGGTTCGTACCATCACACATTGTCATTTTTTGATGCGATCACTCTCTCAGCTATCGTCTATCAAATTACAGAGTTCAGGGAATGCTTCTATCTCTTCGCACGAAGTGGGCAAATCAAAACACTCGATGAATTGACCATTATAATGCGATCGTTGGGTCTGAGTCCGACAATTGGTGAACTGAACAAATATCTCAAAGATAAAGGTGAGACTTGGTGTTTAAAACGGTTACAAATCAATTCTGCGCTTACATCAACCCTTTTATCACATTCTCTACTTTCCATCAGGTGGTAAAATGTCCTTCGCCGATTTCCTCGAAGTGATGCATCACCAAACGAGAGCGGAAAATCTTCCTAAAGAAGTTATCGAAGCATTCAAAGCTGCCGATACTTCTAGGAGCGGTTCAATTCCTGCCAGGCAGTTAGCTCACATGCTACTTCACTGGGGTGAAAAACTCAGTGCCAAAGAAGGTCAGAGGATACAAAATCCAGCTGCGTAATTACCAGGAATTTATTCAATGAAAATTTGATTTTGTTTCATGTTTTTTTCTTCTTGCAGTCGAGCAAATATTTAGGGAAGCCAATGTATCACCCAACGGACAAGTCAAGTACGAGGATTTTGTCAAGATTGCTTGCGCCCCTGTACCTGATTACTACTGAAATTAAAATATCACGAGAAAAAGATTTTATTTCACATTTTATTGCACGATATATTGTTGAATGACGGTCACAGTGATAGTTTTCAAATTTTTATCATAAACAGTATTATCGTAAATGTGGATTATTCGTACGATTACAAATGTTTAATATTTACATACAGCATGGTGATTGGGGTGCCTTATATTATTTATACCATACATTCCAGTATTGATATATTTCAACTGCAAATAAATGACGAATATATATTTATTATACCGAATTACGTATCGCTTATTTCTACCATCGACCATACAATTATCTGAAAGAATCTATATATTTACCAAACATCGTCACGTAACGTTACTGATTATTGCTATTATTATATCCGAGTTGGTGTATTCAAGTTTATTTTTACGTTCGTAAAAACGTTTCAACTTTTCTTGAAATTCACATCATTTTGAGTTTTAATTATACTTTCTGAAAGTTCATTAGCATGAACGAATACAACTTCTTACGCTTACAAGTTGAAGAAACATCACAATTACACATGTATTTAGTATTCATAAATATTACACCGACATGTAGCCCATTTAACGTTATACCAGCTAGAGTGGTATATTTATTCGAAGTACACACGATAATTTCTTGATCACGTAAAACTCAAGTATACACCCATTCAATCCACTAATTAAAAATGTTTAGCATGCAGCTGCAACTTCTGCGCGTACCTGGATAACTAGTTTCTTAATTGCCGTACGCGAATGGCGTATATAAACGCTTCAAGCGTTGCACCCAGCATGCCCGACTCTCCGGATTAAATGAAATCCCTTTAATCGAATTAAACGCGTTACGTTCTCTGAATAAAAAAACTTTTGCAACGTGGATAAGACCTTAATTTTCGTTATCGCATGCATTCTCATGCAGATTGGTGCGCAGTGTTATTGGACAAAAAAATTGCGATTTTGAACGTTAAAATCATACCCAAGAGGTGTAGATCGCACTCGACGATACATACTAAAATTGGTATCTCATGTTTCATTTGATCGGATCTGTCGGTGGTGATCCGCAGAGGATAACCGTCGTGCTGATTATCGTCGTGAGAAAGAAAATGCAGAGCAAAGCCCGATCGCTGACCAAAGCGACCTGCTTCCATTCCAGCTCCGTTCTCTCCCTACGTTCCTGCTCCGTTAATCGACGTTCGTTTCTGTCGATTGTGGCATGAACCCGACCCAGAACCCGGGACCATTGGGCCTCGATGCCAGCTTCTTATGGAACAAGGAAACCGAAGATGAACGTCAAAAACGAAGCTCTAACAGTTAAGGGAGTGCCCTGGTCGATTTCGACGATCACGTATAAAAGGGCCAAGTAGCCCCATTATATTTTTATTTGGCGTGGCAATATTCGTAGAATTCATGCCATTTCTTTATTTCTGCGTCAAAAATCATCAAATGATTTTCTTCATATATACGTCAACGTCGAAATTGACCAAAGCACCCCCTTAAGTCTGACGAGAAAAAAGTACAAATTGCATTCCGACATACCTGGGCTGCTGTTCGCACTGTCATTCCTCCTGGGCAGATATTTTGGCGACATTTGGACCTGAGACGAAGCCGGTGGACTGATATCCGGTTTGCAGTGAAGAGGGCATTTCTTTTTCCTTGTCGGCTCGGGCATATCCTGCATAATCGAAAAGGCATGCATTCCGTTCTATCATATTGTTACGATGAAAAGGGGTAAAATTCTCACATTTTACCTCATGGAAATTGAGAAATACAACACGTGCCAATTTCTCGAGGACCAAGGACCTCACCACCGCCGGAACTCTGGTACCCCTCACACCTCGGTGGTGTAAATTCAACGTGACCACTGCCAGGCCGGATGCGAAGGACACCAGGCAAATACTTACACCGTAATAAAGACCTGCGAAATTATATGGTGTTATGATTTTGTACATATATGTGTAGATATGCAATAATTATCAGCGATCGAAGTGGAATTTTTACATAGGATTGGTGCATGATTCCGGTGCATAATCGGGTACCTCGACTTGTTCGCTCGCTTCACGAGTCTGCAGGGAGAGTCGTAAATCCGGGAATTTAATTGATCGTACAAAACGACACGCCGAGCTTCGTCTACAATGCTCTACTATAGCTTCCGCCTCCTCTAATTACCCAAAATTAGAACGAGCACATTCCCGTCGAGCTGTGAAACTAATTTCAGCTCGATTTCCCCCGTGAGTTAAACGAATCTCAAACACTGAGCTCCGTTTATTAAATCACAATTATACGAAATTGAATGTGATATAAATATATATATATATATATATATATAGAATAGATTTTTTTTTAACTTAATTTAAACAAAATTAGTTATACCCACTTATCAGAGGCGTTTTCTCCGTCGGTGGCAGAGTCTCACGAATCGTCATGAGAAAGACGGTCATCGAGAGAAGGGCCGATATGCCGAGGGTGACCTTTTCGCCAGATTCCGAGGGCACGTAGAAAACGAGAAGAGCTGAAAAGTTGAAAATTTAATTTGTGGCGAAAATCAAATGGTTGAGAATAAAATTTATGCATACGCGGAAGAAAAACGAATTTCAAAAATGGATCAGAGCCGGAATTTTGGTGATTAGTATTATTTCCTGATACATAGTGCCTCATTTGCAATCCTTACTAAAGGGCAATTTGGATTAATTCCAAGTCAGGGAGTCTTGGCTCTAAGAATCACAAAAAAGTAAAGATAACCCGTTTGGATTTTTTTGGTTGAAATTTGGTCGATTTTGGAATAATGCTGGAATCAATTCTTTGATGGCTTATGTCGACGTAATTTTGCGAGAGGAATCAAAAACAAAATTTTTCCGTACTTTTCTTTCGTATTTTCTCAGCTGTTGATCCTACGATGAACTAAACATCACAGAAATTTTTTCACGTTCAGAGAGTAGAAAGGATCTTTCAGAAGTCGAATTCCTCTTTCACGTATGAACTAAATACTATCTCCAAGTTAATTAAAATTATTTCATCAAGCACGGCCGCCTTTTCTTCATTAAACTGTAACTACTCGATATCAGGAGCTCTAATAAGTTAGTTTCAACTTCGTTACCGGAATAAGGTAGTAGAAGGTACAAACTGAGCGAGAATAAATCGAAGCCTGCGAAAACTCCACGATATTTTTCTCTATTTACGTCCATAGCCGTAAACCGGAACTCGTCAACGGTTTGGCGATAAGGAAAAATAAATATAATCGACGAAGCATATAATTGAGTAACTCCAACATCCCAACTGGCAAGGTTCATCAGTCCCGTTTACAGACTCTACTAATAATGGCATGATTCAGTTTGCAAAAAATTTCCAAACAAATTTATCTACTTTCTATAAATGTAATATTTGACGGTGGATGGCAAACAGGATGATTTAAAAAAAACATTTTCGATGTACAATACCTGTTCTGACATACGTACATCCTCTTGCTCTTATTTTTAACTCTGGCTGTGACTTAGTTATGTACGGCTTGAGGGGCTGATTAATCAGGAGTAAACGATAATCGATAATCGCTGAACCGTCGGATTGACAAATGAGTTAGACGCGCGTAAAGCGGAAAAGAAGATGAAAAGGTTTCAAAATAGAGTCTTCGAAAATGAACGAATACAATGTCTATAATATTCATATAAATTTTGCATCCCCTAAATTGTAATTTAATTTTTTATCGTGCAGCTCACCGATTCCATTGATAAGTAGGCAGGGTAGAATCAGGTTGAAAACATAGAACATGGGACGACGTCGCAGGCGAATTTCGTACGTGATATCAGGATAAGGTTCAGGGCAACAGGAGTAAAACTGGATGTTTTTCCTCGCCGAGAAATCCACCAGATCGAATTCCCCGTTTGCCTGGTAATTACTAACGTCGCCCTGTTCGCTCTGCTTTTCCAATTCCAGCTGAAATACCAGGGTGAAATTAAGCAGCGGTTAACCGCAAATCCAGGTCACTGAGAATTCTCACGTAATAAATTGATCCAGTCTAAACACAACGAAGAAAATTTCAGTTTCAACTGACCTTCTCACGTTTTCCAAAGAAACTGTCACAATTTTTCGAGAAAACAAAAACAAAAAAAAAAAAGTTGCGGCAAGCAACCTCGATTTACACGTCGGCATATATAAGTATGTAGTTTTATAGATATAGAGAGAAATAGAGAAAGAGACGTGTGTATGCGTATTTATATACCCAGGCCCCATTGAAAAATGGGATATAGGATATATGTACGTATGGGCTTAGCAGGTTGGAGGCGCAGAAAACGCGGCATACAGCGATACGGGATGGTTTAAGGGGTGGAGCGCGAAGGCGGAGGCTGGGAGGGCATTGAATTCTTTTCCCATTCAGGATTAAACCTTTCGATTTCCCCGTACGGGGAACTCCATCATCCCGAGCCTTTGCTACATCCGAAGTGCATTTCGAGTTTAAATGACATTCGAATTTCTTCTTTTTTCGCTCTTTAATTCTTTATCTTTTGACAGTTTTTTTTTTTTTTTTTCGTCTTTTCTTTTCTTTCCTTTTTTTTCAAATTTTTACAGTTCATGCATACACGCTACCTTTTGTAACAGGATTTTCATGGCCCATGCGTCGCATCCTGTTTTTCGCTTTTGCGGTTCGCTATTAGCAATTAATAACTCGTCGTCGGTTCCTTTCACGGGAATTTTCATCGTTGGAAAATTCTACCTCGACATCTCTCGTCTCGCAGTAGTGCCCGAATAATTTTGCGCACATTTAATCATCCCGCCGACGACGAATTAAATATGTATTCAATCGCACTTTCGCCACAGCAGTCTGCACATAAGCCGCGCGTCAATTCGCGACTCCGATGAAATTATGCACAACGTTCGAAATCCAATAGTCGGTTATAATTGATACCCGATCATCGTTCGACTGACTCTATTGTTGATTGCTTCATGCATTGTTAACGCCAGCTGTAGTATGACTGTACAGTCGATATATCTTTGATAGTATCTACATATATACAGGTATAACGATGCGATTTAATTGTAAAATTAGCATCCCTTTGAGTTGGATAATTGATACCTGATTTTACGTAGATACTGCAAGAGTCTTCAATTATTATAACTCGCAGCACGGGAATTTTTCCTCCGTATTATTATTGCAGTAAAACTGTAAAATCTTTACGCATGGTGAGTGGAAATTTTTTTCTAGACCGAAAATTTAGAGATCATCCCGTGAGAAATTAACCCTTTGAGTCACACGTTATTGTGCTGAGTTAAATTTTATAGCAAGATGGTATTCTATGGTTTTCGGAGTCGTTGATTACGAATCTGAAATCAGATTTTGAAAATTGATGATGGTGGATAGAAATTTCAAATTTGATCGAATACGGTAAAAAAAACTCTATGCTGGGGTTTTCGGGGTCTCTGATTGGATTCGCCATACTGAATTTTCAAAATCTGATATCAGATTCCTAATCAGCGATCCGAAAAACCCCTGAACAGATTTTTTTCTCCGGATTCGATCGAATTTGAGATTTTCGTCCACCATATTGGATCTGCCATCTTGAATTTTTTTATGCGATTTCAGATTCGTAATCAGCGACTCAAAAAACTTGTAATGTATGTAAAACATATGGAAATAAATTATTCCTACAACTTTCACGATGTTTTGTCAGTCAATTTGTTCCTAACACTAACAATCTATATTACATCTCGATGATTACTCTCGAGTATTTAAAACCTGTTAGTATAGTATCAGAACTAGCGAAAAACCATAAAAAAATATGTCAGAAAGTTGTCTAAATATACAAAAAAATTGATATAAAATATGTGGTAAGAATACTTAAAACTATGACTCAAAGGGTTAATTGCATATAACTTTGACTCGAAGTAACACACATATGTATAAGTTGTGCTTAGGCGTAGACGTAGACCCGAATGATCACGGCACGTCGTTTGTTTTAGAGGGTTTGCTGCGTAACATCATCCTCAAAATTAACCACCAAACTCTCTGATGTCAGGCGGCGATGTACGGGATGACACGGGGTGCCGTTCACCCTTGTTCGCCGCGGAATAATCCATCCGGTCTTTGTCTGGCGAAAATCTCGGCGTGATCATCCGCGCGATTCAGCGAACCTTGTCAAGTTATTCTGAGCACAAGAGTTCGCTCGAAATGTCAAACTTTATTTATAAAAACGTAATCGAAGAACGAATGGAAAGGTTTCGTTTGGATTTTGTTTCATGAGAATTGACACAGGTATATACTATATGTATACGCCAATTAAAATCGTCAAACGATATCAGTTTTCTTCACCAAACCTGGAAATATCCATTTTCATGGAATGGAAATTACTCACTTGAGCGAATCTATGCATATTTTCAACGTTTGTCTGCGAAGCTACGCCCTTAAATACGGAGTGAATAGAGGTTGGCCAACGTTTCGCGACTCTTCGTTTGGAAACGAACCGCGTTTGTTAGCCGCTCGGATAACTTTCCATCTCCACGAATGTGTTATAATCAAATTTTCACGAGAAATAGAACTCGAGACATATTTTTCTTTGTAAAAAGTTTTTCCCGCACTGGCGTATCGGAATAGTTCGAAATATTCCGTGTGCATGAACCGCAACGACGATCTAGAAGAATACTATAATAATTCAAGCGAAAATGTATTCCCGAATCAATAAACTTGTATCGTCCGATATTGGAATCGGGGTTACATAGTTGTACCGTTACAGCGAAAAAAGATTAGCTCGACATGTTTGCTTGACAGGCATTGTGGTGAAAAGAGGAAAAAAAAAATGGTTCACCATCTACACGCGAACCGTCAATTGTAGGGCAATAATTGAATTGGGTAGAAAATTCTGGAAAATAGCATTTGCACCGTGTATCTACGTACATAAAATTAGCAATTTCCAGCGCAAACCGTAATCTAATACAAAAATCAGTCGCACGTGAATCGAACGTCGAGTAATAAAAGAGAGAGAAAGAGATAGAAAAAAAAAACAGAACTGCCACAGGCAAATTTGCCGTACAGTATTTGCATTTGACGGTCCCTGTTTCTTCTCTTCATTTTTTCCTTCTTTTTTTTTTTAGTACAAAACTACAGGTAAATTTATAAATGCTGAATGCGGACTTGCATATTTGTAGTTTTTTTTTACATAAAGTAATACTGTTCCCTCCCCCCCCCCCCTGATTGTTTGATTCTAAATTGTTATTAAATAACGACGTTATCACTCACCTGGTAACCGTCGTATGTCCACGAGGCCCACTTCAGGGCGCATCGTTGCTCGTCGAAGGGAAAAAATTCTACGTCGATGTCGCAGCTGCTGCGAAATATCCCGTGACTTAGCCATATCACTTCACCCGTGTGGCTAACAATCACATTCGTGTTGATAACTGCCGAACTGTACTGAGGATCGGCGCTGAAACGATTTAATTTGAGGTTTTTTTTGCACTGCGATAATTACATTCAATGCTTGGTCAGAATTCTGTTCCGTTTTTGTGGATATTTTTTTGACAACGAGCCGATAGAGTGTCATGCTTGCAGGGTATTTGGTTATCAATATCTACACGCGTAGCTGTTCCCTGATATGCAAATTATAAAATGACCCTTGTGTAATAGAATCCAGCTGGCAGCAGCCGCGGTTTGAATGGATGTACGAAAATCAACGAAACGCGATAAAATCATGCGGGAGGACAAGAGCAAAAAAAATAAATAAAAAAATAAAAATAAATTGTGAGAGCTTTCATAAAACGTTTTATTTCGTCGGCGATGGGATATTGCAAAACGGGGCTGACAATGAGTAACTCGGCTTTAGCGCCTACACATTATCACATTATCTCCTTAAAAAAAAAGGACCCAACACTTAGCCGAGACGCGAAATAATAAGGCGCTATAGGAAAATTATAAAAGCAGAGCGAACCGAATGTTCATCCCTCATACACCGGCTTTTGGGCACAAAAGTGTAATTAGGGACTTGAAATTGATGAGAGAAAAAATTACGCAAGTAGAGTTTACTCACTTGTTGTACAAAATTGTGTCCGGTCGCCAAACTCGGTTGTAAGGGACGCGAATCACCCTGATCCCGGCAAATTCTGAGGCGTTCCACTTCAGGTGATGATCTGTCCAGGCTTGAGTGACCCAGCAGTTGGTGGTTAGTATTTGGTTTTTCTCATCCTGAAACAGAGAAAACTGTCCAGTTATTCATTGATCTGCAGTACGGCAAGACTGCACCAGACATGAGACTGCAGTTCTATTGATGAAGTACTGCACTTGTAATCGTTACTGAAGAAATGTGTGTCGCAGGTCCACGGTTTCATCCTCATGTAATGGGACCCAATTTCCGATGAGGAATTTTATTACAACTCGAGTTATAAAATGTTTGCACACCTGAACGTGTCTACAACGCGAAATGTAATAATGTCGTGAAAATCGCACTCGGCCACGTTGCAGAACGATATTACAACGGAAGCCGGCAAAGTTCGCAAATATCAGGCCAAGTTTCAAAGATCAAAGAAACGATCAGTGAGACGTTTTCTGTTCTGAAAATCTATGTGATAAAGTGCGATTAGAGACTGAAAAGGGGCTTTTTACCAACAGCGGTGTATAAAATTACTTCCAGTAGCGCTTGTGTGTCTGGGTATGGCGTGACCGTAATAAACGTTGATTGAAAATAATCGAATAGAGTGCCGCTGGGTGGTGAGTGGTAAAATTTGCATAACGCAGCCGAAATGTTCGTTGCGTCGCTGACCGTGGCTTCAGACTTGAAGCTTTCTCGCGTGGTCGAAGAACTTGAGAAAGGACATAAGTTATATCACTTCCCGGAAGAAGGTAGAATGCCGATGATATTGCACCACCAACTCGTTGCCTTGGTACTGAGTCTCGTCATCCTGACGACAAGCCTCTGCGCTTCCACTACTCTTCGTGAGTTGATTGAAAACGAAAGGGACGAGTCAGTCTTCGTGAAGAGGATGATGCACAGCGTCCACCAAACGATCTCCAAACAGCCATTGGACTACAGGCAGATCTACTGCGTGATATTTTCGGGTTCAGCGAATGGTGCGCCCTTGGCGATGGTGAACATGTTGCGAGTGGATCACAGAGCTCAGATGATGATCAACGCGGCGACAGCGGTCTTCGAAGAGTGTAGAACCTGCGACAAGTGCGAGCACGTAATCGTCTTTACGTCGATGATAGAAGCGCCGAAAGTGATCGAGAACGCGGGTCCGATCTCGAGTGTGGACGTCGACCTGTTGGTGGTGATTTCCGAGTCTTTGGGGAGCGAAGAGGAGGCCGAGGGAAACGCGAAGACCGTCGTCGACCTCGCTTGGAAGCAGTTCATGGAGTGCGCGATGATCCTGGTCCCGGTTGGAGATCGTATCCTGGCGATGAAGAGCGAGCGCAACGTTTCGTTGAAGCCGTGCACTCCTGAGCAGCCGAGGGTTGTGGCACGCTGGGAGAACGGGACGATGGCGGGAAACCTCTCCTTCCGAAGTCTCGACTACAATGACTGTGTGATCCGGGTGGCGAGCGGTAATTGCGAGCTTTTTTCGCGGCTTGATGAGGTCGAGGGTCAGGTAAGGATGGTCGGGGTCGAGGAGAAGATCATCGAGACGATAGCCGATCGGCACAACTTCACGATCGAGGTCATCGACGCCGTGACGATGCCGGACAGTCGCCTCGAAGACCGGGACGGTGAGGTGCTCAGCTACTTCCAGAGGATCCTGGCCAAGCTGAAGTCCGATGAGGCGGACGTCGGTGCGTGTAGTTTGGCGATGGGGCACGACGAGGCGATCAGCTTCTCCACCTCCTACGCGAACCACTACATCGTGGTGATGGTCCCGGTCTCGAACGACATCCCGTTCGCCAGCTTGCTCAGACCCTTTGGCGACTCAGTGTGGATAGCGATGCTGTTCAGTCTCGTCGCAGGCTGGCTGCTGATCAGGGTCAACCGGAAGGCGTTGTCCTGGTCGATGGTGCTCGCCGTCTTCCTCGGAGAATCGCTCCGCAAAATGCCCCGCGGTTTTGTCGAGAAGTTCCAGGTGATCGTGTGGGTTGTTTACGGGTACCTCATGACCCAGAGCTACATCGCTTCACTGGCCAGTGTTCTGAACAACCCGCAACACCGGATGTTCGACTCCATCGAGGAACTAGCGGATGTCGGTGTACCCGTAGCCGGACCGACTTATCAGAGAGGTAACTTCGAAGACGAAGCCAGGCTCCGACCGATCGTTCAGACCTTTGTTGCCTTAGATCAGAACCAGTACTCGGACCTGGTGAACAACCCGCGAAATGTTGACGAGTTGAAGGGAATCGGTGGCCAGGTTGCGGTGCTGATAGACGAATTGGAAGTTCGACGGTGGGGATCGAAGTACTATCGGCTCAGGGAAGGGGTTGGCAACTTCCCCGTAGGTATGGTCACTCTACGACGAAGCGTGCTTTCCCTTAACGACATTGTACCGACGATACGAATCATCACGGAAACCGGACTGACATCGAAATGGATTAGCGACGAGCTGTTGGACCGGGAGAAACGGCTGAAATCTTTGGATACTGAGATACCGTCGCAGATTCTTAGTCTGCAGGAAGTTACAGGCCTCTTTATGGTACTAGTCGCTGGACTTGCGCTGGGCATGATTGTCTTCGGTTTTGAATTAGTCATGTACCGAAATAAGGGTGTCAAGGAATTGAAATCCCCACGAAAATTGCTCATCCAACAACGACCTTTTCATTAATAGATTTGCAATTTTAACTGCTTATATTTCAGTATTTTTCTTTCTCCAGGATCACGTCGCACGTCGTTTCCGCGTTTCAGCGTAAGAAGTTCGATGGGAAGCGAGAGTGCAGTTTTGAATTGTAAAATAGCTATCGCTGGCACACTTTGGATACGCTTGAAAAATTTCATCGCATTTGTTAAGAATTCAGGAAAAACTCCTGCAAGTATAGTATATATATAAATGCACTTTCGACTATATAAATATCGAGGCGTATAGTTTATGCACCCAGAGACCACTACGTGTGATTTTGACTGTTCATTGTTCACTGAGCCATTATTGTACTTCGTGTGTATTCCACGTTATGAAAAATAAAATAAAAATAAATAAACAAAAATCTGCTGTACTTGAATCCAAATTGGCATGACCTTACAATACGTTAAAGTAACTCACGACGTCGATAATGTGGTGGAGAGATAAGCCAAAAATGACGGCCAATGGTTCAGAGGAATTTTCTGCTGGTCGGACAGCCGCATCGTAGCCCTCGAGGAGATACTTGGTCAGCCTATATTCGTGCTCGTCACAGCAGCCTGTAAAAGGATTGGTTACATCAGAGCTTGCGATGTGCTAAACTGTACAATACAAGTCCTGATCCACGTGTCATCGAGTCATTGATATATCGAGATAGGATAAAATTTGTTCACGCAATGGCGATCAAAGCTGGATCTCGCATCATTCTTAGAACGGATCGACCCATTAGCGATGAAGGAAGGGACGAATATTCGCGAAGGTCAAAAAAGCCCACCGATATGATTATACGCTCGGATAAGCTCCGCGTCCTTCTGCTCACCGCAAAACCATCTTGTCCAGCCTTCCAGCTCAGATCCATTCACGTTACATTTCGCTATGTACGGGGTAGTTTGAAACGGGGGTAGAAAAAAATTGCTCCGAGATTTTAGGTGATGTTCTTTCCGATCGGTCTGCTTCAGGAACACCCTAATTACCCTCCGTATCGTTTCTCTGATCTGTACGGTCGGAACCTGTTGCATCGTGTTCCTGAGTTTGCTGTATTCCGCCTAACGTCATCGACGTATACTATAGATGCTTCAAATTTCAAGTTTGGAGGAATAAGTTCGTATCAAGTGACAATTAGCCAGGTTATCACATGTCACCTTGTCAGGTTTTCTTATAAGGGATGTTATTTTATACACCCCGGGATTGAATGACGCAGGTATATCGGCGACACTTGATCGGTACTAAACCTTAAACGCGATGCGATGCGTCGGAGCGTTTCAAAGTTCGTTATTAGCGGTTATTAGGCAAACACCCTCGCGATTCCCCCATGCGAAGACTTCGACATACCATCCTGTAATAAATTGTCACCGCACCGGTGTTACGTGCTGTACACGCTGGGGAAATTAATTAATAATCCCAGCGGTTAACAAAGTCGCCTTTATAATCCGTCTTGACGTGCCAAGAGACACTTTGTGCACACATTCACCCGGAAGACACCTCGTTGTTTGTATATATATATATACATATATTTATAGTATTAGGTACACAAGGGATCAAAATCGGAGTGCGAGTGATTGATGGATCGTTCCTATAATTTTATCGAAAGCGAAGATCTTCCCCGCTACGAAAATTCCTCACACTGTACGGTTCTCGGAGCATCAAATTATATATGATTCGCAAAAATATCTCTGTCGTGGAAATCGCAAGTAAGGAATATATAATTGCTTAATTAGATGCAAAGACTGCGAGGAAAATTTATTGTCCGTTTTGTCTATAACACTCTGCGGATGACTTGAGCCAAGGATTTGAGTAAATTTGTGCCCTGAGCTGCTGACTAATGGCAGATAGTTTGCGATCGTCAAATGAAGGGCCTGAAGACACGTTGGGAGGATGAATCGGGATTACACCTTACAGATTGGAAGAGATTATATCCGGTTGACAGTGCACGATGCTCGTGTTGAAATAGGTAGGCTTAAATTTGAGAGTGTGTCAATCAAGGGTGCGAAATGAACCGGAAGTGGCTTTCGCCAAAAGTTAGGGAAATTAAATGGAACAGCGAAAAAGGACGTGAGACACAAACTCGACCCTGCAGCGATCGAACTTTGCTTCGTCAATTTTCAAGCACATGCAAATTCCGCGGAACGTTGATTGGCCCTGATGCCTGCTTTAGTTTGTACAAGGTGAGAAAAAAGCGTTAAAATTTTGGCTTTAACTTGGCAAGTAGAAGAAGAGAAATTGGGAGAGAATTTGAAAAAGAATGGAAGTCAGTGAAATAAACTTTCGAGGAGAAAAATCGAGGCTGTTACTATGCATTTAGAATATATACGTGAAAACCACGGCAGTCGAATGATATCTCGGTTATTAATTGGCTCCGTATCTTACCGAGGCTTTTTGCACCTTTGGCTGAAATTTATACCACTCAATTCAGACTAGAAAGTGAAACAATGCGCAGTCTGGAATACCTGAATCGCTGTTTATATTTTTACGTGCTTTATTGAATTACCCGCGTCTATTAAATTGTTGTATTTCATTGTTCGAGGCGTGTTTAAGCTCCGCGCAAAGTGAAAATAGTTAATGAGAATGGTTTATGATAACGATAATTATAATATCAGCAGGTGTGTTTCAGAATGGTTGAATCGTATCAGAACTGCACTGTTATATTGTACCTCGTATAGCGCGAATAATAAATTCAAGTTGGCAGAGTTTTCTCATATTAAAATTGCCGAGAGATTTTAATGGAAAGAATTAATCATCTGCAAGTGACTTTAATTAATCCAAGAATTAATCAAAGTGTAATAATGTTTAATTTCAATCGTTGGCTAATGGAGTTGGAGAAAATTAAGATGGAAAAATAATGTAAAGTGAAGTTTTAGACGATCTTTTCTTGCTTGTAATATCAGGTTCGGAACTTTGATATGATATATTCTCTACTTTTGGCCCTCGTATTTGACTTATCGCGCTATATTACCGAATCCACAGTTGAATTCTCCGCTGTTTCAATTTCTGCTCTCCTTTCTTAATTATCTTTGACTTTGCTCAAGTTCGTTAAATTTTTTTTGGAATAATAATGAATTCCTATCGACGATCGATTATCGGCCGGTTCATTTAAAATTGAAATTACAATCGATAATTCCTTGAAGCAAACAGTGATTATTATCTCAATCCTAAAAACTGCGCCTTTTATTCAACCGCTAATTAATTTCTGTGTCTAATTAAGTCTATCTAAATGCGTACAGCGACAAACTCCGAGAAAGGGTGAGTAGGTATAATTGTTTCGCGCTGGGTGCGCAGAAATTCGCGTTAAGCCACAGAACCTTGCGATGAAACTCCAAAGTTTCCAGTACTGCATTAGACCGGTGGGAATCGAGTAAATTGCCGTATCACGGGAATAGCATGCTTCGCGGAAAAGTCATTAAACAAACAATTGGCAAAGTAAAAAGAGAAACAAAATTCTATACTTTCAACTTCGGAAAGGAATTTTCGTTTAAATTTTAACCGAAAGTTCGTTGAATTTTAAAAGTTTATCTTTACATTTAAGTCTCGACGGTGAATAAATGTCGCGAATTTTAATACCAAAGGGAAATATATAACACGTATTGCGTATTACAAGATTATAATAATAAAAAAAATTATATTATAATAAAATGCGTGAATTGTGGATGCTCTGCACTTACCGAATGCGAATAAAATCGCTACGACGATGAGACGTGTTTGTCTAGCGATGGGCTCCATGGGATGATTCGCACTAGTGAGAGTCTCCAGCTTTTCGCCCGCAGATTCAAGCGCGAACTTCCTCATCCCCCACCATCTATGGACCAAGAACGCGCAGGCGTTTTGCTTGAATTTTGTTCATCTCATCCAGAAAAAGTGAGGAAAAAAATTCTTTGGGAGAGAGTGCATCTTGAGATTTGTAAAGTGTTTCGTAAAAAGAATTCTCAATTAAATACAGCGAAAGAAAAGGGAATATCGAATGTAAGGCAATTGAGAGGAAAGGGCTCGTCACATATGTGAGCCGACGCGAAACATCGCTTTCGCACTCAACTTCACTCCTATGATCACTCTCTTATTTTATTTCCACAAAATCGTTTGTATGGCAGATTTTTCGACTCCACGACTCGTTTCTGGTTGGGTTATTTTGCAAAGTTATTGCGGACCTGTTCACGCGAAATTAACAAGTTTGCTTGAGCCATGCTCCTGGTTGCTTGTACGCTTTAGGTAGTTACCACATCACCTCCGATCCCGCAGGATTCAATGAATATTCATGAGGTCAGGAGGCGACTATTATATATTCTAACATTGTCAACCAATCGACGAATATTGATTTCTTATCTCGTTTTTTAAACATGTTTTCAATAGGAAGCAGATTAATGACTATACGATTCTGTTGAAAAATGATAAGAAAATGGGGTTCGCGAATTTTTAAAGGTCCTCGCAGTTTCTATCTTTGGCAAAAAGTAATCGCAAACGTCAATTTTTGATCTTCGTTTCGTATTTTTTCTCTCCCCTCGTCGTAGTGAAAATGTGATCCCTCGAATCATGTATCCGTTAACAAGTTCCCATACGTTTCATAATTCTTAGGGAGAATGCCATTTTTTTCTAAAGTCGTTGGATTGATCGATCCGATCGCTGATCGCGGAATAAAAGTTCAACCCTTCGAAATAACGAATTTTGTGATACCTAAAAAATCGCAGCTACTTTAATCGGCGGGTTAAAAATCCGAACCGAGGGACGGATGACGGATCAGCTGAAAAGTAACAAAGCGGGTCTTATACATCATATGTACTTGTTCTTGTTATCTGCAGATTAAAAAAGAACAAGACAGCTGGAGAAGCTGCAGGACGGACAACGGAGGAAGCCTTATAGGCGTCACGGTATCAATAGGTACACCTCAGGATGTACCGGAAAGGTGCAGAATGCACAAATTGCGAAGGGGACTGCGGCGAAGGGTGCGGTTGCAGGTCATGTCTCGAATGCAATAAATCGACAGAAAATGTCCGTTCTTCCAACATGGATTTGGTGAAAATACCCGTCAAGCTACCGGGACCCGGTTATGTGATGCAAATACTCAATTCCGGTTTGGGAAGCGACAATTTATACGAGGTGCGCTTTAATTATTTTCTGGAAACAACGTTTCGTTATCAATGCAAAAAAAAAAAAAAATTTCACAATATTGAGGAAAACAAACGATTTGAACCGAAAACTTGAATTTTAATTCAATCAAAAAACATGGGACGTGGTCAACGATTGCGAATCTCTTTGTGCTGGGTTTTCTGCCTAAATCAATCTTTGGAAGATTTGAAATAGAGTAAATTCGATAATATTCTGTAAGAAATCTTATCCATAGTTACAAATTTGAGAATTAACGTCCGAAAGTCACATTAAGATAAAATTGTTTCGTGACAAATTAGATATGAATTTGTATTGCGTGAACAGGCAAAACTTCTGCTGGCCCCAGAGATAGACATGTCGTCTATCAAGATCACCGTGAAAGACGATAACCTGAGGGTATCAGCACAGCGGTCCCTGGGGGAACTCGCCCACGAGCTACCCGATATACTGGAAAAGTCGGCCCTGGGGGATCTTGTGAAAATGTCAATAAAACACTCGGAGAATTTTTTTATACCGAAATCTGTAGACGGCGACCAAATGCGTGCAGTCATGGATAACAAGCAGAGGCTCCTGACCCTAACTGCGCCTCTGCAAAAGGTGTCCAAGAGCAAGAATCGCAGCTACGGATAGTGTTGAGTGTAAAAGTTGTGTGCTTTTCCCCTCCTTCATCGCCGGGTGGTTCCTCCCGGGTCCTGATCCATTATTCATAATAAAAATGAAGTGTCGGGTGATCCCTGCGAAGAATGATAGGATGAAAAGTCGTTATCAAATTTTCACACTTGTAAAATTCAATACTTGGTTGAAATTTGAATTTACATGAGTCCTATTTTTTTACATGGAAATACTTATTGCGACGTTTAACTTTTGAGCGGTTCTCTGCGCACAGCTTGTACCTGAAAAATATCCGACGTAGGACATTCTGGAAATCATGACAAATTAGGAATGATCTATAAATACATGATTATTTAGCACTAATTGAGGTTGTAAGCATACAACGTGGGAATTTATTGTCCACGAAATAAGTTTCATGTATCAAGTATAAATATGTATAGGTATCTTATTTTTCGTCATAATATACTGGGTGTAAATATAAAACCAAGTTGAAATTCTGGAAATTATCTATTTCACTTAAAGTACCAAACTTCAAGGTGTAAAAAAAGGTTGACAATCTACAGTATAAGCAGTCAATTAATTTGTTCTTCGAGGTTGGACTTTATTCAATGGTAAATCATCACTCAAGGTAGTTGGGCGTCTTTCCTTCTTGGACCGTTGAGTGAAATTTATAAGGAATAGAAATTCACGTAGTAATGGATAAGTTGCCTCATCATTGTCAAGAAAATGC
The DNA here is from genome assembly GCF_021155765.1 of Diprion similis. NCBI lineage: Eukaryota > Metazoa > Arthropoda > Insecta > Hymenoptera > Diprionidae > Diprion > Diprion similis. Next base: position 13,630,520 of record NC_060116.1, on the reverse strand, counting down.
TTACTTTTTCAAACAGTATGATTACATAAACCTCGAAATGAAGATGGACGGTGTCAGGACTAGTTTTAAATTCAATAAAGTCCCGGATATATACACGATAGACGATCGAGAATATTATGCGGTAAAAAAACAGCTTCTCGCCGTCCCGTTAATTTTCTGAGAATGAAATAAATTAACGGAGCGTTTCGTGTCCAGGCGGAGATCAAAGTAGAGGGATTGAAAGTAGGTGCAGCAGCTTTGGCTACAGAAGAGATTTTGAACATAAAAATGCACGAAGTGGACGGCACGAAGCTGGTCCGAAACTTCAATTTCCTAATTCCTCCAGAGGCGAACGCGCTCAAAGTATCGGTCGAAGTTTTCAAAGGAGACACAATATTTTTGCGTGCACCTCTAAAAAAGAAGTACCTACTTTGATAAATAAATTGACATGATGATTGTACAATATAAGTGAATTATAAATAGAAAATGTTTTCCATCGGCTTTATTCGGTCAAAATAAAAGGTCACAGGTCAACAATTTTTACACTGTTCACTTCTTAGCTGGAGCTGGCTTAGCCGCTACTTTAGCAGGCGCGGGTGCAGCCGCCTTCGCCGCGGGTTTGGCTGCCTTTGGCGCTTTCGGCTTTTTCGGTTTCGCCGCCTTCGCTTTCAAGATTTGCTTCTTACGAATCTCCAGAGTTTTCTGTCTTTTCGCGATAGTCGACTTCGGGGAAAGCTTGATCTGCGGCAAAAAGAAGCAACATCAGTAATTAACAATCACAAGATAAATTTTACCTTTTGAAACTTTCGTTCCAACTCTTATTAATTGCGTTTTTGCACAAAAAACGAATGACTCACTCCTCGTTTCTCAGCCAGTAAAAGATCCCTCGCCAATTGACGTTTGTTGGCGGTCAGAATAGCCCTGCGTTTCAATACAGCAGCGTAGGGGTTCAGACGCAACATAGCACGCGTATTGTTCAGGGGGTTCAGCTTCTTAACGGCACGTACAACCTTCTTTCTGTAATTTTACGAAAATTAAACTTGACTAACGTTCGAAAATTTGAATCAATGCGCTACCGTCGTATTAGCAAATACTTCAGTATTGGAAAGTTGATATCACTGTCATTCAGCAACACGGACCAATAGTATCATCATTTTTATTTCATCAGAAATGATTTAAATTACCCCGATTCCTTTTTTTTCGAGTATTTACAGTTAATTGTAAATAGCATTCTAAGTACCTTGGAGCCCTAAGGACCTTGCGGATCTCGTCGGACTTGAGAAGCCTGGCAAGGTCAGTGTTTGCCATCTTGGGGAATGGTAGATTGTAACCATCCTTCAACTGGGACTCTTTGCGCCATGTACCGTACAAAGCATCCAACTGATCGAAAGCGGATTTCGTCCAGATAATGAAACGACCAACGTGGCCACCCGGTGCCAGCTTCAGCAGGTTCAGTTTGTTGATGTTCATCAGGTCTACACCTGGGATGTTGCGGAAAGCCTTACGTAGTCCCTGAAAATGAATGAATTGACATATTTTAGCTCAACTGTTCAAAGTTTTTGTGTAGAAAAGTAGAAACTCAATTTCGTCAGGACTTTTGAATAGAAATCAGTGACATTCATAAACACGGACCAAAAGTTGAATCATCATTCGATTTTATGTAGACTTGAAATGGCATATCAGTTCAAGTTTTGAGTTTATTTCGTGAAATTTTTCGAAGACCTCTTTCCAGGACACCATATTCACCTGATCTTGTCCGTAGATGATCAAAGGTCCACGGCGTTGAATACGACGACGGTTACGCATTTTACCTTTGCCAGCACGGAAACGTTGGGATTTGTAAACCTAGGTTATTGAAAAACGTAATATTAGATGAATTGGAGTTGTTTAAAAGTAAGCCACGCATTCGTTCTTAATTTCGTTGATGATAGTTATTATTACTACCAGAATGACAGGACATAATGTTGGAATTTATTATAGATATCATAAGCGTCTGCATTAACTACTGAAACAAACCTTTTGAATGTCATTCCAGGCCTTAATGCGGCGCAAAAAGATCACGGCTTGCTTGGTCTTATTGTATTCCTGGATTTTGTCAGAAACAACCAACGGGAATTCTGGAACTTCCTGCACCATGTGACCTGCACAGAATAACGAACAAAAATATCAGTACACTACAAAACGCAATAAGAATTATTGATACCTAATACGGTAACTAAAAAATCAGTACAATAAGAATGAAATCAGTGGCAAATCAGCAACACAGACCAAAAGTAATTCATCACAAGGTATAGGTAACAAAAAATTATATTCGCACAAAACAGCTGAATGTTTACACCAGTTAACCAAAGTTTTCAATAAAACAAACCTACCCTTGGATTGAACGAGGGCTGGTACACCAGAAGCAGCGATAGAAGAAACAAGGGCATAGCGTTTCTGATTCACATTAATGCGTCGGTGCCAGCGGCGCCATGGCTTGGTTGGCGCAAACATGCGACCTCCACGACACATGTTACCGAACGCACCCTGACCGGAACGGTGGGTACCTCCTCCACGGACACGTGGGATACGTGCAACGGCACGACCAGTACCCCATGATTCGGCGGAAGTTTGATGACCTGTGGCACAAGATTAACAATTCATAGAATTTTTCGTGAGGAACTTTTGTTTTGTACAACGTGAGTGATATCGAGTTTTTTTTATGTTCAATTGGTTGAACAACTCACCAGCCTCTTTAGATACACAGTACGGCTGACGACTGTTCTTTGACATCTGTTGGTGGACAAAGTTCACGACATCGGGTCGGATGGGTGCTTTGAACACTGAAGGAAGAGAGATTGTCTCTCCGCTAGGTTCATTTTTCTCACTGTACACAGTAATAAGTGGACGCGCTGATGATAACGACTGAAATAGAAAAAAAACACACGTTTTATATTAAACATGATTTTGGCTCATTGCCAAATGTAAATAGTTTTCTAAGTGAATATTATCAACAAATACCAAACCGACATGCTGCAAAGAATCAGAGATCTTTATCTAACCGAAATGTTCATCTCGAACTAGTTGACTGTATAAGACGGATTCATCAGCATTGAACTCATGTGCATTATTCAATACTTCTTTGACAAAATCAGGATTATAATCATTGGTAAGTTAACTAACACACGGTTGAGAATCAAATGAAACAACAGCGTGCTGCAGTATTGAGAAATACGTGAAGGCGCTACACGCAGGTTGACTTCACTTAATGTAAGCAAAATTGATGGGTTTGATGGAAAGTGCGAAACCCGATTATGAGATAAGAAAATCACGGTATTCCGATTTCGATCGATTTCTGCAGTTGGGTGATTTTTGAAACTGCGAATGCAAACCGCGACTTCATGGGCGATTGGAGTTGTAAGAACGCGACATGTCGGGTGAATTATCCGGTGAAATCTGATGACATGCACATGGCGGCGATGGCGGCGGCGGTGACCGAGGGGCAAGTTTCTAACCTAAGAGGAGATACTCTTAGAATACGAATTCAAGATATACACGAATACACGAATATTTGGGGAAGCACTGCACACTCTGATAAGTTCCGACGATGCCTGATGCATAACGGTGAAGTTAGATGTAACATTGAGGGGATTTTACACGTGGTCGACAACACACGGCACTGCATTTCGACTGATATCTTTGATTTCCTTTGCAAATTGGGATGTGACTGAAACTGGTAATTAACTAGCGGTAACTGTACGCGAAATAGCATTTAGATTCTGAGTTTCTTACCATCTTGACGAGTCTACAACTTTCAATTCATTAGCAAAACACCAACCAGGCTGCTTGCACGCCTCGCCTGGCCATAAAGGAAGAAGAAGGAGGGCGGAAGCTGATCAAGTTCATGTTGCGCATGCGCCAAAGTTCGACTCGCAAGGTTGACTACCCCGCGATTATTCAAAATCTGGGTAAAGTCGCACGAAAAGGGAGTAATTGAAAGAAAACTGCAAATGCGTAACGATTTCGTTCAGTGAGTATGATTCTCAGTGAATGATTGTACCCAGAAATTGTCGCTATTACAATAAACAACCGATTTGGTCAAGTCTCATGTTGGCAACGCAGCGATTCACTGGGCACGGGGTTCCCACTAGTGTCCAAACGGAATCCGGCCAATGAACGTCAACACGTCACTGACATTTGTTTAGTTCGATCGCGTTTGATTTCGGTTAGCCTAAAAAATTATAAGTACGAAGCAGTAGTCACAGTAGAAATAATGGCAGGCGAAGTAGTTGTGGACGCTTTGCCGTATATAGATCAAGGATATGACGAGCCTGGAGTTAGAGAAGCGGTGAGAGATGATATTCGTGAGCGTGACCGTGTGAATTAATTGTTTATGTAGTTTTCATTTTTGAGGTTACGTTCTAATGTTGTATTTCAGGCTTTGGCGATGGTCGAGGAAGAAACGCGTCGGTACAGACCGACAAAAAATTACTTGGAACACCTGCCACCTCTTAATATAAATGCCTTTGAAACACCTGTGATCAAACACGAATTTGAGAGGCTCCAATCCCGCCTTCCAATGGAAGTACTTAGCATGAAACGGTACGAACTCCCACCTCCCCCTCCTGGGAAAATGAATGATATAGCTGCTTGGAACGAGAGTGTGGAAAATAGCATGGCTCAGCTCGAACATCAGGCTACACGGTAAGTTATTTACTTGTAGGCAATTGGGAAGACTTGATACATACTCTTGTATGACAGTTGTTCATCACCTAAATATTTCGGTATCATTACAAATTCCATTATTGAAAAATAAAAATAAACATTTCTTACTTGAATAGAATCTGTAATTTGGAGCTGATGATGGAATACGGCTGTGAGGCCTGGAAGTGTTACTTGGAAGTTCTGATGCAGTTGGTTTCGCAGGCGCAGAAACAGCTTCAGGGATTGAGAAAAACAATCCAGGAAGTAAACTGGCAGAGGAAATCCATGCAAACCCAAGGTGGCGAGAAGTTGAGAGCTTTGGAGGCTCAATGGGTGGGATTGGTATCTAAAAATTATGAAATCGAACAAGCCTGTGTTCACCTTGAAGAAGAGATACACCGCAATAAATATTTAAAAAGCAACGGTGGAGAGGTTGGCGATGTCCCTAGGGAAGAACAGGAACCTGATATTCCTGGAGACAACGCCACTGAGACAATGGCAATGGAGTCTACAATGGAGGAACCTCAACCTGCGTGATGAAATGACAACTGACGATTGTCGTGACACTATAAAACAATTTGATGTCTAAGCAAGATACCAATTATAACTGATGAATTTTATAATTTTCGATTCCGATGCGTTCTAGTGATTGTGAATCAGGGTATTTATTATTCGTCATTTTTTCAGAATAAAGTTATGATCGAATTTCAGAAATTTAGTTGACCCACATTTTATGAATATTCAATCTAGATAATGCTTCATAAAATATTTTCCAGTCAATGCGAGTACATCTTATGAAAAAATTTGATATTGCATTTAGACGATTTGTGCTGGAAGATCTGAGGACACAGAGAACAGACTTATTATAAAGCACGTTTTGTTTGACCGTAATCTACTTTTATCACGCTTCGAGTATGCCTACAATATATATATATGTATATATATATATTTATAAGTCAAAATCACTAACTAATATTTTATAATTATTCAGTAGTAGTGTATATGTATAAATTTAAATATACTCTGTATATGAGATAATGAGAAGTTGTTTCGAGAGAAAAAACAGTTTTTGATTTGCGCTGTAGTCATAATTATCCACAGATCTATCGTATGTTCAAATTACGCAAGTATCGACGCAAGGACGCGCAGTATGCAATTTTCAATTTTATTAACGATAGCGATAATTAGCTGTCATAATTAACTAATAAATACGTTACGTCAAAATAATATATCATAATTACAAAGCGGTTTTAGCCGGGCAATTACATTCAGGTAATTATTGTCATCAATATTCTTCTTTTTTTCTGAAGTGAAAGAATATATATATTCAATTCGCCGCAACCGCGCTGATCACTGACGATAGGAAAAAAAAGTATTAAAAAATACTCGTTTTAATAAGTATCAATTACTTCGATTATCTACTCGTATGTCACAACGCAGTTTCGCTAGCTCCCGAACTTTTCGATTGCAACGGCAATGTTCCCTTGTACCCGGACGACTCTTATAATATTGCTATGCGCTGGTTTAATGACCTGACCTGAAAACAATGAAATTCATCATGAATTCATGCAAAAGGATTATTTTTTCCGTTCAAATAAGTGATTTGTATTCTCGAAACTTTGAGAAAACTCTGAAATCGCAATTGTTCATACTCTGCACAATCGTTATATTAAAATTTTTATTTCGATTTTGAAAATTATGGATATGACGGAATCTTGAATACCGATGATTTGTTAGCCGCCTTGTAATGAACAAGATAGACGCATGCGCATTGCATCGTGCGCATATCTTGAATCTTGGTAGGACTTCGCGGCTGACGCAACATGGATATTCAAGATGGCCGCAAGTCTTTTTGAAAGTCTGTCTGACGTGCGAAAGTGACAACACTTGTACCTTTAGCCCTCTCTTTCGCCGGCAAGCCAGCCGTATACCAAGCTATAGAATGATCGTTCCAGTTGGTATAGTATAATGCATTTGGCTAACTGTGCGCCTCCTTTTTTTTTGAGTTGAGTGGCTGTGAGTATTAATGCCTAGAACAAAAATGTATTAATGTTGCCGAAATCAGTGCTCGCAAATGTTGTTCAAACACCCAAAGCGTAATTTCATCGACAAGGTGATCGATCATTTTTCGGACGCAAAGATATTAAGTCTGTACAAACGCACAGCGATATGTTTTGTTCTCGGTGCAGCATTGGAGTATTACAGTATACGCCAATACGAGGCTAGAGTCAACTCTTACTCTTACCAAGTGTCTGAAAAGCGGCGAAACGAAGAGGTGCTAAAGAAGTAGCTACCATATAAGCGAACGTAACCAATGTAACGCACTAGAAAAGAAGAAAACTTAACCTGTTAACCGTGCGGGACGTATAAATACGTCAAACGTAAAGAATAGCGTGTACGGGTAGGACATATGCTTATCCCCGGTTAACCTCCCAGGTTGACAGGTTAATACGTTCCGAAGACCGAAACAAGTGGGCCAAAGAAAATGCCTGCCAGAGCCGGATTTCGTCACCACCTCCAGTACATCTGCTTGTATATGTTTGCAATGACAGCCGGCCAACGGACCGTTCGTTACTTCTACCCTAATCCTCGACGTAACGAACACGACTCAAATACGCGGATAAAACGAGAAAACGAGAACCGATTGAGGGAGCAAAAGGAGAGAACTTAATTCCGATTTACCTTGTATCATTGTAAGTCAAGATCTCGTAGAATCATGTAATATTCAAACATTTGAATATATAAATAAATATACACACACACACACATATATGAATCATGTTTAATTTACTTCACAAACCAGCTCTCATCCCCTTCCCTGTGCCGCGTGTCTTTCCACCATTTCTAGCATCTGTTGTTCCAGCTTAAAAAGCCTCGATTGATACTTTTTCTTAGACTTCTCCATCAATTGTACTAGAGCTCTGAGATAAGAGGCGAAAATAAAATTGTTTTTGTAAGTAAACAGGATGCCATAAATACTTTGATGGAACGAATACATTTGAAAAAAATTTGCAAAAATATTTTAGATTATCGACATCTGGGAAAATGACTGGGATAACTTGTCAATGAAATATATTATCGCACGCCGTATTTTGGAGTCTATTTGCCACTGAGACAATGGCAATGGAGTCTACAATGTAGGGAACCCCAACCTGCGTGATGAAATGACAACTGATGATTGTCGCGACACTGTAAAAGAATTTGATGTGTAAGCAAGATACCAATTATCACTCACGAATTTTATAATTTTCGATTCCGATACGTTCTAGTGATTGTGAATCAGGGTATTTATTATTCGTAATTTTTCCAGAATATAGTTGTGAATGAATTTCAGAAATTTAGTTTATCCACATTTTATGAATATTCAATCTAGATAAAGCTTCACAAAATATTTTCCAGTAGATGCCGGCACTTTTGAAAAATTTAGCGATTGTGTTTTCATTTCAGACGATTTCATGCCGGCTGATCTCAAGTACAGGGAACAGACTTATTATAAAGCACGTTTTATTTAACCGTAGTCTACATTTATCACGCTTCGAGTATGCCTACAATATACATATTTACAAATCAAAATCACTAACTAATATTTTGTAATTATTCAGTAGTAGTGTATATGTATACATTTATATATACTATGTATATGAGATAATGAGAAGTTGTTTCGTGAGAAAAAGCATTTTTTGATTTGCGACGTAGTCACAATCATCCACAGATCTACCGTATGTTCAAATTACGCAAGTATCGACGCAAGTACGCGCGGTATGCAATTTTCTATTTTATTAACGATAGCGATAATTAGCTGTCATAATTAACTAATAAATACGTTACGTCAAAATAATATATAATAATTACAAAGCGGTTTTAGCCGGGCAATTACATTCAGGTAATTATTATCATTAATATTCTTCTTTTTTTCTCAAGTAAAAAAATACATAGATTCAATCCGCCGCGATCGCGCTGATCACTGACGATAGGAAAAAAGTATTAAAAAATACTCGTTTTAATAAGTATCAATTACTTCGATTATCTACTCGTATGTCACAACGAAGTTTCGCTAGCTCCCGAACTTTGCGATTGCAACGGCAATGTTCCCTTGTACCCGGACGACTCTTCTTCCAACATTGCTATGCGCTGGTTCAACGACCTGACCTGAAAGCAATGAAATTCATCATGAAATACCATTGATCTACATATAGAATTCAGTGTGAAATACAGAGTGTTGTCCTCCCTTGGAGAAAAAACCGATAAATTTCCGGGAGAATTCGATTATCGGAGAAAATATTTTATTCTAGGTGGACTAATGTCGTAATCATATATCGTAATTTCTTGACAATCGTGCAAAAGGATTAATTTTTTCTACTCAAATAAGTAAATTGTATTCCCAAAGCTTTGAGAAAACTCTGGAATCACAATCTTGCATCGTCTACTCAATCGTTATACTAAAATTTTTATTTCGATTTTCAAAAATATGGATATGAGGGAATCTGTAATACCGATGATTTGTTAACCGCCATCTAATGAACAAGATAGACGCATGCGCATTGCATAGTGCGCATATCTCGAATCTTGGTAGGACTTCGCGGCTGACGTAACATGGATATTCAAGATGGCCGCAAGTCGTCTGCTGTGAATAGTGCTGCAGAGATCAATGCTCGTAAATGTTGTTAAAACGAGCAAGGCGTAGTTTAATCGGCACGGTGTTCGATAAGTGGCCGGGTAAAAAGTTATTCGGTGTGTACAGATTTTTGCCGATATTTTTTGTCCTCGGTGCAGCACTCGAGTTTTCCATGATAAACTGGCACGTCGGTGAAGTTAACTTTTACAAAACCTTTAAAAAGCGGCGAATCGAAGAGGCGGTAGAGAAGAAGCTAGCACAACTGCAAACGTAACGCGATAGAAAAGAGCAAAACTCAATACGTTCCGAAACAAGTTCGCCTAAAGAAAATGCCTGCTGGAGTTTCCTGGTCTCGCTATCTTAGCTATACCGCCGTCGCTATGCTTACAATGTTAGCCGGCGCACAGACGGTTCATTACTTCTACAAGCCTCTAGACGACTTGAATATACTGATAGAACAGGAATATGAGAAACAACTGAAGGAGCGAAAGGGGAGAAGTTAATTCCAACTTATCTCGCATCATTGTACGTCAAGATCTTTTGTAGAATCATATAATGCTTAAACATCTAAATATATAAATAAATATACACATACATATATGAATCGTGTTTAATTTACTTAAAAAACCAGCTCTCGTTCCCTTACCTGTGCCGCGTGTCTTTCCACCATTTCCAGCATCTGTTGTTCCAGCTTTTTGAGCCTCGATTGATACTTTTTCTTAGACTTCTCCATCGATTGTACTAGAGCTCTGAGATGAGAGACGAAAATAAAATTGATTTTGTAAGTAAACAGGGTGCCATAAATACTTTGATGGAACGAAAACATTTGAAAAAAATTCGCACAAATATTTTAGACTATCGACATCTGGGAAAATGACTGGGATAACTTGTCAATGAAATATATTATCGCACGCCATATTTTGGAGTCTATTTGTTATTACCCATTAGCACGTTTCAAATCCTTGACAAGCTCGTCGGACTGAAGATGTCGGAGATCAAGATTAGCGTAAACCTTGTCAAACGTTGATACAAGTTCTTGGAGACGATCTTTTAACCTGGCTTCTCTTCCAAGCGCTTCTATCAACTCCGACTCTATACCTTCGCTCTCGTTGTCGCTCACGACGTGATCCTATCGTATAGAGAGGAATTTATATTTTTACATTTACTTACTCTCGACAGTAAAGCGAAAAAGTACGGGGGAGCTTTAAAGTACCGTCGTTTCAATAAGTAGCAGCGTACCTTGTTAGCCACAATCGCCGGCATAGCTTCCATATCTCTGAGCTGTTCCTGAAGATGTAATATAGCTGCATACTGAGCGGCGATTTGTGTATCTTGAACACCCAGTTTAAGTTCAATAGTTGCCCGTTCTTTTTCGAGTAAAAAAACTCTCGCTCTAAGCTCAGCCTTGTCCTCTCTCATTGCCATTAATTCCTAGACATATTGAGTAGATATGTGTTAAGATTGACGAATCTACTAAATCATAAAAACGCGGTAAAGAATTAAACGTTCGTCAGCGCACCTGCATCAGTACCGCAGTTTCTAAATCCAATTTCCTAGCCTCGGATAGTGAGATAGTGTTCTTCGAGTTCAGAGGTTCGGCATGAACACTTTCCAATTCAACAGCAGTGGATCTGACCATCGCCCGATCCGATTTCATTCTGTTGATGTGTCTCCTGAGTCTTTTCTCTTCCTCGATGCCCCAAGTTACTTCCGAACTGTACGAGAATAGAAAAAAACGGTCATCACCAGCAGCAACTCGCATTTACCTCACGAATTTGACGTTAAAAGAAAACGTACTCGTCGGATAAGACCATGCTATCCTCCCAGGGCGCCCCTAAGGCTGCGCAGTCGTTTTCCAGCCTGTTCAACACGTGGTAAGCAACATTTTCAGCAATCCTTCTATTGTCGATAGTAATATTGCTGCGATCCGTAGACAGAGCAATTTCGCTCTCTAGTAAAGCCACAAGAACATCGTAAGCTTCAATAGCTCGATCACTGTAGGATAATGCGAGCCGAAGCGCAGTGGCATTAGATTCGTATTTTCCGACTAATAGGCTGAGCCTGGAAGGTCAGAAAATAAAGGTTTGTAAAAGAATTGCTCGTAGTAGATAAATGCGAGAGAAACTGATTCCAATGATTCTAAATCACGGACCTATCACACTGAGCTTTACTCTCGTGAAGTGTAAGCGCAAGAACGGCGTTGTTAGCTCTCGCATGTTCCAGCCTGCTGTTCAGCCTCTCCGTTTCAACTTCGAATTGCTTTTCGGATCCGTTAAGTTCCTGCAAGTTTGACTGCTCCATAAGATCGGAGACCAGATGTTCGGCCACCATGGTAGAGCACACCTGTGGAATTGACGTAATTATGAAATAAAACACCAATGACTCGGCGTTCCGTGGCATGCATCGTAACTGATACAAAACGCTCCTCTGAGAGGCCTTACACCAAGGTTCGTGATGTCGGGTCCAGTGATGTGCCTTTCGTCCGTACGCTTAAGCCGCACTCTCTCAGCCATCTTTAAGACCGGGGCTTCTTCTCTGGAGACGGTTTTCGCTGGTGGCGTTTGAAGAGGAGGCAACAACGGCGAACAAGGAGCAGTAAGAGGTTCCGGTGAGCTCGTGTTTCTACGTACCTGGGAAAGCGTAAATATAAATAAGAACGAACCAATCGACGCCGTGAATCTTCTTCTTCTTCTTCGCGGGTAAACAAGAATTATACAGACATCCTTAATTCGCGAACTTACCCTCATGTCACGTCGAGGCGAGTCGCTACGCGTCGCAGGTAAATTGTTTTGGCCCTGACTTTTGCACTGAGCCAGTTGAGCCTGTAAGCTGGCAATTTCCGCCTTCAAGGCGTTCACCTCGTCCTGGAGGGCAGCAACGGCGACGCTCTGACAAGAGGCGGCTTGCTGGGTCGGTTCTGGAGTCGGCAGAGCAGCTGGACTCTCCAAGGTTTCCCTCCCGTTCTGCGATTTCATTTCGTATTATTTATCATTATTTTCTTTTGCAATGTTTCGTCTCGCTCATTTAGTAGAAAGAAAATGGAGTCGAGACAAAAGGTGTACCTCGGCAATATCGATAGAACGTTTTTAAATAATAAAGTATACGGTACTAAAACTCTTCGTGCACCGAAAGATATTCAAGCAAAAAATATACTACGCGGTATAAGAAAAAGAAAAAAAGCGTTCAAAGCCTGCGATAATAGAAGATTATATACTTTATTATTATCCTCGGTATTTAGGATTTTTTTCGCGCCATTGTTTTCATCGTTATTGCACGCCGAAGGAACGATCGAGGGTGTGTGAAGCCCGCAGTTGTTTAACAGGCTTTAAGATTAGCCGCCCGCGTTTCAAATGGCAGGCTGTTTCGATCGCAATTCTGCAGCAGCAACAGCAGCGGCAACATTTCACGACGGTATATTTTCTATACGTAATACAAGTAATGTTCCGTAATAACTATGCTTTAGAAGAAATGAAATTACATTGAATTACGTTAAATTGACCATCCACGATGGTTGTGGTATGTACGTTTTCTATACACGATATTTATGCTGCAGACGTTTGTAACAACCGTTCGCAAGAGCCGAGAGGCGAGAATTCCATAATTTTTTCATATTCATCTTTTATCATTCCACTCATATATTCATCTATCAACTTTATCTCGCTGGCATGTTATTAGATTTTAAGAGAAATCCTTCTGCGTCTTCATCATAATCATAATCATCATCATCATCATCATGATAATAATAATCATAATCTGGGAGTCTATTCAACCGCAGCGCTGCGCCTAATTAGCTTGAATAACTTGTGGATAATTATTCTTCTTCCTTACAATTAACCCCTTCTCACCTCGCAATTAACCATCTCACGCCCATCTCATGGAACACACCCTGAAGCGGGAGGAGAACCTCAAGGCAATAAACCCTTTCGTCTTTCCAGGAGTCAGATGGTAATCGGCACGATTCCTGCATTGCATGTATAATATACCAAGGCGATGGGGAGTCACGAGGATGAGGAGGAGGAGGAAGAGGAATAAGAAGAAGACTGCAGTGTTCGGTGTGGTTGGTGAACGACGGATGCTCGACTCTTTTGAATCCTAATATGCATGGTCAAGTATTATTTATAAGAAAGTCGAGATGCTGCCGGTTTGTGAAACGATACACGTCCACGAACATTAGACGAGAAGTATCGAGCGTATAATAAAGATGGATGGAAAAGGAAAACATCCGGGAGAAAATGGAGATGGAGTTGTATATCGTACGATCTTTTACCTCCGTCGGACGGTGTTCAATTTCACCGCAACAACTGGAATCCGCGTCGCCAAGGGTTCGGTCACCGTCCCCGTGGAGGTCTCCTCCGCCTTCGCTCTCCTCAACGGGGTTCGTAATTGATCCTTCGGCATCTCGGCTTGTCTCGATTTCTTAAAATAATAATAATAACAACAATTACAATCCCACACCGCATTAATTGCCTCGTTAACCACGTGGCCATCCTCCATGCCGTCGATTTGACTGCCCGATTGCCAGTTCCTCGACGGAATGTTTTTTTTTTTTTTCTTAATGATTTTGCGAATTGACAACTAATGAAAGAGTCGTGTAAGGCAATCGTTGGATAACGCGTCGAGTAAATATGTGACGAATAATTGTTGCTATCACAGTACTGAGTCTGAGAATGAGGAGAGGAGAGTTGCGTTCTCTTGTAATTCCGAATCACTTGGACAAAGTCTTCTTTTCGTTTTTCATGAGATGTAAAAACATTTCTTTAACGGTTTCACGAAGATCAGAAAGTCATAGAGCATGATAAACGGTTTCAATGAATTCTCGAGACTTTAAAGAACAGTTGTTTTCTGAATACCAATTTTTACGATCAATACTTTAAAACTTCGAGCCTATCAACTTTTGGATAATGTAGTCAAAAAACACTTTGTGAAGAAACCCTCAATTTTTTCCAATTTCTCCAGCTTAAAACACTTTGAAAAAGTCTACACTCAAAAGGTGAACAAAAGAACAAATGTTCACACGGAGGGTTAAAAAAATTTCATTGCCATAAACTCATCGCGATTGAGCAGAGAGAAACTTTTCATCGATAAAGTGCAAAATAAAAAAACAAAGAAAAAAAACCAAAACTCTTACGATTGATGAGTGAAAGAAGAAAAATAAAAGGCAAAAAACAGAATTACTCACCCGACTCATCTTCCTCGGCGATGACGGTGGCCCGATGGCGTTCCAGCTGTCTCCCAAGTTCGGCAATAACTGAGTGAAGTTCAGTGAGTCTCTCCTCGTGCCTGGCAGCCTGTTGTTCAGCCCTCTGTTCCGCCCTGACAGCCTGACTTTCAGCCCTTATCAAAGCGGCGTCCGAAGCTTCCCTCGCCCTGGTGGCAGCAACGAGCCTGGCATTAAGCTCGGAGACCTCGGACCGTAGAGAGGAGAGAGCAGCCGCGTGGAGCTGAAGCATAAAGAAGCAAAACACGAAGGATCGTGATATTATAAAGATGACGCAATATCCCATTCCGTACATGTCTCTTAATATTTCTTTTTTCTTCCTTCGTTTTTTTTCCTACTCTTCTACTCGTTCTCGAGTGATAATTATTATCTTACAGTATGAGATTCTGCACGTCGAGGAGGGAGAAAAATAGAGAAGTTGGAAAAAAATACTTATTGCGCAGCACATATTTCAAAGCTAACTGCGGCCCAAGAGGATAACCAATTAAGTTTAAAAATATACCGCACTTAAATTGGGCGAAAATGACCTCACGCGGTACATTCGTCTAAAGACTTTTTTTATTCAATTCTTTTCTACCTCGTTAATACACAGCTTCGTTTTGTTATTTTCTTCTTCTTTCAATCGTTTATTTATTTGAAGTAGATGCGAATTTTCGAGTACATACTTTGTTTGTGTCGAATGTGCAAATTACATACCTAATATTGATCTATAGGCAAGGATCGAAGTCATATTATCACCAAAATTAGTTTCACGTTCATGATTACAATTTTCAACCAGTTTTCTATAACAACATAATTTGAAACCTAGAGTACTTCAGGCTAGCAAACTTCAGAGCTAAATTTGAGCAGCTGTGGACTTTATGCACCTGAGATAAAAACGGTCCAACACCAAGTACTGCAAAAAAAAACCATATAATCTACGCCTTAACGTGCATATTACACATAAATATGGGCATAAATTCGAGCTGTTGTAACCGAAAAAGTATCCATCCACATGAATCTCCCTTATAAATTTTACCCGGCTTAGGGTAATTTTTTTCAACGTAATATACGTAGGCATAAGACTGTCATAATTTTCACAATATACAATCGTGGAGTAAGTAAAGTGGTCTGCAGTTAATATTATACAAGAATTTAAGCACCATAAATTTGACATCGCAAAACTGAATAATTGAGCTTCGTTAAGTGATTAAAAGTACATGTAAAAAGCTTTTATTTCTTTGGGAGAATCGCATTTGATCACCCTATAGAAAAGAGCGAGTCACGTGAGAGACCTTGGTCTTGGTATCGGTCGACCGTGACGGTCGGTGAATATCACCTGATGACGATCACCACCGGAAATACGCTCCCCAAGTCGTCGTCGACGGCGGAGAGAGAAGGAGGAGTATATATACTCGTCTATGTCATAAGTCGTGGCCAGTTGTAAGAGGCATACCGAACGGACAGGTAAAACCGAGAGATCGACACGCACAGTGCGAATCAGTGATAAATTTCAAGCTTGTCCATCGTCATGTAAGTCGCATTTTGCTTCTCTGAAGTGAGTGAGTGCCACTAAAACTTGTCGTTATTGTACACATGGACCATAAGTTTGTTTAATTCCATCTTGCAGAATATATCTCTGAAGATGCGTGGAAAGGGGATGGAAAACTGGACGTTTCTGGTCGTGATCTGCGTTGCCCTGATAATGACAACCATCACTTCGTCCACCGCAGCTCCTGCCGACGAGTACATTCATCTGCCAGGAAAAACATGTGCGGAAGCACCATCCTGTCCGGACGGAAGAAAGTGCGTGATGTCACCACCCCGTTGCAGGGTCAGTCCTTGTCCGAAACTTGTTCCAACTTGCGGTCCGTCCTCGTAAGGTGGAGAATTATTTTCATATTATGTATGCCAACGCGACGATAATTTGTGGTAGCGTTATAATAAGTCCTGTATCATTAATCAATAAAACGATATACTCATTCGGCGTTTTGGTGTTCCACTGAGAATTGTTATTATTATTATTAGGATGTATGGTAGATGTCGTTTTTTGCACAATAGAATTATAGCGATGAAACTCATTTGGAAAACCGAAGAGTAAGATAATCGTAGTGAGCAGAAGATTCATGGAATGTTGTCCAAGTATGATGAATCGAGTTTGGATGAGCTTGGGGAGAGGAGCTTGGTGTACAAATGTGTAGTTGCTCAACAAATCACCGTCCGTTCTTTAGCTTCTTTTCTTCTTTTACCGTCTCCTTCTTGGCTTCTTGCTTTCTGTCGTAATTCATTTGCAACGGTGAAGAAATAGAAGAAAAAGAAAAATCATAAGAAGAAGTCGTCGTGCAAGAGAGAGCTTGAGACGTTGAACAGTGTAACGGAAAAACCGGGTGACTTCTCCCCTTACCCGGTACAGATCAGCGTACAACTCCGTGCCAAGTTGTCCATATTTTGAACTCGAGAGTCCTAAGTGCGACTATAATTCAACTGATAATAGTGGCTACCTACCCACCTTACAATTAGGCACAATGACTGTCTATTTGTAGAGTGAATTATTGCCTGAGGAATTTTTCCTTCATATTCTTTCTAGAAAGGTACTGTCCATGTTTTTCCAACACTAAAACGCAGTGCAAGCGAGTGTCTCTTGTCTCTTTACCTTTAAGCACACTGTGAAAACCGGAACTCGACATTCTCCGGAGCCGTTTGTCCAGGTTTGGGTTTACCATCGATGCAGGATTTGCTCCTTGTTCCAACTTTGAAAATCTGCACCATCGAAAATCGGTAGCAAACATATAAGACATCAATTCCAGAGTGGACTTGGTGCAATATTCACATCTTTGACTTCGGCGCATTGTGTCGACGTGAGAACCGGAAGTGAAATGAGGTCGCGGTAGCTTCGATCCCTCGGGAAGCGTTTTACCTCGACCCCAGTGACCCTGATGTAGTTGAAAGAGTCCGCCATGTGGGTCACAGAGTGATTGGGTCGTCGTAGTTGCAGTTGCGGGGTTGGAATTGTGTGAGCCAAGAAAGTACTGGTGGATCTTTAGTGGAAGTTTTTACCCTTCCTCTTTCATACGGACGTAATTGCGCCGGGAAAAGCATCGCCACGACGTGTCTGTAGGTGGCTCATTCAAATGGCAAGTATACTTTTCTAAGACACGTTTATACCGTGTTTGCCATAGGTCATATGGTACTAAGAGCGCCATATTGGTATCTGGATGCAGTGCTAGCTTCACTGTTTGCACGGGGTTTCAGTGGTTCTTAGAAAAATGGCGGCGGTCTACTAAAGGAAAGATCCAGCGAGATGTTCTCTTTACTCGGTGCATGAATAATTTTCACCAGCCGTTTGCCCTCGAGCAAAAACTGGGATATAAGCATCGCACTTTTCTACCGTCCTTTGCCCATCGAAAAATTTTTTCGTAGCATTCCAACATGACGTTTGGTTCTAACTTCATTGCTCTTCTTCTGAAGTAGATCGGTTGGTATCGTTCTTAAAACTCCACTAAAAAAAATGGAGAAATTCGAAGAAGATGCTGTGCGATAAGTATCTAAAAAAAGATCTTCACATCGTAAAGCAATTCCTATAATCCCTGAAAAAAATTTCTACCTTTCAGATAAAAGATACCATACAAAAGTACACATTGTGACCATACGCCAATGGGTGACGTAATGTAGAATATATGGGAGTCGATTTTCGCGCAGTGTGGAGTAAAATAACAACAACATGAGCAGCTCATTTTCCCCGAGGCATGGAGAAGGAACGAACGGAATCATCAACTTCCTTGCCTCGGAGTAAAACCTGCAATCAAAATAGCTAGAGGTCACTGCTACTGCCAATCTGAGACGTGCTCGTGCAAGGTGCGGAGGAATTCGTTCTCCCCTGCAATTAGTTCAAAAACCCGCCGCGTTTATTTCTTCGAAGCGATATCTCGTCGCTTTCGATGTCCATAATTGACGTTCATCCCATGAATTGACCACAGAGATTCGCGTCAATTGACCCCTTGTCGTCAATCGATTTCTTTCTTACTTTCTTTCTTCTGTAAACGATCGAACTCGTGCACAGAAATTGTCGGGAGGGGCGCGGGGGAGGGGGGGGGGGGGAGGTTAAGTACGAATAATTGAAGAGTATAGGTTTATTAATTGAAATAATTTGAACAATTTTTGTGGATTGGAAAGACAATTTTTTATACTTGACTGCGCTAATTATTGCTAGGTCAAGAGTTATATGATCTACACGTTTGGTAAATTAGGATCATGAAAGCCGTGCTCATTTTATATATGTTAATTTCTTTGCATCCTATAGTGATGTTGAAAATTGGTTTAATCTCATTTCAAGATTTCAGATAATATTTCATCAACTGACCAGTACAAATTTACTTGGCTCCGTTCAAAGTGTTTTATCACATAGTCATCATCATAGCATGGAACGAACGTTTGATGGTTAGATAGTATAAAACGCATGTAAAGACGGCTGTATGTAGTCGATCCGGTTGAAATAGCACGAATGACACGTGGAGCGGTGTTAAGATTGTGTCGTTTTATACTTACTTTGCAATTATACAGAGCAGACGCAGTGTTTGAGAGGGCATGCGAATACGAGGATAGTAGCGACGTGTATGGTGCTCTATAAAAAGTCGTCAGATATGAGAATCCAAGCTTAATTGAAGGGCCGTTTCTGCTTTCCCCGCGTGTATCCTCAACATTGAAAAGAGCATCTAGCGACGAGCAAGGACGACGAGAATAAGAAGAAGAAGGCTCACCTAGACGAAGAACAAAGCCTCGTGTTTGCGAGGCGCTAAGCTGCAGTGGTTAAGCATCCAAGCATCGTTTTTCGCGCGAGTAGAGGGGCGGAAAGATACTGATGTAGACCCCATGTAGACGGGAGTTGGGGTCTAACCGTGCAGTGCGGGCAATTAGACCCACTAAGGAGGCCATCAGCAGCCAACGCGGCTAGGGGTGAAGAAGAATAAGAATAAGAAGAATGAAAAGAAGAAGCGAAAAGTGCAAAATACGTGGGAAAAGCCGGGCTAAAGCTAATGAGAGTACAGACTAGACTGCGGACACTGCGGAGGAAGGAGCCAGCCGGTTTGCCGCCCCTCGACAGGAACTGTCATCCTGGTATATCTATAAATCACTGGGTTAACAAGCCTTTCTTAGAAACGGAAGAAGAACGACGTCGCTTCAAGCCGGAAATCCCGGGGAATAATCGATCGCTTTCGAAAATAAGAAGCTTAACCTCATTCTCGAAAATAGAGGATACTTATACTCATCGTACATTATACGACCGGGGATTTCATTGGACTTGAAGGTACTGTTATTAAAATTTTCAAAATTACGACTCGATCTACCTCACGTGGGGTTAAATGATTTTATAAACGATTCGAATGGCTTTGAAACACCTTGAGGGTGTTTTGAAGAAAAGTCAAGAATACTAACATTATACTGTAATTTATACTAGCAATAACCATAGTACCAATAGGTACTCAATCAAACTCTCAAGTTTCAATACGGTGAAGTTACTCGAAGAGGGTCGGTTATAAACTGAATAATTCGTAAGACTTTTCAAAAGAACGGGCCAAATCATCCCTAATATTGATATCAGTGACTTGACATTGCCTCAATGTACCGAAATACACGGAACTAATGATTGACGTGTAACGTATCGATTCGTTCCTCGACTGCGTTGTGGATAAAAATGGAATTTCAAGATTGACACAGAACCTTACCCCAAGAGGGATAACCATATCCCGGGTGAAAGTGTGTCCGGGTTATTAAGCACCCTACATAGACGTAACTCGGGGAAGTTTGTAAGAAAGTGCAGTGATTGATGGGGATATGGAGCAGCAGCCCTATGGTTTTCGAGCTTTTTTGTGTCCTGCTAGAGACTCCGAGGGCTGTTGCCTGCCGTGTTATGGATGAAAGGTGGATCTTGCGCAGTCGAGAGATGGGCGTATACGAATAACTGCAGCTCTGCGGGTGTTCGCAGCAGACCGAAACGAGACAGTGGATCCTTTAATCCTGCAAATTACGAACTTCTTCATCGATCGTCGAGCTAGTTGGTGCGGCTGGTGAAATTTCGCGGCTCTCGCAGCTATCGTCTAGATTCGATAACAAAGGGGAACCAGGGAAGATCGAGAGAGAGAGGTTGGAGAAGAAATGGAGTGAAAAAAGTCCGATAACTATACGAGCTGCAGTAGCGGTGGCGGCATCAGGACGAAGAGAACCCGATAATGGGATTCCCTGGTTTTTGCCACAGATTCCTCGTCCTCGTTCCAGGACCAAGTATCGCGCCACCCCCACCACCTTGAATGGCTTTAAAATTTGATTTCTGGAAAATGATTGGCCTCGACTGTGTCTCTGCAGTCCGCTTCGAAGCGGCTATATACCTTACAATATATATTCGACTGCAGGGAGGAGAGTGTCAATCGATTCGTGTACGTATACACAGGAATTCACTCGGCTGGTTTAAAGATTCAGGACGCGACACAACCCGAGTCAGCGGTTGTGCGACGTGTACAACGTAAAATAGAACACTTCGGGGATACGAGAGGCAGGAAAAACACTTTTCCAGGCACATGCGCGCGAATTCTTTTCTTTACGATGGAAAAGTCTTATACGTTCACCTTCGATCTCCAACTTTTCCTTTCCTCTTGGACTAACTGTTACTTGAACATCTGGTTGGAAAAAAGTCAATACGACTTATTTCACCGGAAGAAACGAAATTTATGAATTGAAAAACGAATCGTCGATATACCGAGTCGCATCGTAAGTCTTATAAAAAGTCACGAGGCATCACGTTATAGCCAATAAGTTTCTCAAAAAAAAAAAAAAAAAAATTCCCCCAAGTGTTTATTACCTTCGCATGATGTCGCTATGGAACCCTTCATATTGTAAAGGTCAGAGGTTAGAAGAAGAGTAAAAAGGTCTGCACTACCCATCATATAAACGATAAAACCGAGTCCCTTTCCTTAGAAATAATAAATTGATAGATGACGCATTGAACAAACGATCCTCAAGACCAACTCACGTTCTGTTGATCTCTGTTGTCGACTTCGACCTGGATCGGAATGGTCCTTTCGCCTCTCCGATCACCAGGACAGCAAAGCCAGGACCTGGATCTGCGGATGGTGGTGGTTGGTTCCTCCTCGTCGTCCTCGACCTCATCCTCGGTGGTGGCGCAGTGTACGTAAACGAGGTCATCCCTCCGGGGTGGGACCTCGACCAAATCCTTTCCATTGACTCCATCCCTGACGTGTGAAGGCAAATGATGTCTGAGATCGACCTGGTGCTGGTGCTGCTGATGCTGCTGATGCTGTTGCTGTTGGAGACGCTCCAGATAAAAGCGGGACTCCGCGGAGCCATTATTGGCAGTCACCGTGAACCCCGCCACGGCGACGCCTAGCTTCCAATTCTTCTTCTTCGGTGTATTTCTCCAACACAAGGTTGAGTTCAGCGACTTATCACTTCACCTGATGGTCACTGTTCTTTGTCACTGATCTCACGATGTTTTGGGTTTTTTTTTATGAATGTAACGATGTCTCATTCACGTTTCCTGATCGAAAAATTACAGTCTGTTGTCGGTTTGAAATAACTGCCACATCTGACGTTCTTCATTGTCGATGTACTCACGATTTGAATTTACTGCTGGATTGGCGACAGTTCGCGGTGTTAAAACAACTGCAAAAATTATATCAACAACAACCACGATGAACTAACGCGTTTTATCGTAGAATCATGTTCGATTTGTTTCGATTGAATAACGAGGATCGTTCGATGATGTGAATTTCCGAATTGCCAAATCCACTCCAGATAAAAATTCTTTAACTTTTTTCACTAATTCTTCATTGCAGTCGCTTTACTGTCGTCGGAGCAAAAATCACTCAGTGCAGTCTCACCCAGTGACGAATCGAGGCAAGAAACACACACATCTCTTCACACATCACCAGCTCGTGTTTAATCGAGTGTTCTTATTCTTATGGTGGATTAAACTAGTTAATAACCTGTTCCCGGAAGACGACGACGACGACGACGGCGTGTTCAATAGTTGAATAAAAATTCACACGCGATGGTCAAGAAAAAAAAACAATTTACAGACTTTATATTACTGGTTTCTGGCGTCTGTGGGGAAAATATGCTTCGGATTTACGTACAGATTGTCGAGCTTGATGAAATGGGGAAAATATGTGAATCAAATAACAAATATAACGTGCCCAACGACGACGACGACGACGACGACGACGACGAGTATAATAACAGGCGTGAAAGTGTAACGAGTATCGGTATATATACACGCAATAACCTGCAGCCCTTTTACTTTCAACGTGTTATTAGACTGTCAATGGATATGGTGTCTGTTTCATAGCGAAACGGAGGACCGTTAATTGCATCAAACGGGTCTGCAGTTATATTACGATAGAAAGTTCCATGGTGCGGATTTAATTGACGCCGACGAACCGCACCGAGCAATGCATCTAAAGGGATGATGGTTTGGGCGGAATTTCCCCCGGAATAACGTTTATATTAAAGTTTCGAAATCGTGTAGCACTCTCGAAAATTCCATTCCACGGAGAGAAACTGAGAGTGCAAAATTAATTCCCGCAACTGCGACTAATTAAACTGCAGACTGTGACGGGGTGGAAAAAAAGAGACAAATCAATTCCTGCAAATCTTTTTTTTACGACCAGCGAGATAGTTTTTCATATATGTATATATGTATATACATACACACATACATAACACTTTGATCAAAGAAGCATGCTACAAGCTGTTCTGCAACACGTGTGGAGCAGAGACTGCATTTATTGAGTGAGCGAACGAACGATGACGTCGACGTCTGAACGCGTTTCGCCAGTTAAAAACTGAACAGACATGTAACTGCAAACCATACGGAGTCGAGCATTGAGGCGTTAATTAAACAAGTTAATTAGTAGTAAGTTACGCGCGTGCGAACGACCCTTTTAATTCGTTGGATAGATGAAATGGAAGATCGTTAACTGCGATCTAATAAGTTGTTTATAATTAAGGATTACGGTGCATAGAAATGTCTGATTCGCTTAGTTTTTCTTTTTCAAAACTATCTCTTAACCAGACGCAGAGAAAATCTCCAAATTATACACAAATAATTAATCAGCCTAGTAAATGTATACAACAATAATAAATATGAAAAAGAGAATGTAAATAAGACCGCGAACCAGCCGATTGAAATTGGACGCATACAAGAGCTGCGGGGAAATTTTGCACACAGGACGTATGTACTCGATATTTGCGAGGGGGTTGGCCGATTTAGCATAATGCAAATCGGGTTGACTGACGATAGACGCGGGCTAATCCATTAGCGGTTAAAGCACGTACGTAGGTACATACCTGATGCTGTACACACGCATCATGCATAAATATGCATGCAGATGTATAGGGCATGCAATATTAACAAGATAATATACAGATATAACGCTTGTATGTACGTTATAACATAGATGTATAATAAACAAATATGCATACGCGGAGTTCGTATGTATGTATGTATGTGTAAGCAAATGAATTTTCGTTCGTGAGAACCAGATTCTCTGTCCCACGATAAAATTTCATTAATTTTGTGTTTATATACATATATAATATATATACATATATGTATATGTATAAATGCAATTACTCGTCGCAACAACGCGTTGATTGAAAAACTGTGAGACAAAATCTCTGGAGCAGTGGCTCGATTTCAATACTCGTTTCGTACTTCGATAATTTTTGTTTTTGTTTTTAGAAATTGAAACAAAAAAGTAATTCTCTTCTATTTTCGGTCTTTTATGGAAATATCAAGTTCAAATCCATCAGTATGATTTCGTACTGTATCGTTATCCGATCTTTTTCAACCTACAATTGAATGACGACGATCTAAATTAGACTTTGATGAGAACTTAAATAAGACTTTGAAGTAGTTAAATTTGGAAAATATGAATAAATTTTACCATATTATAATTAACTGAATTTCAGACATTCCTGTAAGCTTAAATAACGATTTTCGGAAACGTAAATCATACCAATAACGTTACTAACTTCAACCACATCTTAAATATCACATTATAACTCGATGATAATAATGAATTATCATAATTTCTCCGGATTAATCGTGTTAAATAAAATTACCACCTCAGAATTGTTGGTCGGTTTGAGAACGAGTTTGCAATAACAGGTAGCGGCAGCGTGTCCTGATCCTGACTAATGGCCACACGGCATGTGGTGTTTGCGGAGGACAACGACCACCTGAACAGTTATACCTTATATGTTTACGTAAATATGTACATACACATGTATATACATACTGCCTGCATAAAGTCGTAGCCAAAGCCATGCGCGAGGTTTAGATTTGAAAAAAGGTTCGTTAATTAATGTGTATGTACATACATCATCAAACGGGATGTGTAAATTGAAAATCGCGTTAGTACACATTAATTTTCAAAGTGTATGTAGTACTTACTATATACATGACATTAGATCGAAAGGAGAGTGTCATTAAAACGAAACTTTTGCACTTGGCAATGTCGACCGTAGGCGGTATGTTAATTGATTTCCACGAGGTCGAGGTGTGCACAGTACGTATATGTAGGTATGTATACCTTATTCCGCTCGCAAGCAATATGGGGAAACTCGCATCGTGAGCAATTGAGAGACTGCAGACGCAATTAAAGACGAGGACCGTTTACCAAGCTGTGCAAATTAATATCCCGCTCGAATCGGAAATAGTTTTCAAATAACCCTGCGCAGCAACTGCATTAATTGATCATGACGACTAGCTTTACTGTAAATTATAATATTTTAGTTTTTAATTATGATGTACTGACTGCGTACGAAAAAAAAAAAATTATCTCTTACCGAGTTTTAGATTTTCTCTACCACGGGTTTGATTTTTGCTGCTTCCAAAAAACATGCAAAAAACATGCAAAAAAAAAAAAAACAGAAACAATTTTCGAATGACTAGCCCTGATCGATTGGTTTTAAATTTTTCTTCACGAATTCTTTGTTAAAAATCGAAAATTGAATTGAATTTATATTAAAAAATATCTAAATTCGTATTCAATTCGATTTTTCTAACTTTTCAACAAAACTCGTACATACAAGAGCATCGATATTTGGTCCAACAAAGGACCGGTTCAGACTCTTAGGGATTCCTTATACTGCGCACAAAATCCTAGTTTCTAAATAGCGCAAAATTAGCAAAAAAATAAGAAAATAAATGAGTATTTAAAACGGCGAACAAAAAGAGAGTAAAATAAATGGCAATAAATAAGAATTATTCATCGATTACACATGAGCTCGTAGGTGGAAAAAAGGCAGTCATAACGGGAATGTCAGCGAATAATTTCCGAGCCACGATATATATTTGAATATAAGATTCGAAGTAGAAAAAGAAGAAAAAAAAAAAGCAGAATTTGAAAATGAATAAATGATGTGGGATCAGTTAATCGTGCCGATGTTAAATACACTCGTAAGATTATTACCATTCTTAAAAAGTGTAAAATATGTGTTCCGCACATACAAGGCGAGACACCCTGGAGCATGAATCATTGACAAGCTGCCATATGGCCGAGGTTTGTGCAGCTAGGAGGAAAGGTGGTGCCACAATGTGTAATTAACAGACGAGTGTACAGCGTCGAGTTGATTTCACTTATGGGTTTTAACGATCGCCACAGCTCGTCTGTTATAATTTTAATTGAGTGCGTAAGTTCGTAGCGTTTTGCTACGTAGCGGTGTATAATCATCGTTTCATTTTCCATAAATCAATCTTGTACGAATGAACGAACGATTAGATAATTCGGCGAACATCGTTTAATCGATTGAAAAAAAATAAACTCGGTCAAGTGTATAATGAATTAAAATCGATTTTTTTTTTTTTTTTTTTTTTGTTCACCACCAACGACAACTTTTCTCTTTTCGATTTACACTGAATTTTTTCAATGGTAAACCAATTTCAAACTTTTCAAAAAAAATAAATATGGGAGAGAAAAGCTACAGCGTAATCGGTAAGTGTTTGTGAAAAATCGATGCAATTATAGGTGTGTTTGTGTGTATACGTTTGAATATACAAAACTAAAGTGATGGGTATAAACGTATAACATCATGGCTGTCTTCACGTCTGATCTAAGTAGGTACGCGTGTCTGTTGTTTTTTGCCTTCTATGTATTTTAGTAGGGAAGAGAGTTTGAAAAAAAAAATAAACACCAACTGCTAACTACGTACGATATATGACATTTTTCTCACCACCAGCAGTTAAGTAATCAAATATAGATAGAACAAGTATGCATCTCTGTTTAGCTTGGCGAAGAGAAATTTTTACAAGTTTTTTGTCTTCTTTCTTTTTTTCCATTTCTATTCTATTTATTCAAAGGAATTTCAAAAATTCGCACTGAACGAACCGCGACAAAGCAAATCAAATATCAGAGCCATGGATATCGAAGACTGGTTCACAGTAAACCAGGAACAGGGGAACGTGGGTGTAAAAGGTCAGTCGTATATATATGTATATACTATATATATATATGTATGTATATATATTCAAGAGCTGCGTGGCTAGTCGATAACGACGACCGACGACCCACGCATCACTGCTTTCCAGGTTCTTCATTTTCTAAGTTCTCCTCGAACGATCGGTCAACTAGACGAAATTTGCATTGATTTATTTTTTCCTAAATATAGACTTGCTAAGAAGGATGAAGAAAATAAACGAAATCCCAGCTAGAAGAAAATGGCATTAAAAATATGAATAAGGATATCGAATTGTCGCAATACACAGAGACATGAAGCTTTCGTCATAATTTTTAAGCGATCTGTTTTTTTTTTTTTTGTATTTTTCCAATTCATTATACATTTTTAATTACTCCGACGATTCGGCGCAAAAGAAAGCTATCTGTACGATGTAACAAATATGGTGATCAAATATATAGCGAAAGAAATGATTTTTTAATTCAGATTTGAAATAATAATAATAATAAGAAGAAGAAAAAGAAATTAAAATGCGATCGTAAAATCGATTCGTATTATTGAATGAAACCGTATATATTTAAATTTCAATCAACAAGACATTTCATCCGCCATATTAATTTTATCTATACCGCGGCATATTCACTTTAGGTACATAATTTTACTTTCCATATTTTCATCACTTTTTGAAATAAAAAATTTTCTGTATCCTCTGACCTTTCCGCGTTTCAAAATACACGAAATTAGAATACCTACATCGTTATTTTTTTTTTTACGTTTCTATTATATTTATCCGTGACGACTTTACTTTTTTTTTTCTTTCTTTTTTTTTGATCGGTATAAAATGAAACAGTTCATTGCTCGAAGTTACCACCCTGACTTTTCTCCCTCAGGAATGTATGTACATACATATATGACCAAAGTTATACCGCGTTTTCAAGATACCTTATATAGTATATATAATATACATATATATATATATATATAGATATAGATATTAAGGTACAGCAGTTTATATACGTATATTTTTTTTTAAATAAAAAATTACGGAATAATATGTATACACGACGTGCCAGACTAGTTTTCTAATTCCTTATCTCGCGAATCCTTTACATGGACATATACAATATGTATATATGTATATAAAATATATATACAGGATATCGCGTGTCTTCGACGTCTCGGTTCACTTAACGCGGTTAGCTGCAGATTACATATATTCTTCTTCCGCATTCCCGTCAAATAACGAGGCTCATAGGCGAATATTTTCGCATTTCCCTCGTTATCGTCGCAGGATATTTACCTGCTTGGAGCGGAGGAACAGCCTCGCCTTCCGCGTCTTGGTCCTCGGGGGAAATAAGATAAGGATCAAACAACCCGAAGTGCGGCAGCCTATTCAATAATGTATCAGGTACCTACAGGTATAACGTCCACGACTTTTTCGATCGTTGTTTTTAAGCATAAATAATTTATAAAAATTTTATTCAAATATAGTTTTTTAAAAATCATATTTTCGCGTTTCGCGTGATAAATCCGTAATTTTCTTACATCTAGTTACAGTAAAAATTTGAATTTTTTTTTCCAAAAATATTCGAGACACAGTATATTTCCAAATTCTATCTTTATAAAATAATCAAAAAACTTTAAGGTCAAAGAATTATTTACTGTCATAGAAAAAATTCAAGACGTTCGCCTTATTCTTTGGATATATCTCCGCAGTTTTATCCTCGCCTCGTTTTATCGACCGGATGAAATTGGCTCTGAACATATATATATATATATATACCTATAGGTATATGGTATAAGCGGATGAGGGTCGAATTAATAATCGACGTCGCCTGATTGACGCCGCGGGTTCTGTTTGTCTTCGAAATTTGTTATCTTAGGATCGTCGAGGTAAGATCCACGAAAGAAAAAGGTCAACTACACGATATACGCTTGCGTGAGAAAGAGAGACGAAAGATACATATAAAACGTTATAAACGAATCAATGTTACAAGTTGCATCAATATTTTCATCATATTATATCAACTAGAAAGATGAATGATCGCAAAGCGATAAAAACAATACAAATCATTGAATAATTTGTCTATACAACAATTTATTTTTTTAATTATAAGACGCGATTGCGTCATCGATATTCCGCCAAATTTTCTCGCTCGCTTTTTCATCCCGAGACTATTATTCAACCGACGCAAAAAAATTTTTTTACCTTCTCACCGGCTCAGCTTTTATAAACTATCTAAACACAGATTCTTACAGGAAATTTCAGGCTCTATAAAAAAGTAGAGAGAGATAAAATTTTCAAAACTCTTAGACAATTGCGAGATATTCGCCTATAAAAATTGAGTCATTTTGAGTATCTAATATTATATGTATAAGAATCTACTTTGTAGGGCTCCCCGGGCAAAATGGGTTACGCTTAAAATTTTCTTCTTCAAAATGTATTTTAAATAGTAAAAAATGACTTCTATAAAAATAATTTAACACTATTTTGAATTTTGAAAAATTTTCAAAAATTTATTTTTCTCCCTGACATCTGAAAATTATTTTTTATCATCATTAGTTACAATTTATATTTTAATCCTCAAAAACTAAGTATTTCCTTACGTACCCCGTTTTGCCCCCCCCCCCTCCCTCCCTCCCCTCAACCCCCTATATTCGAATCAACGTACATCCAATATGACAAAT
Organism: Diprion similis; assembly: GCF_021155765.1. NCBI lineage: Eukaryota > Metazoa > Arthropoda > Insecta > Hymenoptera > Diprionidae > Diprion > Diprion similis. Next base: position 13,600,887 of record NC_060116.1, on the reverse strand, counting down.
TCGGGAATTTAACCGGGCGTCGCGACGCCGCCGTCGAGGTTTTTGGGTTAATGTAATAGAAGGTGGAAGTGGCGGAAGTAGTAGTGGCGAAACTTTGGCCAGACGGACTGGCGGGCGCCAGGCGTCGCGCCGTTTCGTCGTTCCGTCCACTCGATCGGCGCTCTGTTTGCCGGGGTCCCAGAAGCGGGGCTGAGACGACGCCGGCGAAAATTTCGAATAAATTGCATGTACATAAATACAGTCGTTTCCGGGGCGTCGCCGCAACAACGCCTGCGATTCAATGCGAAAAAGAGAGAACTTGAGAGAAAGAGATAGAGAGAGAGAGAGAGAGAGAGAAAAAGCTTTCTCTCATTTGACAAGTCAATTAATTGTTAGTTCGTCAGGTGCAGATCGGTCTGTAAATTCATATATAATGATAAATTTTCCTTGTATATCATAAAAGGCTGATAAAGACTATTATATACTCATGATTACTCGTTTTGAAGAGATTGTTGCAAAAAAAAAATGATTAGTATTATATTCGATTTGGAAAATATACTTGAGCAGGTTTTTTTTTTTTGTATAACGTATTTACAGTGAAAAAACTGATTAGACCCGTGTGTAATTGAAAATTTGAAAGGTTTGAATTTTGTAAATCTTATAATATAAAAGAATCAAATTCTGTAATAAACAATGTAATTTAAAACGGTATAATCATATATAGGAGTACGCATGATTTTTTATCCATTTCCACGATTTAGAACCAGCGCTGTTTGGTTTGGCACACGTGTCCCGTCGATTGATCAAAAATAGGTATATAAAGAATGATCGAAACGTGGCGGAGAGAGGATATCGTTGGTGTAGATACATAATTTAACCTGAACCTTATACGTATCTAAGTTATTTCGTTGATATACTAAGAGACAAAGAACTGTTCTAACGATGTTTTAAACTTGAGAACACGATTCTACACATTACCGTTGTTGTTGTTATTAGTATTATAATAATAAGATATTTCGCAACGAATATATACAAGGATATTCAAGCGAAATCAGACACCAGAAACCAGTATAATGCAAAGCTGTTTTCGCGCGGTGCGAGAGAGATGATGGAGAAAAAAAAAAAAAAAAAAAAAAAAAATTCGTTCGAAAGAAATCATTTATCGTGCTTACGAGAAATAAAAATTGAAATTTAAAGTAATCTATTCCACTTGACATACGTGTAATTTACCACATATAATACAGATCCGAATGAGCGTCATAAAAATAAACGCGAACCGTGTCTACAATATAATAATATTCACTGATCACTGAACAACATGATTATCCATCACTCAATCCACACTTGGAGCCGAAATTCAACCGAAGACACGAGAAAAAAAAAAAAAAAAAAAGTTGGGGGTAAAGAAGAAAAGATAGACAAAATTTCAACAATAATATCGTATATCCGTACGTAAGTCTTATCAGGGGAGAAAAAAAAAAGCACAAAACTATAAAAACGACGTAGATCGAATAAAAAAAAAAAAATGTATTAACACAGCAGGTGCGGAATAAGGATGATAGAAAAAAAAAAAAAAAAAAAAGTTCAACAAATTACTTTTTCTTTTCTCTCTTTCTTTATACGATTTTCATTTATTTATTTATTTATTTATTTTTTTCTATTTTTTTTCTTCTTCCTCCTTCTTCTCCTTGATAATTATTTCTTGTCTTTTTTTCGCGATTCTCGATTCGTTTTTCCGACGACAATCGAGGGGTTAAGAGCGTCGCGAGGCCGGAACAACACGCGGCTTGAACTGGCGTGACAGGACTGTCCCTCCGTCCCTCCTCACACCCTCTCTTTCCGAATATCCTCCCGATTCTATACGCCGCCGGAGGTAGGAACGAAGGTTCTACCTACTTTACCGAGGACCGACGAATCCGCCCGAGCTTTGCCGAACTGACCGTCGAAGTAGTTGGTGCTGTCGCGGTGGTGGAAGCATATACATATATACGTATACATACATAGATACATACATACATCCATACATATTTATACATATATACATTATCGCGTGGCGAATCGGTGCCTTAATTCGAAAACGTTACTATATTCGCAAGCTCATTAAGCTGAAGGTATAGTAGCCAGAGTTACCAACGAAAAGTGTTAAACTTTTTATAGAATTAGAAAAGTGTAGTTCAGTTTTATCCTCATAATTTTTAAATTAATAAGTTCGCAAAAAATCGTCGGATTTTGAAAATTTTTATACTTCGCGAACGCCTTCGGTGCGATAAAAATTGCAAATTCAACAAAACTAATTAGTAAATTTTTGTTAGTGCAAGGGAAAAAAAAAAAAAATAATAAATTATTATTCTTCACACCTTTCGCGTAAAGTATGACATATACATATAAATTTATGTATAAATAATTCTGCACAAGATTTTCAATGGCACGATTAATCCTTTGGCAAAGTATCGTAGAAAACCGATCCGAAGGATATTTTTTTTCTCGAATCCTACCATCATCCTAGAAAGATAAGATATTCCAGTTTGATTAACCTTACCGCGGTTAATTGAGGTTTGAAGTTTTTTAATTAACTCATCTGATCCTTCAATTAACGCTGCTAATAATAGCCGACGATCTCTGTCTCCCTGCTCTAATTATCCATTCTTCGAGATGACAGACGGCGACGGTGCAGCGGCAAAATATAACAACAACAACAACAATAATAATAATAACAATGGGAGAACTTTTCAACCACTTCATTAACAAAGTTTGATAAGATTGATAAGTTGATTTGAATATTCCTACATTTTACCGCAGTGTGTAATATTTTCGGAGTTTTTTTTTCTTCTTCTTCTTCTACTTCTTATTTCTTTCCTATACAAAAATCGAGTTTTTAACGAAAATTTCCGATTTTCCAAAGTGCAAAAGAAAACCTACAAACAGAAAAAAACACATACACACGACTATGGAATCTAACTGTACATTTTGCAATAAGTATTGTTGTGATGAATGAATCGATATGGATTTAAGAAAAAAATAAATAATAATAATGATAATAATAAAAAAAATTCAACCCTCAACCCTTAACAGAATAACCCTCTCCTTTCTCAATTCCCAAACGTATAATCTTGCGTATTGATACAATCGTTTGAATATTCCTCTCCGGAGTTCGATGGATCGATTTTGAATGAGACGAGCCTAGAGACGGAAATAAATAAAGAAAAGAAGAACGAGTCTGAATAGAATCGCGGGATGAAAGGAGGAAGGTAATTTGCACTCGGAATTAGCCGTGTTACATGTATGCAGGTACAGATTCATTTTACAGCCCGATAAACTGACTGAGCATGTATTATGCGAACAGAATAATTAAACGAAAAGCACGTCTATGAATGCGTGAGGCTCGTGTATAAAAATCCTCATATGTAATACCTGAAGCAGGAATAAGGATTCTTACATTCCTCTGCCTTCGTTTGCAAATTAGTAAAATGGCGCCGATGCAGACGAATATTCCTGCCGCGAATATTCGCGATCAATTTCAACCCCCTTTTCCCTCGAGGATTCGTCTTACTCGGCTTTTTATCAAAGAGAAAAATATCATATGTACGACGACGACGACGATGATGATGATGATGATGATGATGATGATGATAATTTGTAAATACTCGTGTGCATCAAGGCTGGATAATCAATTATTGAAATGGATTCAGATCGCCGCGCCCGACTGATACGTTATATTCATTAAAAGTTCGATGTACTATATATATACAAGTATAAAAAAATAATCGTGAAAACACTTTTGATGGTTAAATATTAAACTGAAATACCTCGCTTTTTAATCCCAATATTTATTATTTCTATAGCAGATATTATTTCTATATCTACACGCATACTTTCAGAATTATTAATCCAGCAAGTTTCGCTATATGTATACGTTATAAATTATTATATAATCAGAGATCGTATTCTGCCGTGCGAATATTTTTAATCTACGATACTCACAGAGCTGTAGTATTATAATAATAATAATATATATAACCTATAATATCTATGCATGAAAATAATCCAACTGTCGTATAAAATTCGAGATTTGTGTAATAATTAAATAAGACACAGCTCTCAACTTTATAATAATTTAAATGTACAGTCGAAGCGAGCATCTTATTATTTACCTATTTTTCTCTCAATCACACGCTGAATTTTCGTAGTGAATTTAAAACGACGCAAGGTATAAAAGATGGGGAAAAAAATTTGTCTGATCCTTTTAAGTGTGTAGAATTCGTATACCTGACAATATTATTATAGACTTCTCACTGATTTGAAATCGATATTTTCGGTACCAATAGGAATCAACGCAACCAATAATTAAGATTTACTCAATACACGGATAAAAATTATTTCACGATAGTCCAAATTTGGACAACAAATTGTATAACATAAAAATGTTTTTTCTTTCGCAAGAGTATATATATATATATATATATATTTCTTTCGCGAGGTAAAACACTTGTAGCGATATCGGGATGCATCTCCGAAACTTTGAAACTTAAGGCATAACTGAATCGCAAAGTGCAAAGTTAGACTTTCCACTTGAGGTTTAAATGCATAGGTATGTAAAAGATACACGTATAACCTACCATCATGGATTTACATTTTTCTCCTTCGCTTTTGTGGTTTCATTATACATTTATATTTTATACATGTAATAATCCGGGAGTTATAACAAGAAGAAGTGTAAATCTAGTCACGGTTATCGATTCGAAGCCTCCATCCTCAATATATACATATACATATACATATACATATACATATATATATACGTTTTCTCTGAAAGATGGTGGCGAAGAGGAATTGAGGATAGAGGCTATGAATATATATATACATGCAGAGTGATTATCTATCGACAGAACGGTCCGTCGTCTGCTATATATTTAATATGCGCATGCGCTAAAATTCGAGAGCAGTTGTTTGTCAGGGTTACCAACAGTCGTGCAATTCGTATTACAGGGTCACCGCGATTTATGTAACCTAAAAAATTTTTACACCCATGGATATTGAATACAATTGCCAGTGACGACTGTCTAAATTTTTGAGGTTACATTCACGACGGTTGGTCACCCTGGCAAACAAGTGTTTTCGAATTTTAGCGCATGCGCATATTAAACCATATCAGACGACCGACCATTCACATAATCAATTTGTATACCTATAATTAGTTAGTTATACGAAGAGATACGATGAAGAAGAATTTTCCTATTCGATATATGAAGCGAATCAAAAGCAGCGAGATGCGGGACTGATTTAATCGTTTACTAATTATTATTATTGTTGTTATTGTTATAATATACGCACAACCATGATATGATGCCGATTTTGGTAAGATATTTCGTTTTCCTTTCTCCCTTCAACGTGACGAACACAAGTGATCGAATATACGTGTGTATATATATATATATATACAGCATAAAGGACAGGTTACACTAGACTATGGAGGAAATTGGACATCCGAGTTTCGCCCCCCGTCGAATATAGTGGATTGTTTCCGGGTTTGACGAGCAGGACCTCGACTTCTACGCTGCTGCAGGAGCAGAAACTTGTGACGTGATATCGATCTCTCGATATCAGTTTACATACTACCCCTTCCAATTTACATAAAGACTATTTGAAGCAGTTTAAATAGATATTCTAATAATAAACATGAGTTATAGATATATATGTATATATATATATTCGTTATTGGAATAAAAATTTTCACGTCACAATTAACAATATGATTATAGCTTACAAATATTAAAAATTCATTACGATAAGTGCGGATATACATTTTCAACCAACTTTTCCATTGGTTTAAAATGAGAAGAAAATTAGGAGGATATTTGGTAAAATTTCCAACTTTACTAACCTTGTTAGCAAGCTCCAGCATGTTTCCGGTTCCACCTGCCGCGGCCTCGACCAATTTTTGAAGAGTATGCGGCTCCGGTGACAAATCTCTTGCTCCACTGTCGAATTCCCAGCTTTCATGACGTCCGGACACCGTTCCTTTAAAATGTAAATGTAAATTCAGATGCTGCAGAATCAGTTTCTGATGAATGAAATTTCTTTTAGGTTTGTGAAGAAAAAAAAAAAAAAAAAAATTGAATCTTGAGCGTTAAAAAAAAAAAAGTGACAAAAATTTGTTTCAAGTTTTGGAACAATAAATTGCTAGAGTGTCAATTTACTCTTCGAATTAAAAACTGAAAAGATATTTCCTTATTCACATCATATAAATTATTTTCATTTTACAACCTACACGTACACAAGATCTTGAATAAAATAAAACACGTTTAAATAATGATAAAACAACAGAGTATAAAAAGTTCACAAAACAAAAAAAAAAAGAAAGATTATCGACATTTATTGTTATCGTATTTACTTATTCTTTCATTATATACCTTAAATGTAGGTAAAAAAAAAAAAAAGAAAGAAAAAAAAAATCTTTCCAGGTAAAATTACAACAGATCCTCAATTTTATAAAGACAAAATGCAAAGATTTATGTAAGATATTATTAATCATAATTGACAAATGTCGCGATTGTCTTTACCCAAGCTGTTGTCACTGCTAGTAGGCAAGTACTCAATCGTATGAGCAGTGTGATGAGGACTGGTCCTGTGTTTCCCCGATCTGAGTGCTTCGATTTCAGGCCGAAGAGCCAGTCTTCGCCTGAGAAATTCCTGGTAAGAAATCCTCCCCTGTTCGTCGGCGCCAAGCTCTCTCATAAGTTCCTCGACGGAATCCTCGAGGTTCAATTCTCGGCATACCGTCAATAGGTCCTGACTGAAACACCGTAAGTTCGAGAATAATGCTATTGAAAAAAAAATGTATTCGTCAATTACTTGTACAAAAAAAAAAAAAAAAAAAAAGAAGAAAAAATTTATATACATAACAATGAATAAATAAAATAAAAGGTAAAAAGAATAATTACTTAGATGGTAAAATAAAATCTTGAGTACAAGCGTATTTTTATAATTAAATAATTTATAAAGGTGAAAAATTATTTTTAGTCCGATAGGTATAAAATAATATGACAAGATCTGAGCGGTTTGTTACAATAATTATGACCATAACCGCGTTATTACAACGTTATGATTATAATCACGGTCGTATATATATATATATATATATATATATAAAGCTCGGGATTTGTGCATATACGTTTACCCGGAATTAAGGTTATAATTGCACATTTTAATGGGATAAGGGAGGGGGGTTGGGAAAAATTAAAAATAGAATTAAAAAAGGATATCAGAATCGCAGAAAAACGTGGTTACACCTACGCTCAAGTGTACTGTATATATATATACAGATGCAGGGGGTGGGTTGCAGGAAGGAGGAAGGAGGAAGGAGGAAAGAGAGCTGAGAATTAAGCTGAGCTGACTTCCGAGTTAGCACACGGTCCGACTCACCCTCGTTAGAGAGAACGAATTTAGCCCCGTGCTTATAGACACCCTCTTATTTTCCGCATTACCGTTAAGCAGCGTACCATGTGCATGATATAATATTATAATACGTACCTACTATATCTATACCTACATACATACATATATGTATATGGGTGAATATGCAAGTATATATATTAGACTGTATCAAAAAAATTAACTATTTTTTTTTTTTTTTTATGGTATACTGAAAATATTGTTCAAGATGACGAAAAAGAAATACCATAAAAATTTCAGATTTTAATATTGATATTTAGATGTGCCTCATCGCGATTTTCTACTTTCCATAAGAATAACATGGCAAAAATGGTTCTTGCTCCTTGCGATTTTTATAACTAGATAACGACGCGTCGTACAGAAAATTCATAAACATGTTTTTGTAGGAAATTGAACGTTCTACAAAAAAGGTTTTTTTTGTCATTTTACGATAAATCTACTCCTTCAAAATTTATTTGAGGTCCTTTGTTAATGTTTGACCTTAAATAACTTTTGAAGGAGTAGACTTATCGTAAAATGACAGAAGACCTTTTTTGTAAAACGTTCAATTTCCTACAAAAACATGTTTATGAATTTTCTGTACGACGCGTCGTTATCTAGTTATAAAAATCGCAAGGAGCAAGAACCATTTTTGCCATGTTATTCTTATGGAAAGTAGAAAATCGCGATGAGGCACCTCTAAATATCAATATTAAAATCTGAAATTTTTATGGTATTTCTTTTTCGTCATCTTGAACAATATTTTCAGTACACCATTAAAAAAAAAAAAAAGTCAATTTTTTTTGATACAGTCTAATATATATATATTCTGCAAAAACGAATCGCGGTTACGACATAATTTGGGAAATACGAGTGTCCCTCGCGAGACGATCGTTTCCGATGTACGTAGGTTATATAAAAAGTAGGTCCAAGACATGTAAAATAATAACGTATGCATACGGATACGCCATTTATTATACGGAAAAAATTCTTGTTACATAAGGGGCCATTCATTAATTATGTAAGGACGATTTTAACCATTTTTACCCCCCCCCCCCTACCCACTTCTCCGTGTAAGAACACATTAAATTTCTTGGACTCCCCCTCCCACTTACTTCTTAAGTAAGATTTTACATATAGTTTTCATTTGTAAACTTCAAAATATGTAAATATAAACACATAAATTACGATATTCAAATACTTATTATGAAATTAAAAATTTTTACAATAACAATATATAAATAAAGTTGAAAAAATACATCTCAATAGTTTTTGAAACGTTTGAATGGAAAATTTTTGTACATTTTGAAACTGCCCTTTAATTTTCTCTGCAATTTTTTTTTTCCCCTAGGACATTGCTGTGCGGACATTTTTTTTCAATAGAAAATGTCTATTACGCAGTCATCTCTCGACTTGTAAAATATTACGTAAGAATGACTTTCGTCTCCCTCCCCCCCCCCCCCCCCCCATGTTTTCCGTTACGTCAACGTTTACTAACTTCAGTCTCATCATTAAATTGTAATAAAAAATGGAACAAACTTGATATTTTTTCTTCCATTAATTGTTTGAACAAATGAGCACGACGTTTTCTTTTTTTTTTTTTTTTCCTCTCAAAGTCGATCCCGCACCGTTTTACCCGGGAGCAAAATAATCTTTCAAACAGTTTTTCCGCTTTTATGTCTATACCCGCGTTTTACTCCTGCAGTTCTTTTTTATTCATTCCTTTTTTTTTTTTTTTTTTGTGTTTTTTCTCCCTCCCCTCACCATACATCCCTAAAACGTTTCAGCATCAAATCTCGCGGAATGATCAGGCCTAGGAAAGGGGTTGATCATGGTAAAAGCATGGCGTAGTCATATATAACACGTTACACACGCCGTTCGGCCCTTGGGCATTTTTTTCATTCCTACTTCATTCTCGCACTACGTCATCCTATAACAACGATCCGACTATCACAACCATCGAGATTGTATGTTACTTTTTTATCCATCCCCGGGGCGTAAGAAGACAGGTTCGTTTTTCTTGCTCTGAAGGTACGTATTTTTTCAATAAGTTTACGTTACATACAACGCGAAAGAGTATTCGATCTAGAACTCAGTACTTTTCAAGTTTTTTTTTTTTTTTTTTAATTATTTTTCAATATAAACAAAGAAAAGAGGAATTTCAAAAAAAAAAGAAACAAAAGAAAAACGGAATTTTGAAAATGAACGTTGAATTATACAGTAAACGGATGTCGACAAGGACTTTTAGAGTTTAATAACAGGTACCCTGAAGCAATCGAAAAGTTCAGGGTAAGAACCACTTGAGTCCATTGCACTCGGGCTGATTTCAAGACGAATATAAATTTAAGGATACCTTTCTCGTAAGTTTATACAGGAAAGCAATTCTTCTTGGACTGATGCTTGGTTTTCTCATTTAACAATGTTATTTTATCACGTTACCGTTAGTAACGTTATCGCAACGATTCGTGCTTAGAGAAAAAACGTCACTTCGAGATTTTGAAATTGTTTAAAAATTCGGTAAACCTTAATAAAACCAAACATATTCGTATTTTGAAATCTTAGCACCTTGAACATTATTGTAAACGAAAGAAAATAGTAATTTTTCCTTCATATTTCGTTACGACAACGTTACGATCATTTCAATCTCATGGTATATATTTTTTAAATTATACCAAAATGCAATCGTATCGCTAACTCGTTTCTGATAAAAAAAAATGTACTGAACCGTTTTTTTTTCCCTCCCTATGCCCTTAAATTTAATCCCACGCCTTACCATCTGGTAACGAAACGTTTATGACGTCGAAATGATTTTCTCTGTAACGTCCGAGTCTCCCACTGTTTCGGCGTGGTCTGCATCACCACTCGATTAAGAAAAATTCACTTGCAAAATTAATTTTCTCCGTACACAAAGCGGCACAGATTCACTTCACTTTAGTTCTACTAAATTCACGGATGTTCGTACAAGAAACGCATCGTTTGAACTGTAACCACAATAGCGATTGCAGCCTGATTCGAAGCTCTGCAAAAAAAAAACAAACCAGTGTCCGAAGCGAAATTGTTGCACATATAATGAACAGTGTGAATGCAATCTGCAAAGCAATGAAGAGCGGACTTTGCCTGGCGTTCACTTTCTTCACTTCCCCCAAGCGTTTTTACTTTAAGTGTACTTGTTTTACCCTAAGATCTTCTTCTTATTCTTTAACATCGCGCGATAAGTCGTGGAAAGATTAATCGGTGCCATAGAGTTGGGTGAATCGTATATACATATAATGTATGTATACCGCATGACTTGTCCATGCATATATATATACAAGAATTAGTGAAGTGATGAAAATGGTATTGCAATAAGAGTGTTCGTATTATACACCAGAGGAAAACGTGCAGAATTGCGGTGCGTGTACTGCAGACCATTAACGGAACGGAAGGAACCGAAACGGTACGAAACGGTGTTGAATTCCGTTGTTTTAAATTTAGAAAACGTTTCCGTTCCTGCAGCTATAAGGTTTCGATTCAATGTTGTACCAACGAGGCTGTACACCGTCGGAAAGAGAGAATGGGAAAGAGAGAGAAAGAGAGGAAGAGAAGCTTTGTTCGGTTCACCAAGCAGACACACTCTATGGTGACAAAGCTGTGCCATAGTGGCAGAGCAGCGACAGCAAGTCGTGGATTTTTCTCTCTAGAACTGAAGACAGGTCTCATAGGTCTGTACTTTAAGATAAAAGAAGAAGAAGAAGAAGAAGAAGAAGAAGAAGGAGTGCTGAGATAGAAGAATGAAAATACTTATCTAACGAGGAGATAAAAAGAAAACAGAAGAACGAATATAGGTGGATAGTACATGAGATGCACATGCTCTCCATCGACGACAAAGTCATCTCAAACTTCACACAGCGAAGAAGAGATGCTTGCAGCTGCGGTAGAGATCTCATCTTGACCTCCTTTAATCATGGATCAAAGTCAGACAATGGTATACATACGCTTGCGTTATACATATATTATAATAGTAGAAAAAAAATTCTTGTCATATATAGACTTGAAAGAAGAGATCAGAATTGACCGAGCTATTTTTAGATACCCATAAATGGATTCGGCATTTTTTTACAGACTAGAAGAAAGTGCTTCGCTGCATTTTCAAAAATATTCGGTCTCGTTGTGTTTGAGGATATTTCAAATGACAGTTGACGAGGCTGTTTTGGTTTTATGATAGGAAAAAGAAAAACGATTATCATGACATTTGGAAAACTAAGGTACCAGGAACGTCGACTGTCGCTTGAATCGAAATTGAAAATGTTTATTCTCCAATGGACGAAAGTTTATTTTAAATTGAGAAGGAGAAGTAAGGAAGGAATAAAAAAGATTCGAAAGCACAATAAAAGCGCGAGAAATCGAAACCCCTCCAGGTATATAACAATATTCAGATATTTCTCTTTGAAACCCTTCCAGCATGGTGTCTGAAAGCACAGGGTGTTGCATGACGAGAGTTTTATCGAGTGCTTTTCGTTTTAGCATCGCGATGATTCCGTGACACTATAAAGCAGCTTTTGATGACACGATACGATACGTGATACGTTCTGAACGTACGTCGCGTCGTACGAATTAAAAACATGCGCAAATAAGAGAGAAAGATATCTTCCATTTTTTATATTCTACTTCTGCCGATAGTTGCATGCAAAAAGCAAACCATCGTCGTCGTCTCAATTAAGTAGGAATTAAATTCTGGATCCTTTCCAATAGATTTTGCTTTTTCTTTCCTTTCTTTTCCTCCGCAAAAGACTTATAAATCAAGGTCACTATATATATCACATTCCTTCTACACTAGTATTCTCATAATTAGTATCATCGACGATTAATTCTTACAACGTAACTTCCTTTGGAGTAATTAAGAGAGTGTAATTTTTTATCCGATATTCTCATGTATAATCATAAGACCGATCCCACCATTGAACCAAGTTTTTTAAATCGTATAATAACAAGGGTCCAAATCATAGTTAGACGAAAGACTTGGAAAGATGTGCAAGAATTTCACTTGTTACATTAGTTATTATAATATCTTGACGGTTTTATTGATGAATATAATGACTAAAACTTTTGAAAAATTGTTTTGCGCGCGTTTTACGTGATTCTACACACAATCGAGTAACCATTCACTGTATTATACTGTAATAATGGAATAAGAGTGTGACGTTCAGCGAGTAAAGATCAACTGGTGAAGCACCGCAACACCTACCAACAACGTCGACACTCTACTCGAAGAAGCGGATGCAACCACGTGGATATTTCACCACACGAAACTTCGAAGAGTGTCTATTACACGTAGTTACAGACATCATCGTCGTCTATGTTTAGACCGGACACGGAAGCGAATGGCACGTGACCCCGTAGAAAGAGTCGAACAATTACATTCGTCAATTTGTAGTGTTAATAGGTTGTTCGAATGCGCTATATTTGTATAAGCAAGGAATTAAGTCGGAAAGAACTTTCTTTCGTGGGTCTGAAAACTGACAACAATTGTGTATATGCAGTTCAATTTTTTATGCTTATTCTCAAAACTATCTTATTTGAATTTTTAAATTAATCGAATGACAGCGATTATCGTTTATTTTTATTTTTAGTTTTTATTTACTTTACTTTCAGATTTTCTTTAATGAAAATCATCTGAAATAGTTTGTAAATAACTTGGATAAAATGTTTAGTTTTGTGGAGCGTGGTTGAAGTTCCAAATTTGAAAAGTTACAAAAGCGTCTAAATCCGAATTATTTCCGAAATGCAGATTCAGAAAATTTGAGTTACGATATAGTAAAATTCCGAAAAATTAAGTTTCGATAGAGTAAAACTCCGAAATTCAGAATATACTCGCAAAGCGTAGTCAATTCAACAATTGGGTGTAAAAAATAAGAAAAAATAAAAATCAGAATAACCAATTAAACATATCGAAAATCCAAAACAAAGAAGGATTAAATTAGTGAAATTTTACCGAGCCAAAAATTCACAGAACTGTTAAAAAATTAAAAAAATTCCGAATTCGGTGATAAAAAAAAAAAAAAACAACAGAAAACAAATTCGGCCCAAGTTTTCCTTAACGGGAAGATGTTTTGTGTAATTAACTGAATTTTTTAGAACTTTTTCAGATTTCTGAAAAAACGGACATTCGCAATCGACTGGAAATATATTTATAAAAAATAAACGGTCAAATAAAAAAAATTTTGAAAACAAAAATTTTGAGATGGTCAAGATGATTTTAACACTGGTCGAGTTAGCATGGAATACCCCATATTGTATTAACACAAATACAGTATAAATACGTAACTTGTATAAAGTCTATATATAGGATATGATATGATATGATAGGTGGTGGTAAGGTACGTTATAATTCAGTTCAACACGCAGGAGTAAGAATTGCTTCCTGCAGCACGTGCCGCCTAAAATTGCGTTAAATTAGTCGTTCGTTCGTATTGTGTACCTGTAGGTACATGTATTATAATTGATCAAGTAATTGCAGAGTAAGGTTAATTAGGGTCTGCGTTCGCATGTTGCAGCTTTACGACACGCACGAGCCACCGTATACATATATATATATATATATATATATATGGTTATCGTCAATAAAATTCCGACGACGACTAGATATACATGACATATACATATCTACACCTACTCTTGTTCAAAAAGAAACTATCTTTTCGAATATCACGAAGGGAAAAGTTCCAAAGAGAAGAAGAAGAAACTATATACTTTTATTTCTTACTTGACACTCTCTTCTGATTCATTTATTTATTACCACATAATTAATCGCTGGGTGTCACAACGCAGGTAATAAACAATCTGCAGAATTCATATAGACATATATTCCTATATATATTACGGTGAAAATTAGGTTGGGATTCTTTTTTTTTTTTTTTTTTTTCTTCATTATACGAGTTAAAAAATTTAACTTTAAGAATGAACGTGCAGAAATAAAAAAAAAAAAAAAAAAAAAAAAAAGGAGAAAAAAAATTTACGGAGAATATTTAATACTAATGTTAATTTCCGTTTATACACACCTTAAGAGACTAAATATAATCCCCTCGTTCAAGAGCAGCTCAACCTTTACTTTACAAAGAAATTTAGCACGAGGTTGGTTGGTTTATTTAAGAGATTCGAGGAAGTTGAGACTGTCTCACTCAGCCTCCCTGCCTCCCCCTCTTTTCCCAAAGTTTTTACGTCAGTTTTAGTATACCTACTGCAGCGGTACAAGGTATATAAGCCGTGATTGCAGACTAATTAAAGAAACTGAAAGCAAGGGATGCGACCGACGAGAGAAAACTCGACGGACGGGCATTATAATTGAGGACCGGAAAAGTATAAATTAAAATTTAATAATAAAAGAAGGAAAACGCGGAGGGATTTGTATACGAAATTGCAGCATGATTGGTCGCTTGAAATTTTACGGTATATATATATATATATATATATATATATACATAAATTATATGATAAGGCACTCGAAATAATTGCTCGACGAATTTTTTTATTTATTATTTTTTTGTTTTTTCTCTAAATAACTTTTGCTATTCGTTTTTGAATGTGAAATTTTTACGTTTTACAGGGTATATTTTATAGGAACACTCGTTCCCCATAAAATGCATATTATGGGAGACCATGGATACCTAGACCAGGTGTAAAAGTGCTGCATAAATTCTCGTGGATGTTGTTTCATTTCGTTTTTATTTTATTTTTTTAACTTTTTTCGCAATTTTTCTTCCATTATCGCGATCAGCTAAACCTGCATTTCGAGCATGCATGAGAGAAAATACGATGAGATCGATGAAACCTGAATAAAATAATTGTTTTTCTTTTCACAGGGCAGCCGATGGTGCAAAAAAGAAATCCGAAAATCGAACGAGCACGGTTAACTCTTTCCTCTGGGGATGAAAAAAAATTTATTCAAATCCATGTGTTTTTTCCACACAGGAAAAAAGAATATTCACCTCAGACTGGAATTCTTCCCTCTTTAAAATTCATCAATTCTTAAACGCATTTTCACCATCACCAACGTTAGAACGCAACAGTTGAGTTTAAAAAAAATCTATTCAAATTTCAAATACACACGATACGAGGCTTTTACCAAGTGTAATAAAAAAAAAAATCTTCACCAACAGGCACAATAATAACGTACCTAAATAACCATAAATCAAATAATCACGAGAAACAAATTCAAACGGTTCGAAAAAGCTTCGGTATCGGAAGTGAAGATTAAAAAAAAAAATTATCTCACGGCCCGCATGTATGCATATATAGTTAAATAGGAAATCAATGAAAATGAAAAAAAAGCGAAATAAAAATAGAAAATTGAACAATAGGTAGTACACATGTAATATCGCAAATCCGATAAATGCATGTATAATCCATACATAGAATCGCCTATAAACAATTCTCTGCGACTATATTCATGTATAAAAAAAAGCGCGAGATGATAATGTAAAACATTGATGGATGGTCCGTGTTGTAATCCACGTATAGGCATTAAATGTATATATGTTATGTATATATATATATATATATATATATCATCCCCGTTATATTATACATGTGTAATATTATCTGCAGGTAAATGTACATTAAATAGAGCAGAGGAATTTCCGTGGGAGAGTTGCACATGTCGTGTAAATTTAATAGTCAAATCGTCTCGTCTCTCGAAAAACAACCACAATAACAACAACAGCAACAACAGTAACAACACGCGTTGACATTATTGTTACATTAGAAATACACAATGTCCGCTTTGTTCGAACTAAAAACTTGTGTATATAACATTATACATGTATGTATATATATATTAATATATACATATTATATATATACATATATACACAGACCCACATGATGTTGACCGTGTATACCGAGGTGAAGAAGTTTTTATATCGGAGCTGCATCCGCGCCTTAAAGGTCAAGAGTTAAAATTAAACATCCTGACTCACGCGTATACATATATATATACGCGTTATACATTTACACATTTACACCGGTGTAATAAATATATGTATAATATCTTCGATATTTCATCTTTATACATACATATATATATATATTTACACACTATAAAATCGCGAATATCCAACGACCGTAGAAATTCTAATGAATCCCTCAGCTATGCGTGGGTGGCGTGTAATTTTTTTTATTTTTTATTTTTTTTATTTGTCAATACACAATATAATGGTAGCAGAATTTTCGCAGCCCAAATCAATCGTGAATAAAATGGAATACGTAAAATAAACTTATTATAGACGGACGGACAGACAGACATGGAGATAGAGATCGAGGGAAGGGAAGGGAAGGGAAGGGGGGGTGGGTGGGGGTGAGATTGAAGAGGAGGGGTTTATGTATATATGTATGTATGTATGTACGCATGTATCTATAGGTAATAGGCCTGCAGAGTGAGTCACTTGCCATAAAACAGCAGAACTTGCCGCCACCCTCCTCAACGTTTCACGGATTAGGGGTTGCCTCTCTTTTCCTATCCTCCTCGCATCTTCCTCCTTCCATCTCACTTTCACCCTCACGACAAGTATGCAACTTTTACTTGCACTTTACTATTATATAGGTGGGTAGGTATATTATAGATATATATTATATACTGCGGACGCAATGCAGTTGACTATATTACAACAGTGAAGAAGCGGCATTTTTTTTTTTTTTTTTTTTTTTTACATCTCGTATATAGGAATATGAATAGGAATTTGTACGACAATAACTTGAAGAACTAGAGAAATTACGATTTTTTATTAACTTCGTAATCGGTACCGATCTAAAAATATATCCAACGTTGAGAAATAAAAGTTTCAATAATTTTACGGGAATTTTCTAGTCGTTCGTGATGAAAAAAAATGGTTCGAAAAATTCGGCCCGTTACGGGTCCAACCCGGTATTAAAATGTTTCGAACAGCAAATAATTTCTGCAATGAGAATCTGAAAAAAGGTCCGTCTCAAAATCACTTAAAATGTTTATATATAAATAATCGAATAGTTGACTAAATAATGTGAAAAAAATTCAGGGTAGTATATGAGAGTTGGGAGAGTAACGGAGAATAAAAAAAAAAATAAAAAAAAAAATAAAAAAAAAACAAAACAAAAAACAAAACCGGAAACGTTGGTCGGTTTCGCATGGAATTTCCCATACTTACATACTTATACATACACTCCACGAAGTTATCTGACATCGGAAATGAACAGGCGATCCACGTCGACCGGTAAAACCTTTCAGACCCAGAAACTCTGCACCCTTGCAGTCTGCGTGTATGTATACATGTATATATGTATGTACATGTATGCATATGTATATAGTTGATGCCGATGCTGCCGCTGCGGCGACACGCTGCAGTGAAACGGGGGTGAAGGGGGTGAAGGGTGCAGAATACGCCTATCTATCTTTGTTGTTTTATTTCTACAAACCGATATCGATGATTTACGACCCTTTTCTCTCTTTCTCTCTTTTTCTCTCTCTCTCTCTCGCTCTCTCTCTCTCTCTCTTTACATACATGCACACGTAAGCATATGGCGATTGTGCAGCGTAGACGTCGCGACGAATCCTATCAGACGACGAATTCTAATCGCGAAATGACGTAATTTATATTCACATGTTATACATATACATATGAATATGTAAATATTATGTATATAGATAGATTAACGTATCGTATACGTATATACGTATACGTAGAATTAAATATTAGTAAGAGGAAATCGGTCGATGAACCCTCGGTATTATAATATCATTCCATTGGATGCTGCATCACGGATACGTAGGCAGAAACAGATCAATAGATAGAGACTTAAAAACTACAATGTTATACACATAAGTTTATATATATATATATATATATATATATAAGTCAATAAGTCACAGCTCCTGTCATTTTATTGTATACACATAATAACGATAATTATGCTTTCGATTATGTATTGTGTAATTATAAAAAATGAAAAGAATATACACAATCACGACACGACATACTAGAAGCAGAGAAGGGCAGTAAAAACGAGATTTAAAATCGTCATTACGTTTATAGCCTGTGATATACGATGAATTTTTAGGAAACATCGTTTTTCAATTTCTATAAATCGTCAAGATACAACAATATGTATGCAATAAAAGCAATATCACTTTGCAATGCGTCATCTGGTGAAAAAAAAAAAAATCAAACTAATAATAACCAGGCTAACAGCTGACCGTGTTTTTCCATGTGTTAATGATAAAACAATTATACCATTGATAACATTTCACTAATTTATGTGACATGAGTAATTTGAAGCCTAAAGAATTACGATTTGCCTCCATTAAAATCAAAGTCTTAGGTTATGTGGTAATAAAATGGCGCCGACAACCAGACTCTGACGTCACGAGTACATCTTCCAATACACTTAAAAAAAATGCGATACCTTTGCTCCTTCTCAAATCGCACAAATATCTAGACAAAAAAGAAGAGCAAAAATATAATTTTTACACTTTCCTCTCCATCTTTCGTTACGTTTTACGTTACTAACTACGACCCCCCCCCCCCCCCCCCCCCCCCCCCCTCCAACTTCGAGTATCTACAGAGAGGAGTGCTTGGAGGTCCTTGAGAATGTTCGTTTGTAATCCCTGCGCGGTAGTTGTTGATCCTTGATCCTTGATCCTGGGGTTAGGAGGGATCCCTTCTAGCTTTTGATGTGAATTGCAAAACCCGCGCGGCGGTAGTCAGTTGTCAAGTGGCTTTAAACAATCGTCGCCATCGTCGTAATCATCAGTGGTTGATTCTCTTCACAGTTCTCGAGCACTTATTTTTCAAAACCTATGTATATATATATATATTATATTATCATGTATCACAAGAGACATGCATAAAAAAAAAGAAAAAAATAAGAAAGAAAAACGCGTAAAAAACTTTGCAGCTAGAAAACCACGATGAAGAGACACTGCGGGATATCGATTTGGCCTGTTTTCGTCCTGCAGTGCAGCAGCAAATCCTTGAACAACATCAACTCGCTCCTCATCATCATCAAGAAAGTCTTTGTTCTAGGAAATTTCGCGAAAACACTAATTTTCAATTTAAATTCGATAAAAATCAGCTCCATATAATGTATATACAAACCTATATATATAGGTATTCAAAATTTTCGATCCACTGTCTTACACATTATCGATATCCAAATTTGCATTATAGTAGATGGAAAAAAAAAATAGCCACAGAAAAATAATATTCAACGGAAATTATTCCAGACCTTAGAGACGAAATGTAGGTATCGAGTTTTATTCACGGTACATTTTTAGTTCCACGTGAGTGCTAATTAAATAAAAAATAAACGAAGAGAAGACGGAATTAATAGGGGTAAAAAAAAAAAAAAGAAAGTGTAGAAAAAAAAAACCCAACCCAGATAACAACGACATATTGCGAAAATCTAAGCATATAAGCGGATTTCTCTGCACGATTTTATACGGATTCGAATCACGCGCGTCAGTGATTTCTGAGTCTCTTTTTTTACCCTCTGCACGATGTAGCCCCTGTCGCCAACATTATTTGAAAGAAAGCGCTGCTGCCGATTCAAGGGGCAGAAGATGTGGATCGATAGATCGGGAATTGATCGTATAAACGGATATGTAACGTACGATGAGAATATTTAATTGTGTTTCTTCTTTCTTCGACGCAAGTATGTTACACGCGTCAATAATATAAACTATGATATTGCCATTCCAATATATATAATGTTCAAAAAATTTGAAACAACGATTCCTTAAGTTTCGAGGGGACGATTTTTTCTATTGAAAATTTATCGATGCGTTAATATTTATATACAAACTTCAGCATCGTGGCAAAAATTAACATTATTTAGAAGTCTGTTGCTCTTTCGAATTGCGATCGTAATTCTCTATTTAATACCGAGGGTAAAATTTTTGTATACACCGTATTGCACTCTTTTTCTTTCTCTCATTGATTGTTTATAACAAATTTGCAAGTAAATTAATCTAATTTCTGTATTCTTTGACAATGAGATATATATATATGTAAGACTTTCATTTATTGATCTTTTGACATTCTCTTTCCTTTTCTGTTAGTGTAACTTGGTGGATATACCTATAATCGTATGTATTATATATAAATTGTTTCCTTATTTTTTCAGAAGAAGGAAGAAAAAACAAACGAAATAAAGGAAGGCCAATGGCATGCCAACGGCGGTCGTATCACCGACTCTTACGTACTTTATTACTACTTTTATTTTCGCTTTAACGAACTCGCGTTCGCAGTGATGACGCTGCCTGTTTCTTGCTAACCTAAAGAAAGACAATGGAAAAGTCAAAATGTAGGAAAAACAGGAACGTGAAAATGACGAATTAACGAAATGGAAGTAAAATTAAAGAAAAAAAAAAAAACTACAACCTTTCGCTAGTGAAACACAAAAAAAAAAAAATTATTACGAAACTTCTTTTTATTATATATATTAACTGCATAATATATTCCAATTTTTTAAGGCGTTTTTTTTTCTATTTCTTTGGCACATTCAACTTTTTTTTTTGTTTTTCTTTTTATCAATTTCATAATAAAACCGGTCTACAAATGTTCCGACAATGAAAAATAGAAGTTTCGAGAATCGTTTGAAAATTTTCAGGGCGTTTAAAGAATGTTTTAGTTGATTAGAAAAATTAAAAATGCTGGGGGGGAGGGGAGGGGAAGAAAAACAATAGAAAAAAAAACATCGGCCCCGGTCTTGAAGTATTTGGAAAAGAAAATACAATTACTGAGAAAATTCTGAAAATATTTTTAAAGTTCCTTTTCAAAATCACTTTGAATATTTATAAATAATCAATCGGTTGAATAAAAAATCTGGAAAAATTCAGAACACTGTTCCACAGCTGAGAGAATTGCAGAAGAAATTTTGATAATCAAGATAATCAAAAACGATGAAGGGTCAGACGTTGGATGGTTTGGCATGGGATTCCCCATATATGTATGTATACACACATTCGTTTCCTCCTTAAATTTCACAAGGCACCTGTGGCGCCGTGTAACCACCCCTGTAAGTATCGGGAAGATAGCCGTCGCAGTTTTTCTCGCTTCTTTTCCCCTAGACTTTTATCGTACGCAGAGGGGATTTTTCAGTCCCGGTTTAAGATCCCAAACTACAGGGGGAGGGGGGTGAAAAATATATGGGGGGAGGGGGGGGGTCTCGTTGGATGCTGGATAACGAGGTCTGGGCTATAGCTATCCATCTATACATATATACAACGTGAACGTGATGTAAACGAGACAAGAGGAATAAAACGAAAAACATACCAAGGAAAGAGAACAATATAACGATGGTTAGTTTCTTCCCTAAACGTAGGTACGTGTACAAAAGATACCGTCGTGAAAAAAAAAGCAGGCAGAAAAATTTGTGAAAAAGACAAGTTCTCATGAAAATTCATAAGCAACTAATACTGTGTCATTTGATTTAAGTGAGATATATTTTTTGTTTATGGCTGATAGAATGTAGAGAAGAAAAAAAAAATTGGATCAAGAACGAATTACGAGGGAAAAAGCGCCCGTTGATTCGCCTCAAAGGATAAAAAAACACAGAGAAGTTTACTCGTTTTCATTCGGCAGGTGGGTAGATAAAAAGAAGGTTCGCGAAATAAAATTACAAGCTATCCGAGTCAGGATGTTAGACGTACATACGTTTCAAACTATATAGTATACATATACATATGTACATTGTACATCCGTATAAAGGATACATACAAAGTGTATATATATGTATAGGCTATACGTAGATAAAGAAGAACGGAGCCAACTGGGTCGAGAAAGAGAAGAAGCGAGAGGCATGTGCTGGCAATTTATGGATGTACGCATTACACGCCATAAGGCGATGCATTACCTATGAAAATGGATTCTGAATGCTTACGGCAGTGGAACTCTCGTAAATACAATTATTCGAACTATTATTACTATTATTATTGTCGTTATAATATTCGTGCAGTACAGATGCAGAATTCAAGGTTTGCCAGCAAAAGTTACTCTGTCGAAAACTATATGAATTAACATATATACAAGAAAAACCTGCTTTCAGATTACATGACGAATCATTTTCTTCTAAAGAGAGATTATTCAACAGGCTTAAATATACATACATAATTACGGATGGGTTAAAAAAAGAGCGGAAAAAATAAAATTATGTACTATACATACGTAGATTTTTATCTCTCAACTGGTATTTATGATAATTAATCACCCCCCCCCCCCCCAACGTTATGATATCGTATTTCATTAATTCGATGTAATTATATTACATACGAGCATTAACAGATAAATCGATGATAATTATTTGAGTTAAATAAATGAGATGAAGAAAAATTACGAGAACAGAGAAGAGGGACTTTTTTCTTTCTTCAAACTATATATTTAATATAATATTTGGAAAGCAACAACGAATGTCGGGGTAAACATTTACGGGATGCAGGTTTCTCTTTTGGTTTTTTGTACGTATGTACACCCAAATGTACTGGGTTTATGTATATATATATATTTATATATATAGACATAAATGCAATGCTACACGAGAATACAGATATTACGTAGTATTTGGCTGGAAGCTGGCATGTAACGTGTGACTTTGCATTCACTGCTCTCAACGGGTTTGTTTTCAAAGAGATACTAAATCTGTTCTAGCAGGACGGACCAACCCCGCAGAGTGAATCATTCATGGAGAGCAAGCAGCAACTATCCGGGAAACTATAATAAGAATCATCTCCACCATAAATTGGGGCGTCTGTTCGACTGACGTTCGTTTGACGATTCGGATATATTCTCTAGAAGTGAGAACGATGATACCCGAATCCCTGGAGGAAGAAAATCGTCGACCCTTGTTGTATGATCTATATAAAACCAAGCCGATGAACGAGAGGAGATTTCTAGCGATGATTATTCCTGATATCACTTTGACTCGTTGTCAATTCCATGTGATATAATTATAGTCGAAGAATTTGGGACAGTTTTGACTTCTTCAAAGCAGTTGAGACGTTTTTGTACACCAGCTAACGTTAACGTCTTTTCATGTTTTCAGGATAGAAAAATTTAATAACGTGCAAAGGTACGCGCATAAAGGATTCCTCAGGACTGAGAAGAATCTATGGACTAGCAACCCCTGCACCGTTTAAAATATCGATACACGACGAGCTCCTCTAGCCACTCCTTTTCCCCCCAAGGGTACATATATTGGTCATGAAAATGCGACAGGGGTGAGTACGCCGTTACGTACATATGTGCCTGTAACGTATATACCCTGTGGATTCCATTGCGTATGGGGCTCACTCGGGCGAATAAATGAAAACGAGAGAGAGAGAGAAGACTGGCGTCTGGAGGAGGCAACGTCGTCGACGTGGAACGAAATTCTATTCTCCTCCAGCAGCAGCAGTCTGGGGTTTGTTTACACGAGGAGTCAGACTCCTGGTCCTTCCCTTTCCCTGCACAGAGCGCGTCTTGGAATCCCCCGTATATTTCCTTCCCTCTTTCATTCCTTCAAACCCTTGGATAAAGAGCACCGACGGCTGTGGCACCGTGTTTACGTTTTTGCGCCTCCTTCGAGAGTGGGAGAAAAGAGAGAAGAGAGTTGGTGCATGAACGAGACTCGCACCTCTCGCCTTTTTTCTTTTCTCCCTTTCAAAGTTAATCACAGGAACGAATGAAGAGAGGTGTCGAGGCCCTTTTTCTCCGCTTTGTAAACTAATTTTTTTCCCAACTGCCGCAGTGTCGTTGAAAGAAAATGAATGAGGAATTGTGGTTCAATCGAGCTCAAGGACCCCCTCGCTTAAACAGCAGGGATCAAATTCTGCACCTTTGCAACTCTCACGCTTTTGTGCACTGCGCAAAGAATGCGGCTTGTCCATTATTGAGATAAACTACAACGCTACTAATGTTTCAAACCCTGTATCAAGAGGAGATAAAACACGGAGGCTTGACAACTGAACAAGTTGGTATCGGGTTTAACCAGGAGCCCATCGTCTCACCGACGCTTTCTTCGTTAATCAACCTGCGCTTTGTACTAACGATAAGTTTCTTCTTCAACGACCGCTTTTCCAGATCAGATTCTCATTCCAACTGGGAAAAATGTTTCTAAGAACCGTCGACTTTTTCATTTTCCACCCAAAAAATTATTCTTACGTTGTTTTGAAGTCTGGATAATAGCAACTTGGAGAGATCCTTCCATCATCATCTTCTCAACCTCTACACAAAGCTTTCTACGACACTAAAGGTGTATATAAATTGTTCGATTCTCGCAAAAAGTAACTATTTCATCAACTGTTGGTGACTAGCTGAAATTGGAGGCGGCTCAGCTTCGCTTCGGCATTCTGTGATCTAAACTGGATCTTTTTCATCTCGCTTCTCATGCAGATGAGTACAAAAAATGTGGTCGAAGCTTTGGAGCAGATTCTTTAGGATAGTAACAACTTTCATGGTATAAACATAACTGAAGATTGGATGCAAATTTTTTATCACAGAGTGTGGAGACGTTAGGGATGAGAATTAATACTGACCTGTCAATGAAGCCATCGCCGTCTCCGTCGCAGGCTTGAAAAAGTTTCCTGACACGTTCCTCGTCGCAGATAGAGCCTGCCTCGCTCTCAGCATCAGCGGTCTTTGACATTATCACTTAACCTCACTTTGATCCATCTCAACAAACGAATATGAGATTGACATTTTGGGTATTATTTATTCACCGTTGAAGAAAGAACATGGTGCGTAGTTTTCGGTACTTTTTTCTCGATTCCCGTTTCTTTCGCCGATGTTATTTACTGCCCGTTATACTTGTCACCTCGTCTCGCGTCAAACAAAGAGATTCCTTACATATTCGGCTGGACCACCGAAATTCCGACTCGACACTGATGCGAATCTCCCGCGATGCTTCATCGTCCGGTTTTTAATGCGAAAACATGATTTTTGCGACACGCGGAGCGGATTCCGGCGATCGGAACCCTCGTACTCGTGACAAATGACAGCGAGTCACTAACCCTAACCTCAAACCCAACCCCCCGATACTCGGAGAGTAATAAAAACTATCGATCACACCTCACGTCCGTCAAATTCCTGCTTCTAGACGGTCCGCGCCATCTTGGATTTAACGACGCCGTACACACAAGCATGGTGACCGATATCTCGAAACTTGATATCGAAATACTTGGAACGATTCGAAGCATTTAAACCCTGCGCTGTCGGTAAGTTTGGTCTTGCTTGTGTTCATCGGGCTGCCTACCTACGCTGGGTAAGTCAGATAGCACTCGTCGGTGGTAACTGAGCCTGCCATTTTGTATTGATATTGAACCATTTGGAACGGATGTAAGGATTCGAATCTTGCGCTGTCGATAAATTTGAATTTCAATATCTTTCTTCATACGAAACTCGTGACTTCAGATAAAAGATATGGTAGAAATGGGATTTTATCAATACTTCTGTCAGTTCCTAAGGGGTTTCTTGATACTGTTTGATGAAAATATATTAAATGAATAATTACTATTACTAAAATAATAAATGGAATAATGAACTGAACTGTGATAAATCTCTTAACAATTTGTTTTTTCCGTCAAATGTCCACCATTCACCATTTGTTGTTATTAATCTACATGTTATTACATTATATTACTTATCATTGACTTGGATTGAATCTAAAAAATCCATAGCATCAAATTTGAAAAACTTTAATTACACAGACAAAATACATAACAAAATATTAAGTTTATACAAGGTATTATACATATTCCATTATAAAGCAGGTTTACTCGGTCAACTTGAGCTTCTCTCTCAGGGTAGGTATGAGTTTCTTCAATTTCGCTGCATCGTGACTAAACGCCCACATGATGCACTGCGTGTGTTCTTTGGTCGGTAGTCCACGGAGTTCGAGGTCCGTTTCGAACCATTGAATGTGTTTTTTCTTTATTTCTTCGGTTAGAGCGCGAAGATTCTTGTTCCTCTCGACGTCCCAGGTGATTTTAGTATCCGGAACTTTTACACCACGAAGTCTTTTGTATTCTCCATCCTCCTGCTCGTAGGCTCTGGAAAAAAATCAAACCACATTTTACATATTATACCGTTCTCAAAAAAATTGAGCAGTTGCCATGAACGGTAATATATCAATGAATCACTGGTACAACGTATACCTAAATATAGAGAGTAAAAATAGGGCTAATTTCTTGCTCGATCAACTCTCAAGACTTACTTCAAGAAACCCGTATCTTCAATTTCGTATCGATCAGCGAGGGGTTTGTACGCCTGTACCAAGTCCAGGGCTAAATATCCGAAATTTTCCTTCGAACGTCCATTGACATTGTAGTCGGTGATCCAGTTTTCGTAAACCTCGATCGCCTCCTTCATATTTTTTATTTTCTCCTCGTCCTTAGTGCAGGTGATGACCCTCTCCGCCCTCCTGATCAATCCCGTAATGGCGTGGTATTGATAAGCGACGTCGCGACCCTCCAGAGACTTCAGACTGCTGTTCGCCCGCTCTTTGTCCTTGAAGCTGAGTCCACTGTCCTCCTTCTCATCCCTGTCTACCTTCTCGGCCTTTTCCACCTCCTCGTCCTTCTTTGGCGTTTTCTTCTGGGGCTCGTCACTGTCATCATCACTGTTCGAAGAACTGTCGTGGCTTCGCTTGGTCCCCTTCACTCGCCCTTCCTCCCCTCCGGCGACCTCCATATTCTCATCCTCGCTAACCCCCTCAAATTTTTCTTCCACCTGCTGTATTAACTTTTTCAGTTTCGTGGGCTCCGGGCTGTAGCCGAGCAATATACACTGCGTGTGCTCCTTCGTCGGAAATCCCCTGAAGTCCCCCACGTCGGTCTCGAACCACTGAATGTGGTCTGACTTTATTTTATCGATGATCTCCTTCAGCTGACGATTCCTCTCGATGTCCCAGGTCGTCTCTCCGCTCGGAGTTTTCACTCCACGCAGTGCCTTGTAATCTCCCTTTTCTTCCTTGTACGCTCTACAACAGGAGATCAAATGATGAAAGGCGTAACGCTACCAGAAAAAGGGGGACCATGGTACGAATGAGAAATTAACTAATCACCGGGAACTTTCCTCCGCCATATACTAACCGGTAGAAACTGTCGTCCAGGACTCCGTACTTCTTGGCCAAAGCCCTGAATCCATTGACGGTTTCAACTGGTAGATAGCTGAGGTTTTCCTTGCCGCGGTGATTTTCTTTATAATCGCTAAGCCAGTCTTCGAATACCTGTTGAGCCTCTCGAAGGTTTGCGAGCTTTTCCTCGTCCTTCGTGATCTGAATCGTCCTTTTTGCTCTGCTGACGAAACTGGTGATAACGTGATACTGATAGGACACGTCGCGGCCGTCAAGTACCTTCAAAGTATCGAGAGCCTTCTGTTTGTCCTTGAAACCCATCGCGCTCTCCTCCGGTTCAGTATTCGTCTTCGGTTTAGTCATCGTGAATATTCAGCGAACGCTATCAGCTGTTACCCTGTGAATTCGAATGCAGATACGTTGTAATAATCTGGTTTATATTCGCACATTTTTGCATGCTTCACTTAAGATATGATGCGGGGTTATCGCTTACGTCACTGTCAATAAGTACCAGAACTTGAAACAGCAAGACGTATTAAAATAAGCGAGCTCTCAGCGAGATAGACGGATCGATGAAATGAACGCGAAACTTCTCCAAAGCAGTGAACTCACTACTATATTTGGACGGTGCGATTGCGTACATGGTTTGAATGCTTCTCGTCTTTACAAGAATCCAAGTAGGCGACGCAATTGAATCAAAATACGTGGGTGTCACTCAATATGACTGTCAATGAGCTGGCTATGCGACATTTTAAAATTGCGCGTACTACTCTGATGGGCACTTTCTCCGTATAATAAAACTCAGAAAAAGTTATAGAACCCAAGATTTCTAGCGTCAAACAGTTCTTAAATGAAATCTGGTTCGAACCTGCCAATCAAAGTTCTTCTTTAAAATTCAAACCTCACCGATTGGCTGTTACGACCGTCGCTCGATGCTGAGGTAAACTGTGATTGGTCAACTTTGACTCTTTTTCGTTTGAAAACTATTGGACTTAAATTTATTTTTCCCTTATAGAACCACACGAACTTTTTACACAGAGAATCTAGATACATACTGCATAAGAATTCCCCTTAACGAATATTTAGATAAACATCGAAATCGAATGTAAATTGAAACAAGTGATATCATAGACGGAAGAATCCGTGGATCTATTTTTGAAGGGATTATTTCGATATGCAAAAAAAGATGGAAAAAAAAATGTGATCGCGTATATTATAACTGAGTTAAAGAATGTGTACGATGGTCAGTTTATGCAAAAAAATAAAAAAATTCATCATCACTCACCTCAGAGAATGACAGGTAAAATAGGAAGTATATAAGATCCTTGGTGTTGTATTTGGACACAGAACACTTAATAACACTGACGCACTTCGGATTCGATCATCCACTGCGAGGTCTTGTTCAAGACTGACAAAGTACGTGCAGCATATTATTTTTAATACTAACCGGTAAACGTGAGCAGTCAACAGATATATACGTAGGTAGAAGTGTCGTGTGCCGGATCGATGCTAGCCGACTAGGCCTATTTCTCTCTCTCTTTCTTTTTCACTCTCTTTCTCTCTCACAGACGAGGCGGTTTGAATCAGCAACTACAATACTCGCCAATGGGCGGTTAGACCGTGGAAGAGCTAGAAGGAAAAAAGAGAGAGTTTCGCGAGGTTTTCATGCGTGCAAAAGAGACGCAGGCATGTAAACATCGCAGCGGGACCGGCCGCTTAGCGCGTGCATGAATTGTGTCAGAACCAAAAATATACCAAACTGCGATATATTACGTCATCCACGGAATATCTGCAAGTATCATTCGAAAGTATTTAGAAATTTGTGAATATGTATTATACGTATGTACCTATGTAGTCTCGCACGTGTACTAAATATAAATACAACACTGTTATAAACGTTTTCATGAATATCACGTGCCAAGTATATATCGAAAGATAATATTCAGTACAGTGAAGATGGTCAGATAAGATAATAAGAGAATTTTTCCAAGAGTATTTTTCTGGCTCAATTGCGAAACTCGCATATGGCGAATTCGTTTGACATCTAGATGCTCGCAATAACATCTAGTTTACCGCAGGTTCCTGGTTCGAATAAATTCCTATGTCAAAATTGAGCTATCTGAAATCTTAAAAAATTAAATCCAGTAGCATATTTTTTTTTTTTTACCAAGTAACACGACCCGCTGTTTAAAATTGAGGTAATCGAGAAAAGTATTTCGCGATACTTCTGCCCGTTATTATGTCACGGCCACAAGTGTTCAGGTAAGTTCCTATGTCGCGGTGATATTGGTTGACTGTTATATCTTCTTTTTATATTCGACCAACGTCCAAGCAGATATCTCTGCACCTACACACGGATTCGAATACACAGCCTTAGATTAGCAATCGCATCATTGAAATTAACATATGACCAAATGTAAGGAGAGCCAGAATAATCTCGACGAATTATGCTTTAACACAAAATTGATATGAGCTCATCGGTATAATTCGGTGTTTCATAGTGTCGCTATAATTATACCTAAATACTTTTACGATCGCCTCATTTTTCTCTTTAAACATTGACTCATTTATTTGATGTTTTTTATTAGCATACTTTAAAAGGTGCCATGTATAGGGACAGAAATAAACTAAAGGACGATCAATTCCACAACTGAGAAAGTTGATGATGGGGACATGAAAACCGCCTATTCTTCAGCAACTACGGCAACTTCATCGTATACTTTATAGTTAATGTGAGCGTTGATAAAGAAATTTATTCTATTTACACAATAAATAATATCGTTACATTAATTAATTAATTAATTGTTAATAAACCTATCCCGCAAGCGATAACACTATTACCGTGTGGTAATCATCACGCTTGACAGCAACAATAAAATAAATAAATCACAAAGTTTTGCGTCGACTAGATCGAGATTATTCTATATTATTATAGAATTTCATACTGATTTCGGACACTATTACTATAAGTAATTATCGTTGCCATGCACGACCAAGCGCACAATTACGACAACCTCAATCCCAGGGTGTTGCGCAATATTTACAATCGACTTTTTTCCTGTCGATTAAAAGTCCGTCGGAACGACCGGTAATCTCAACACACGCAGCTGCCGACTCCTAGGCAGTGATACGACGTTTGATCGAGTTTCGCGCCTGCACTGCCATCGAGCAGCGGTGCTTGCGTGTCGGTAACGCTGGTGGCCGATAATTGGGCGCGCGCAGCATCAACGCCGGTCGTTTCAGAGGCCCGAGTTCTGTCTGTATCAATTTCTCTGGTCCCGGCCGATAACGTCGAGGATTCGGTACTCTGATGGTAACCGCTGCTGGTCCTCCCAGACTCGTGGGCTCTGACATCCAGCGAGAAATCGTGTGCAGAAAGCCGACCGTAGTTCAAAAATGACTCCGTGTAAGCCGTCGAGGGGTGATGATGGTGGTGGTGGTGGTTGTTGTTGGTATACTGGTGTGCATAGTGCGCTGGATACCTTGCCGATGGTGTTTTGAAGCCCTCATTCGCACTGCCCAGGTATTGATGCAGGTGATGTAGACTGTGGCTTCCGTAAACTGCGAGCAGACAGGTATGATTATGGGATGGAAGCGTTATGACTTCATCCTGAGATCTACTACTGGAAGACTTTCCGAAAAAGGTGAAGAGTCAAATCACGAAGCTGGTAGAATTTCCGTGAATATTACCTGCAGCGGTGTTGGAGTACATTGCCAAAACGGCGTCACCATATCCAGCTGAGCTGTGCTTTCCCAAATCCGTGGATTCGGTGGTAGAAGTGGTCTTCGCAACGGCAGAATGGCTGCTCCTAACACCGGTGGTCTGGATTTCCGTGGGAACACCAGCAGTGGTACTGCCTGATCCGTAGGCCATGTTGAAGAGGGCCTCTGGATCGCAGACGAACTTGTAAACGTACCGTTCGCCAGCTACCTTCTGCATTATCCCCTTTTCGTAATAGTACCGCAAAGACCTGCTTAGCTTGTCGTAGTTCATTGCAGGCCTGTTCTTCTGGACGCCCCACCTCCTCGCGACCTGCGTGAAAATGTGATCAAAATTAATCCCTACCACCACCGATCGCTGCTAGAGGTTTGAACTATTCTAACATCAGACCCTGAAAAGCCCAAGTCCGCGGATGACCGAGTGATGGAATCGAGACACTCACCTCTTCCGGCTCGATAAGCTTGAACTCCATTCCACGTCCGGTCCACGCTATGCAAGGTGCATTAGCCGGGTCATCCAAAAGAGCGACAAGGAACTGCCATAGTTGAAGGGAACCTCTTCTCTGCTGTTGGTACCCAACGGCAACTTCACCCCACGGTGAGGGGGTGGCGGTTGGTGACCTCTTAGCGTAATCCGAACTCCAAGGAGTGGGTGAGGTCCTCTTCTGGTAGCAGGAGGACTGTCGGTCCCAGGAAGTGGCGGAGGTGCTCGAAGTCCGCGTCTCCAATGGCGTTCCAAGCTCGGTCCACGTCGGTGTTACGCTGCGCTTCGCGTAGATGTCCGCGTTCCAAGCAGTCTCTTGACGCGCTGCGTACCCTTCGGTGCTCGAAGGGGGTGCCACCGATGGCCATTGGGACGTTGCCGAGGAGGCGCTCGTCGGCCGGCTTGATGTTGGAGAACTTCTAGACTCCCTTGGCGCAGTTCCGTTGGAATACTGCTGCTGCTGTTGCTGTTGCTGCGAAGGTTGATAGACCAGGCTGCTTCCTGATGGTAAAACATTTGGCAAATTTTATTGGATTGGCATTTGTTGAAGATTGGGACACCATAAAAAATGGTGGTATTCAAATTAATCAAAATCAGCCGAAGTTGAGCACCGTGGAACAATTTTTGGAGTCGGCAAGTAAAATCCAACGCAACAGATATTGTTAGATTGGCACTAAATAATGAGCTATTGAAGTCTGCCATCAGATTTTTCTTCCAGTAAAGGTTCAAATTTCACAACAAAAAAATTTTCTGATAGTAGGATGAAAGTTCGCAGTTTTTCTCCTCCGTCATGATCCACGATATCTAAGAAATGATTATACACATTTCTTTAATCGGTGAACAGAATATCCAACACCATATATGCACAGTGAACGAAGGTGATCAATCAATCACCTTCAGAGTTACAGGCATGAAATTATGTGGGTGGGGTCGCAGATTTCGGTACAGTTTAAAATCTACTTAATAATAATTAGTAATTAGAAGTATACCGGTGCTGTTACACCAGCAGATTGCACGTGGACTGCAGCAACGCAGGTCTGGTAAAATCCGGTAGTATATTATTCAAGAGACTGTCTGCCTGGAGTTTAACCCTTTCATATAATCTTCTTTGCTGATGCAAGGGGATGGTTTTACAATGGCAAGCCGAGGTTTTACAACGGAATCATTGTTTTAATCAGAAATTGCGTCCGCCAAGCTCCTCTGATCCTGAGAATCACAGTCTTTGGTTCTTTGAAACGCTGAAACCGACTTTTCTCTGGTCAGGATGTAAAAAAAGGTGTCTTCCCGATGATATAAGCACAGTGTTAGACGCTCTGAAGAAACATTTTTAAAAGTCTCCCAACTTTCCGTGCCATTTCTATAAGTCATTTATGTTGCCAACCAAGTCATGTAGTCTCAGTTTCAGGTGTAAGAGAGCGAAAAAATGCTGACCATTTAACCGGGCGTAAAATACCGAGAAGGGAGTAGCCAGCACTGGGTGTTACCGTGAATAATTGAAGGATCGCGAAGGGCTGCGGAATCAGGGTGATGGAGGATAGAGAAAGCTCAGTTGTTAAGCTGTAAAGCTGGAAAGCTGGGGTTGAGAGTGAGCAAGTGGTCTGGCCGATGGGGATGACTGACCAGCCCCGTTAGCCTCGACTAACCCCGAGTTCGTCCATTTTACGAACGATGCGTCGGCATACCTACGGCCGTTTTCATCAACTCGCGATTAATTTTAATCTGAAACTAACCGCAAACCATCCCTCCGCTCAGCCTACAACTACCCTCAGTTTCTCCGGGTTTCCCCGACGCTCCAAACTCGTCGACAGGTTAACGTATATAAACTTTGCTCAACGGCGTTTACTTGCGGCTACTAAGTAAAACAGCCCCGCTTCAACCCTCCTGCTGATTGCTTCTGTAATTGTGTGGATTATGTGAGATAAACTGCCCGGAGATGGTGCAGCAGCTCTTCTTTGATAACAGACCTCGATTTTGATGTACCTTGAAGGTTGTGCTACTTGCTATTGAAAAATATACGATTTCTGATACCTATTAAAAATCTTAATATTTAATGAAATTAGACTTCATAGTTGATTTCTGTGGAAGGTTTTGGACTTGATGATATACTGATTTTGATGTGAACAATATGCAAGTGAGTCAACACCGTCGAATGATGCATTCCACACATCCGTATATACTTAGAACTACTAAAAATATGTCATTACGGTATTTTATAACCTTAATCGAGCTGACTGTCAGCAAATCACCTGCCACGTTATCCATTAACAACCCAACTCTGATCACTACAGCGCAAAACTTCCAGTATAACGAAAGAGGTGATTTAAGATCATTAGCGGGGATTAATCAGTTATGCGAGACGTTTTATATAAGATTTCAGAGCGTTGATGAGTAAAGAATATTGAAAATAAGATAAGAACAAGAAGTGAGCAGTATCAATATTGCTCTAGTTATTGTCCTGTTTCAGTAAGACTTCAGCCAAAGTGTAAGTTCGCAGTAAAAACTTATGATGCAATCATTCAGAAGTTACCATCTTGAATATCAAGGTCGCATGTCTATTGACTTTTATTGTGCAAGATTTTGTGAAGGATCAAAGTTAGAAACTTGTCGGAGATTTTCAAAGCTTATCGCATGAACCGAGACAAGGCGACGTGAAGTTTCTTGTGTCTGGGGGTGAGCAACAAGGGCGGGTAATAACAATTGCACTCACGTTTCGCGACAAGGAAAACAGCTCGTCGAAGTAACATCGGCAGGAAATTGCTCGATATTCAAAGCCGAGGTATAAGACCGCGGTGTCTGTTATCGGGGGATGTAGTCCTGGAAGATCCAGACGCCTCGGAGATATGTACATTAATGAAAAGCTCTGCGGCACGCAACGCACGCGACCCCCTCCAAGAGCCCGCGATCAGCGATCGGAAAAAAGCTATTCGCAATTCATAATCCGTTTAAGGTTCGTGCGCTGCGCTGTCGGGAATATTGAAAGTCAACTTCCGCGGGCCTTTTTACTCTATACCAGTCACACAGCCTGCCGAATAATTACAGGATCAAATTTCTCAACGTTTTTATCATTTCACCGGAAGAATATTGACGTCGAATATGATGTACAGGGATTGAGATCAGTACCTCTTGCACTCATACTTATACAACCAATATGACCTCCGACCTCATGATTACACAGTGCATAGTACCAAGGAAGAAGCGACGCTGTGCGGATGGGCAGGTAGGGAACATCTATATGTACGGCTTGACTTCCGGTGATAGTAAACATCAGGATACACTGTCTGGGAAAAGGAGAATCAGAAGCTAGAACAAGATGCTGGGTCTGTTTAACCCATATTGAAAAACTGGAATAAGGAAGAAAATTTTGCCCAAGAGAATCCGAGACTTTTGATTTAGTCGATTAAGGTAGTGCATGTTTAGATCAATAGTTGGATCACCGTGATCCTTTTCGAATTGGATAAACCTTGAGTAATTTAACCCGTTTCGAAGTAAGCAAAGTTGTTTCTTCTGTTGGTCCGGTTGATTTTCCGTCCGGTAACAAGAGAGGTTTTAACATCTTCCAGTTTCGCGTTGAACCGGACAGGAAAAAGAGCAGCGAGAAGTAACAGCGGGGCTGCTGAAAGCGCATATGAAAAATTCATCGGTACAAATCGCAGCGCGTGTATAGAGGAGAAGGGAGAGATGAAAATGTGAGAGAGAAAGAGAGAGAGAAGTAAAAACTAGATAGATAGAGAGAAAGAGAAAAAGAGAAAGAGAGAGAGAAAGCTGGATGTACGGGGAGGAACTCTTCCTCTTTTTCGCTACGGTTTTCCACCCTTCACCCCTCGACGCTCCTGGCATGTCGGGTCGCGTATGTATAATTGAGTTGACGCGCCCGGGTCGGATCCTCGCCGTTCGTCGCTACGGCACTGCGCCTGCACGGAGGGGTGGCTCTCCGTTTTTCGAGCTTTTTTTGTACCCTGCTACAGAGAGATAGAGAGAGAGAGAGAGAGAGATAGAAGCTTCACCTACACGTATGCCTTTAGTTACTACCCTGGGCGAGAGACCGAGATAGAAGACGATGATGTCGGAGGAGGAGGAGGAGGAGGAGGAGGAGGAGACGAGTCAGGGAGGTTGTTAATGCGCCTCACTAATTAATCAGCCCCTAGCCAGGGAATGGCGGACTAAATAGGGGCAGGTGGGTCGGAGGAATTCACGGCACGGATACGCGCTCCAAACAAAGGCACAATCATCATCCTGCACCTGGTCATGCTCGCCGTACGCAGTCTTCGCTACTAGAATTATTTTCACCCCCGATAAATCCTCTCGCTTTCTGATGAACTTCTA
Organism: Diprion similis; assembly: GCF_021155765.1. Taxonomy (NCBI): domain Eukaryota; kingdom Metazoa; phylum Arthropoda; class Insecta; order Hymenoptera; family Diprionidae; genus Diprion; species Diprion similis. The sequence continues at coordinate 13,564,895 of NC_060116.1, read as the reverse complement.
GAAGCTGCAAAAGCTTCTTGGCAAATTTTCAAACCTCGTGATAAGAATTGCACGTATATACAGAGTTTGAGCTTGACGACAAATGACCTGACGTGGTTTTAAGCAAATTTTTAACATTCTCAGCGAGCGTTAATCAAATAGGATATGAAGAATGGTGACAATCGAATCGTCTGATTTCCGGAAACGGCTAAGAATCACTGGATCCATAGCTAGGTCACATGCACGAGATTATGCGGAACGGATGTGCATCGGATATTCTCTTAATGATTATGTCAGAAGTCGAGTCTGTATACCAATGGATGCGGCGCACGTTGACGTATGGATGAACGACGTGCGGGTGCAGAAGGGACGGTTGACACGTGCAAATCCGAGGAGTGTCTCGCGATGGTTATTTACTGCGTTGTCGCCGGGGTGGTGGAGGCATAGGATCATCGGGATGGGACTGGGGACGCGGTGGTTCCTTTGTCCAGTGATTCGTCACGGTCCAAGGATGAGTGGCCGAACGATCCAGCGAGGGGATTCGATTACTTGACTTTATATGATCGTTGAATCATTGCTCTACGCCACAATGGCCTCGTGCACTACTCGCTCAAATGTATCGCTGTTTGTATTAGCTATGGTAAGCCGAGCGTAAGAGGGTCCGAGCAACAAACGATCGTTGTCAACGAATGCTCATCGCCCGCCAGAAAACGACACTGAAAGACGATTTCCTCTCATCTTCCACAGTCTTCTGAGTAGAATTCTACATCACAATACAAGAGAACATAGATCGGAATGATCATAAGCTCACCGTTGTGCTCGGCAGGTCCTGACGAAGACAGGGTAGTCACGGTGCTGGTTGGCTCGATGTAACCTCGATCCGTCGGTTCCTCCTTGACCGCGATACTTTTTGATCCTGATTTACCTCGTTGGGAAGTCAATCGATTACTGCTGCAAAAGGAAACGACGTATGTCGATTTTTTCAAACGGTTCTACGACTTGGAAGAAAGTATTAATGCCAAATTCTTTGACGTCAGACATGAGGGTTAGATCAAATGACTTTCCATCATTCGACCACGATTCAAACTTGAAAGCTTGAGCATTTTTTTTCCCTGTCGTTTAAGTTCATGTTCGGAATGGTGAAATGCCATTTTGTCCAGCGAAGCAACAGGTCATTTCTTAGAGATTAGATATACGATCACACATTGTCACTAAAGTAGCATTGATTAGCTATTTGATCATGAACCACAAAGTAAAAATTATCATACAGCCATTCTCATCGAGTACTCTAATTTCAAAGTGACAAAATTGGTGGATTCCAGTTACTTACGCGAACCAAAGACCTCGTATAGATAAAGTAAAAAGAATTCCTTATACCCGTAACAAGAAGCTGGCGTAGCTGGGCTGAGATCCAAGAAATTGTTGCTTTGCGAATGGGAATGAGCCTGCAAGGCGGAGTTGTACTGCGGATGATAGCTCGCTTCCGGTGTCTCCGTGACCTCAGTCACTTCCGTACTTTCCACCACAGCACTTCGTCTGCAGTTACCAGCTGCTTCCTGTTTCACCCCACCACCTGAACAATAACATACAAGATTTTTCACTGGTGTCAAGACACCATGATACAAGTCAAGTCCATCAAAACATGTCAGGACTCCATGACCATAGAGACCATGAAGCATGATTTGCGAAATCTGAGTGTGTAAAATACGGGATTTGGCATTATCGTACGTAAAACGTTATGTAATACAATTAATTACACGTGCAAACGAATCTTTATACAGAAGAGCAAAAACCTTTTCAATTCTAAGCGCGATCCGTCAGCATCACCGTGTATTATGGTGGCGCGTGTCCCACCGGAAGAAGAGTCGAGTCGTCGCTGGTGTTGCGGAGTGAAGGGGGGTGGGTCTAGGGGTAGAAAAGGGAGAAAATAGGGGTCGGCAGGGGGTTGGGGGTAGCAATTCGACGGGGGGGCTGTTAATAAATCAAACAAACGCGGGTCGTGGGAAGCATAAGTCGACTGAATCCCCTCGCTATCGTTATATTTGTAAACAGTAGCCGCCCCCGCCCCTCCCGCTTATTGCTCTTCTTCGTATTTCACTCATCATCAGTCTGGCTCTTAGGCACTTTAGATACATCAGGTACAGTGTGTCCATTGCGAGCCATCCATGCGCCAAAATTTGTCAAATATGGCGTCTGGTCGTTCGTTGTATGTTTTTTTTTTTTTTTTTTTTTGTTTTTGGCGGAGAGAAATCTGAGTGTCGGCAATTGAATTTTAGTTTGTTTAAATTCATGTTTTATTCATAATTTCTTAACGTTAGATTCTTTCTCCAGATTCATCAGCCTCACGAGTCAATATTGCTTCAGATTTTAAGAGCGCTGATAATGATGATAATTCAGTTAATTCGCTACCCCTGGACAATTTACCCTGCTTGTTAACGCAAAATAAGCGAACCACGCGATCAGCGCCATTGGCTATTTGCACTGCCGAGGCGTGTGCTGATGATATAAGCCGTATAGTATATTGTATTACGGTGTGTACGTGTACATACTGTGTATGGACACAACGTTATGCGAGAACATTAATTCCTCGTATGTAAACGAGGATTAGCGAAAAGAGAGAAAAAAAAGTAATGAAAAACATGTGAGGTGTAGAAAATGTGATTAAAAAGGAAATTATGGTTTCGTTTATTTAACATGAATTCAATAAATCCGTTAAATCATGCCATCGAGGGAAACCTCTCACGTGCAGAAAATTCAACGTCGGGTAAAAAAGCTGTTGCTAAAATCTTTTTTCTTTTTGCTTTTTTTTTTTGAAGAGAAATAAAACGTAGAAAATACATCGGAAAAATCGTTGAAAAAGATACTCACCAATTGTTGGTTTAATACATAAAGTGCTTCTCAGTGTAATCCGCGCTATCGATAGCCACGGGGTGAGGCGAAATGGGACGAAGGCTGAGGATGAGGGGTAGGAGGATGGATGGAAGTCAACATACGCCGGTGCTTGTTTAAAAAATCACCCAAGGGCTTAATTTTTAATAAAGCGTTCGGTCCTTGGCCCCGAGTCCTCCGGCTAAATTTCATATACCTGTCTATATTTCTTTTTACCAACCCGAGGCTCTGACTTTGCTAAATAGAGAAGCGACCCTTGATCGGTGTGTAAAAAATCATGGAAAATCCAGAGTCCCGACGTGCTTGACGATAATCTAATCTCCGTATACAGAAATTTGATTATCGAATCCTGTCATGACGTTGAAACCGCTGCATGGATGCAGTTGGGTATACAAGCAATCAACGTATGTGAGAAATCCGGCACGTAGTTTCCGTCGAATTTCTATTAGCTTGGAAATTGCTTCTTGAACGTTATTGCAAACGCACGCGTTAAGACTCGTTAGCTATGTTTGCTATGTTCTGTCTCAATGATAAACTAGATAAGACTACAAAATATTTTCTCATACACTAACTTGATATGTGATGAAATTCTGGCACGTATTGCTCGCTGTCTTCGGTCTCGCAGCTGCTACCTGAAAGCAAAATTTCATTTATTACACACTATTGTTTACGCCTGAACTAGTCGGAGGAACAGTGATAAGATGATTGGGAAAATATTCCGATAATTCCGACCTTACATCCCCGTAATTGACCTTATAACGGGAACTCGTTTCAAGTATACTCAAAGAATCGTGAAATGTTGGAAAGTTTATTAACAATCAGACGAACTGTGTAACGAGTGGAACGCATTATACTGGTGAACCTCGACGATTTTCACAGCTCGTTAATAAGTAAGACGATAATCGGGTTCCAAAACCGTTTTGCCCTCAGGTATGAGAATATTAATTTCGTCGAAGGCTCGTGCTGTGCAGTGCTGACTGTACGCATTAGCATGATTGCAGAGTCGTATATTTATTATATGCGATGGTCGATTGCCACGGCTTGGCGGCGAGAGGAGGATCGCGTCGACGTCGAAAAGGGCGGCTGCTGGCCCGGGCGAACGACGCGTTTTCACCCCGGCGCACCCCTCTTAACTACCCAGAATCCTCCCCACAGAACCATTACAAGCCAGTGTGTATATTATACCAACAGTTAGCTGAATAATTAATATTAATGCTCCAAGTCTGAGACTAGACCTTTGCTAATCGATCTCTCTATAAGTATACATATAATATCGTACATAATGTATCTGTTTATGTATTAACCAGTCATGTACAGAATCACGTACAGCTCAAAGTACGATATTTGATTTTTGACGCACAGTATTGACGGTCAAGGTATTTGTCTCGATGTAATCACCCTTCCGAGTGTTATCGATTTTAGATTTTTGCTCGTCAAATCAGGGTTTCACCCTTTCAGCCAAAAACCCCCGATGAACAAGTTTCGCCAAGAATCATCGAATTTTGATTGATAGTTTTCTCGATCTTACATCCACCATGTTGGATCCGCTATCTTGGATTTAGAAATTGTCAAATTCTGACTTCAGATTCGTGATCAGCGAGCCCAAAACCCAACGATTAACACAATTCAGGGTAAAGTATTGAGTTGAAAAACGTGTGACTGGAAGGGTTGAACACGACTCAACCACCATGACCGTGAGAAAAAAATACCTCATCACAGGTATATTATCGTTGTTGATAAATTTTAATCAGAGAATTTAATGCGGTGAATATTTGACACGATTAACCCAACGAACAGAAATATTTTTAGTATACTACATTGTATTTTCGCTTTTGCGACAAATCGCAAGTGTTCACATGATCTATGAGAGCAGAAGGTATCTTAAAACTCCCTTAGGAATTTGGGATCAGATTTCAGGTACGGAAGTTTCATTCCCTACAAAGAGTGCATCTGCATGGTCCCGGTTTGGAACGAATGGAGGAAGTGAATCGTTGGGTAATTCGTCTCCTTTGAATCTGTGGTCATAAGGAAAATAAAAAAAAAAAAAAAACGATAAGGTCATACCAACGTCGTCGCAAGTTTTTCCCCGTTAAATTTCTTCCAAAGTATCACGGTCCTAGTATGTAGGATCTACACGTCGACAATAGGACTTCCTCAACCCTCCGTTTCCCCTGTCTTGAAGGAAAGAAAGTTGGCAAATTGATCGAAAGGTTCGTTTTCGTGTACCTAACACAGCTAATAGACGCAATGCATGTACATATGTGTGCGGAAAAAGAAACCAAACTAATAGAACTTGCCGGTCTAATCAATTTAATGGGGTTCGGCTGTTCACGATTAGCAACAACACCGAGCACAAACCGTGCGAGTCGTCGTCTCATTGTTGTCGATAGTTTATTGTTGCGCGGAATTCCATTCGAGTAGATACTATAGGTGCATATATATGTATATATATATATATATATATACACATTATATGGAGATAACGATGATTCGGTGAAAAATCACGATTCGTCGACGACAATGAATTTGCATTTGCTTATACTCGATTAGGTAATGACTTAGAGAGAAGCTTCTTCGAAGCACGGACCTTTTCCAAAGGCATTACTGATATTAGAGAACAATGAATGGGTACCAGTCGAATTGCTTGCGCCGGTTCAACCTTGCCGCTTTGTGCCCTGCTTGCAAACTAATATCGCCTCTCGTGCTTCAACTATGCGATTTTTCATCAGTAAATTGTCAACATCTAAATTGAAATGAATTTCTAAAATAGAGTTGTAACCTGTCACGGGCTTACCCGACGGTCTCTGTAGGTAGGATAATGTGTAAAAAAAATTTGGGACATGACAAGTTCTGTTCTTTACAATTTTATGATCAAAGGTTGAGTATAAACTGATTCGGGAAATAGGAAATTACTTGTGCTGTGATCTGAGTTAGGTTGGAGTAGAAAAAAATTACTGAAAGGAATAAAAAATTTAACGCCCGAACAGGGACTTGAACCCTGGACCCTCAGATTAAAAGTCTGATGCTCTACCGACTGAGCTATCCGGGCCGATGTGAAACTGGATTGATATTAAATATACAAAGTGGCAAAAAAGCGTTAAAACTATTTTTAAATCATAGTCAGAGAATTATTTGTCACTTCATGACGCAATCATTGTCGATGATGACTCTTTGATTTCGCGCGTTACTAGAGAAGATAAAAAATATTATTGACCTGATCGGCCAGTTTTTTTACTGATATGCTGCATAAATAAGAAGGCAAAAATTAATCAGAATGCAATAATGATAGAGAAGAAAATAAACAATTGAGTTGAATAATTTATTGCGCTAATTAAAATAATTAAGTCAACTAACGGAAACGGATCAATTTTTTCTCTCGCTCGTTGATTATATGTGTTGTGTAAATTGTAAGCAAAAGGAGAAAGAAAAAAAATTACAGCCGAAGACTTTGTTATTTTATAACAAAGATGAATGATTTTCGGTTGTAGAATGTGTTAAAGTGGCGAAGCCTCTGAAAATTGAACTCAAATCAACGATTGATTTTAATACTTGATTGCAGGCAGGTCTCCAGCAAAAATCGAATAATCAATCCGCAAAATAAAAATCAATCTTAACTGTAAGTAAAAACGATCCCAAAACTTGAATAAATAATGATACTTACCATCCTGAAGCCACGGTTCTTGTCGGTATTCTTGACTGGGATATAAGTCACCACCTGAAACAGAATGCGATATATAAAACATATAAGGTTCAAAGCACCGCAATTGTTATTTATACAACTATACAACTTTACAGTAGTAACAATAATACAATATCCGAAAAAAGAACCGAGAACATGAAATTCGTTATCAACGACGTGACGAATCGGCCATGACTTTGTCTCATAAACAGCATTCGGCGACACTAGATCCTGGGTCCAGAATCCCGAGGATGAATCAGTTCAAGCTTACCCTCAAGAAATTAGGAAAAGACATAGAAACCCTCGCAGCACAGCACGCAAGCATCTATATCTCGTCTATCGGGTGTGTTTAATGGGTGTCTCTGACCACCATGGGTGGTCCACTCATCGCTAATCTAGTTTCATTCATCGCTCGCCCCTTCGTCTGATCTGGTCCAATGGTTACGAACGTTCTCCGAGTTGGATTCACACGAGTGTATCGAGGAATGGAAGCATCAGCAGACGGCAGTCTGGATGTCTTTTTCGTTCGACGATGGAGACGGTTTTAAAGCCAGTGCAAAGACTTGCAGTGACTTGGAAATTCAGAGGAAACTTGCGAGGGGTGTTGTATTCGGAATCGAAGAGTATATACGCGGAGTGTCTGGCTTCGGAAAAGATTTCAATATTTTTACACGCAAACCGTGATCGTAACGCGATTACCGCGCTGGAATTGCGGCATTATAGGTTCTGATTGAGTTACGCCACCCTCGAGTGGCGGCTTATACTGTGGCATGCCAATGCTACATCTACAAAGTGTCAATCACTGCAAAGAGAGAGAGAGAGAGAGAGAGAGAGAGAGAGAGAGAGAGGGAGAGAGGGAACTGAACGGCAGAGGGTGAAAACTCTCGTCTGTCTGTCTCTGTGTGTGGGAATGTAGTCGTCACGTCTGCCTTCATGCACCACTCCGGTCGATGCAGTATGCTAGATACGAGCTGTGAACGGAGGTGGCAACACGCCTATGAGAAACCCGAGGGAGTATTTGCGGTGATAATTTGTTGCTTATTGAATCCCCCGCTGCAGGGGTCCTCGACGCCGACGAATTGCAGGAGGGTAGTGGGTCAAGGATGACGGTCAGACGACTCGGGGAGAAGGAGAAGAAGCTCTTCGTCCATAACGTTCGACTTCCAGATTCCACCCTTGTATCGCTGTCCGGATTGCGAGAAACATGAATGGCTGGCTTTATCCGTTTACCCTGAACTGTACGGTGTAGAAACTTCCAGGGAACGTTGCTTATATGTATGATTGTATGGAAGAAGAACAAGTGCCCGCTGATTTTGACAGTTTAAGATCGTTATTACAGCCATGATTATACGTTGCGGGGTGGCCGATTAGGATTGGGAGTGAAATGAGAAGTTTGGGAAGACGAGAGGAGAGGAGAGGAGAGTTTCGAGTCGGCGACTTGTGAGTGATCGGCACCGCATGCGGTACCTACGTGCACCAAGTTTTGCGAGAGTCTCGACTCGTCCCGCATTTTCCCTTTTCGAAAATAATATTGTTGGCAGTTGATGACGTTGTGATAAAGATATCGACCTTGTGGGCGTGCGACTGACAGCCCGGCTGAATCGAGGGGACGATCTTCTCTCTCTCACTCTCTCTCTCTCTCTCACTCACTCCCTAACAAACCACGCGCGTCTTGTATTCTATCAAAAGTGCTTCAAAGCTGGGCGCTGTTGGCGTAGCCACCGATCTGCAGATTCTCGATACATGCTGTGAAAGAAGCAGAGGATAAACCAAACCATGGTGGTGTAACCATAAGCCCGCGTCACTCGATTGGAGACAAAAGACCTCTTTCTATCTATGAATGGTCTAGAACATGAAGTACAAGATGTCTGTTTTCGGCTTTTCACTTACCATGTGTCTTCTCGACTCCGGACGGTGACACGTAATACCCGGAGGTGATGGGGTGCACCGGATCACTCAATCTACTGTACCCGTCGCCGGTCTGAAACAGGAAAACGAATGATGGTCAGCATAGCTATGATAGAAATTCGGTTGTAGTACAACCGTAGATGTAAAGAGGAATAAAACCGATCGAGGGATGAAGGTGGATGGAACAGACGGATCCTCCCGAATCGCCGGCTTGAATGGGGGGCGAAGAGGGTGAAGAAGACAGAGCTCGCGGATCTGCGGGGGAAAGGGGAAAGGGGAAAGAGCGAAGATGGGCGCGGAGGACATCCGGTGACTGATTGGAACGCTTCCTCTCCGCGGGGCAATCTTGTGGTAAACCAGGTTACCTCGCCTCGCCAATATGATCTACGTGTGCATCTAGTCGTTGCATGTGTGTGTGTGTGTGTGTGTGTGTGTGTGTGTGTGTGGGTGGATAAATGTTGAATTCCCTGATAGCTTATATATACTTCGCGACGATCTTTTGTCCGTAACTTCGTCGCCAGCTATGCAGACGCTTCTCGTATATATACAGCAGGTAAAAGATCGCTTAATTGGTTATCGAAAGACGGGGTGGTTGGTTCCAAGCAAGAGTCACGTCTCATCAATTGGTCTTTACAGTTCCAACACCGCAGTTCTCTTCCTGGACCCTCGAGGCTCTTTTTCCCACTCAGCTGTATATATGTATATATGACTGTGGAACTATGCACCGCAGCTTGGCCGAGGGTTAAGGGTACAGTCTGCTGGGATCGAGGGGGGGTTCGGGGTAGATTTTTCCCCTATGGGAAATGGGAATTGTTGGATATATGGAAGAGGCACGCGGCGGTGTTTGCATACTTAGCTTACGCGTCATTAGCTGGTTAACTTTGTTAATATTGCTCGATTGACTGTCTCTTCTCCCCCTTCAACGCAATCTCACCCTTTTTTCATTGTCCTGTTGAAGACTACACGAGTGTGTTTTGTTCACTACGGATATATGTTTGTGCGAATACAAAACACTTTCGTCTCTAACTCATCACTATATACGGTTGTTCGCCTCCTTGATAAAATTTTTTTTCTTCATCCCCAAATCTATTATTAGACGTTTTTCATCACTGACTTTTACCGCTCACTGTGAAACAGCTTGCCGGCCGTCTCGTGCTTCTGACGTTTCCAATTTACCCTGGGATCATCCATGAATTCCTGCAAGTCGTTTTCCTTTCCAGTTAGGTATACCGCACACCAATATCATCAGCGATACTTTTCTTTTTTATCACAGTACCTTATACAATTCAATCAGCAGAATATCGATACACGGTATCAACATTTTCAAATCATTCTATGACATTCTTTTATTTATGGTATGATATGTGGAACACTACATCCAAGTATTATGTACGGATTTATCTTATTGTTCACTCATGGCTTGTCAAAGTAAAGTAAAATAAAATTAACAAAAAAAAAAAAAAAATGGTAGGAGAAACTCGCAGGTACAACTATACCAATTAGCTAATAGCTGTTTTTCTCGGAGTTCCATACGCGATGGAGCCAATTTTCTGCACTACTCTGTTGTTCTCTCGGTTTTCCCAAGCCCCATTGTTTGGCCCTTGGTGACCCGCGTTATTGTTTTCGCACTTCCCCGCCACGAGGGAGTTCTTTGGCTTCTTTTCCCAACTGTTAGAAACCCGTAAGTCTTGTAGCCTGGGTCAGTGTGAATTACCAAATGAACGACGACAAGAAAAGAAAAAAAAAGGCAAAAACCGAACCCTAATTTGAGGGTGAAAATTCTCTATCTTCATTGTTATTACTTTTTTGCACATTGTTTCAGGGTTTTAGGTATACCTTTACCTCGGTAATATCGTATATATAACGATGATGAATCAGTCCAGCTTTTTAATTGCAATTAATAGCCGTCGTCTTAGACAGGTTTATAAATTCATACGTTCGGAGTATTGATATTAATTATGATCCATTGCGTGATTAGTACATGAAAATCATTAATTCCGAATATCCGATTCGACCTGTACAGTCTCGACTGCTCTTCGTTCCCTCAACATTGTAATTCCGTCGAGCCTTCTACAACCGACGACATTTAGTGGTCACCTAATCCAATGCTAACGCGAACAGACGTAGGAGATTATTTGATAATTAACTGGACAAACACGCCCTGCAGCTTCCCCTCGACCCTCAACTTTCACCCTCAACTTTCACCTCTCCACCTTTACGGTCCCGTCGAGCCACGTTGCTACCATCTACTTCCATCCACAAGTCACACTGTACACACCGAACTGTCTACTCTAGTCTAGTCTAGTCTAGTCTAGTCTAGTCTAGTCCAGTCAAGGAATAAAGCGAGCCGAGCTGTCAAGCGTGTGTCACACTCCTTGTCACTCCGACCACGTGGACTGTTTGGTCTTGTATGCCTCGCCACCACGACAATGCTCTGACAATGAGGGGGATGAAGGGTGCAGGGGCGATTATGCCCTAATGCTTGTGTGTAGTCCGCTCCATGGCGTGACCCCGGCGATAAGTAAAGGGCTTAAGGATTGTAAGCTCGTCGACGACTCAATCGAGTGATTTGCCGTCTGGTTTTATATTGAGTGCATGTCAGATTTATTCTTAGACACAACGATAGTGATACTGAGGTTATCTGGTATTTTCGTTTTTGAATCAATGGCACGGTAGACTCTGACTGAGTTTGAAAACGACGAATAAAGCGACATCAGTATGTATGGTCTGCAAAATAAACGAAAAACAAGATATTTGGTGTTTGTTTTTTGAAAAGAGGATTCAAATTTTCGTGAAATTTTTATCAAGTGACTAATGGTATTCCGTTATGACTGTTACCTCAGTTTTCAGCTGTTAAAATTTTAAACTTTATTTTTTACTTTATTTATTTTTTTTAGCAATTTGAAAACAAACCAATTTTTTAATAGACATAAAAGAAAAAAATTAAAAAAGAAAAGAGATATTCAGCCTGGAATTCTACCGCACTTTAACAACTGAAAACAGAGATAACGGCCGTAATGAAATATATTTGGTCACTCGATGTCGCCATGTTGGGTTCCACCATTTTGAATTTGGAAAATCCGAATCAAGATTCGTGATCAGCGACATCGAAAGTCCTAATGTACTAAGTTTCATCGAAATCTAATGACTTTTTGGATCTTAGTCCATCATACTGGGTCCAGAATTTTGAATTCTGAAATCGAGTTACGACTCGTAATCAGCGACCCAAAAACCCTGCAGAGTCAATATTTTTAGATGTATTATTGCAAATGTTACTTTTATTAATTTTTTTAATGATACTCAAATAATTCAATTATGTTAGAAGTTGCCGAAGTAGAAGTTTGAGCCGATTCCACGGCTCAAAACAGCGAGATCCTCACGTGTTTTACACTGATTGTGTATCTGTATATACACCAAAAAGTATATGTCACATATCTAGTCGTAAAGTCGTTGAAAATTCTTGATCGAACTGACGATTTCAACGGTTTTGGAATTATTAATCGATCCTATTGATAAAGGGCTTAATTGAAAGCCCTAAAAATATATGAACGTATAAAAATTGTCGAATGTTGAATTTTATTGCGAGTGGAGAGCCATATGTGATAATATTTTCACCGGTAGGCCAAAGGCTTTTTAGTCGCGGTAAAAGATGGTGCGTCGGCTCCGCGCGCGTTTATGTTTTTTTTTTAATGAACTTGGCGCGATTCCTTCCAGATCACTCTGAGATAATTTAATTAGAGATAATTTAAATATGAAGGATCGCAAGTTCACAATCATCCAAGTATCTTTTATACGTGGTATATAGTTGATTCATTTCGCTAATTCGGTATAACTCCGCGTCGAACCCCGAGCTGTTGCATGGTTTTCCGCTTTTTTTTTTTTTAAACACATTTGAAAATTTCAGATCCCGAGAAAATCGTTGTCACAGCTCGCTACTTGAATTAATGGAAAATTTACTATTGCAGAATAGGTATAATGTTTATAAACTACGTATTAGGTACTCGATAAGAGATCGAATTGATAGATATAAGAGGAAAAAATGAGGAATAATGGAAATTATTTATTAACGCGAGAAAAGAAGAAAAAAACGGACAAATCGAGTAGAACTCGCGCCTTGGGGGTATCGTGCAAACTTAACAATTATTTTTTTTTTACGCGATATAACTACAAATCAATTATTTTCGGACTTTCTCCTTTACTTGTGCTATCACACCTTATTTCTCTTCAAATTTCATGATTCTAGGTAACCGGAAGTACCTTCCTTTTTCAAAATAGGTGACATAACGGCCGTATCTTTCGATTATACATTAACTTAGAAGCTTGAATCTGATACACTTCCAAGTAACCGTGGACCTTAGTATTGCCATTAATTTCAAGTAGTCACCTCTGCACCTTCCTGAAAAAAAAAAATCTTGAAAAACGGCCAGACATAAATAAGGACAACAAAGTGATGCTACAAGTGCCGCGTTTTTCCCTTTCGAAGTACGGAACTCTAAAAAAGAACCTTCTTCCTTGTGCATGACGGTGATCGCGCTGATCGTCAGCCATGTAACCCAAAGTGCAATATATCCATGAGGTATCATTAATTGCGTCAATTGTGTTACAATGCCGTCAATAGTGTAAATGTTATAGAGTATAGCATGCAGACACAGACACGAGTTGATTCGTTCCCCTCGGTCCCGGTCCGCCCCAACGATCATGGGAACACCGAACGGTTAATACTGGCTGCCGGTGGTCATTGAGTGCTGGCATATGTCGAGTGGGTAGGTAGGTGCACGGGTAGATATACGTGTAATGCAGTATTAAACATGTGTGCATCGATCTGTGGGAATCGGGTGATCTTTTACCTCGGAAACTCGACATGCCATGTACTATATAAATAGTATAAGCTGTTCGAATAGCCATACCGCGATGTTACGTCTTTATCTATTCCCACGTGGTTCCGCGGTGTGGAAAACGAAAGTATACATGTATCTTATATTCTGGTGAAAAAAGGAAGAAAACGATAATAAAATAGCCCGGATACACCGAGCCTTCAACCTTATTTCATGCTCGATTGAAAACGAAACGCTTATATGGGTTTTGGAACGTGTTTACTCGGGTGTAATTATTTCTCTACAAGTTCCTTGGGCGAAATCTGCGAAGTGAATTTTTGGTATTCATCTCATGTGGGTATACGGTGGAGTGAGATTTTTTTTTTTTTTGAAAAACTGTTCGCGTCTTTTTAACTCTAAATTTTTCAATATTAGGTATTGTAATTTGTTAGATTCTGCGTCTGAAATTTATCCACCAAGTCACGATATCTTAGTCAAGTTTCTAAATGTGGTAACTTTTGATCAAAGAATAAAAATTTTTTTTGTGTATAATTTGAAGATCACTCGCCTTCTCCAGCAGTGTGTATGATTATTTTGGTTGAATCTATCAGACACACCCATAAAAATTCTGTATCGAAGCGGATTTTTATACAATAACTTTGCCCCCGTCTTATCTGATAATCATATTAAAATTAGCAACGTTATCGTATGTATATATAACGATTCATGCTGACGTATGAAATTCACAATCAGTGAAACCGTAATAAACGAAACCTGCACACGTATATATATCGAAATGTGAGTTCCTTAAAAATCATTGTAAAATAAAGAAAACAGTGATTTTTCCCAAAATTTCGTTACGATAACGTTATACTAACTTCAACCTCGTATCTTATAGGTGGAGACAGCCATCGGCCATGCACCCGGAGAGTTCCGGGATAAGAAGCATCGCGCGTTTCTCCGACGCGACGGCTGCGGAACCTCCGCATATAACGATTTCGCGTCGATGTATGCGGTCGCATGGCAAACCCTCCAAAAGATGCGTCCCTCTCTACAGACTACCGGGGCTTGCAGGGGTGACAATTACGCGTTTAGAACGTACAAAAGGGGTTTCCCCGTGGGACGCGGCATCCGAGCGTGGAGGCGCGTGCCAAGGCAATTGACTCCTCCATCGGGTAAGTGTGTCTTTTTTCCAGTACTTCTATCCCTACGTGTGTGCGTGTGTGTGAGTATATACACAATTGCGTTATCATTGGTCTATTGTATGGGATATATCGTGGAGGAGAGACGTCGCGATGCTAATTTGCATGTTTCGCAATCCTGACGCCATTCCAGTGCACATCTATTGCGGTTTCGGAGATAACATATACGCATGGAAATCGCAAAATCATACTTAAGATCTCAATTACACGAGTAAATTAAATACGAGTAAACTTGTAATCGTCATACTTGGTATTTTTACTGCAATTATAAATCTATATGATCTACTTAATTGTTCTCCCTGAATTTCTTTGGTTCAAATAAGAAGATATACCGATGGTGAATTGATTGAATTTTTCTTTTCCGACAACAAGTAGGTCTTGGCTAAGGAATGTTCATATATTTTCAGGCGTTTTGAACCCCAGAAAATTTCTATTTGGATAAATTTTATTTGAATTAAGTAATTCGTTTGGAGATTCAAACATAGTCTCAAATTATTTCAATAATCTTCAGCCAATATTTATTTGATGTTAAAAAAAAAAAATTAAATCAAAAAGCTATTATTTCGTTGATCTTAGAAAATTGATTAGATTTTAGTTCGCTCATTTGAACAAAACATATCCTTAATCGAATAAAAGAAATCAGGGATAACAGATGAATAGATTTATTTGTGAAAAAGTAATTTTTCTTTCAGTGTATAAAGTCCGCTCAAGAATTGGAATAATTAAATCGAATTATAATCTTGTAATGTAATCCAAATATCAGTAAAACGATACAATAAGAAATGATTTAACTATCATGCATCAAAGGGCTGTAAATTACGAAGGATAAAATTGTAATTCTTACCATTCTGTTAAGATCGGCGTTGTTATCGGCTGGTACCTCTTGATCCGCCAAATTCATCATGTCGATTTAAAAATCACTGTCTTGTGTCTGTTGGCTCGTTTTGTTGTCTCTCGTTTAATTTTCGAGCGAGACTATTACTACTATACAACTATATTATTATTTACACAAAAGATGCGCCTGCAAGGCACGACAGATGCAAACTAGAATCACGTTAACAACGAATTCCGAAGATGATGATATAATTCTGGGTGATCCAATATCGCCCGCGTGTATTATTAAGTTAAACTATTCGTCGCGTAATTAGAGGCCTGCATATCGCATCGTATAGTATTGCAGGCGTGGGTATAGATACAATACGTTATATATAGTCAGAGTTTGCACAGTGCGTTGCATGCAGTGCAGCTGCGTACTCAAGCCGGAGCCTTTATAGTTTGTTATGACAGTTCGCGATCAAAGATAGAACTGATAGCGGTGTGAGCCTGGTGATTTGATCCCGAAAAACGTCATCCTGGGCTGCTTCCACCCCTCGAGTCGCCCGATTTCACCCCCGCTCGATTCCCCCTCCTCGCAGCCCTCGCCTCGCCACCCTGACATCGCCACCCCTGCAAAAGAGGGATGTTTCGACTCGCCAACGCTCGAATCCAACCTCCTCTTTTCGAATGTCCCGCCTTCCCAGTTGCGTCATAGAGCTTTCGCGAGCGTTGGATGGACGCGACGCTCCGTAGGCGGCGCCTTTCAATCCGAACAGAATTCGGGGATTGGACGTCGGCCCGTTTTCGCAGGGATTTGCTATTCTGCGAGAAATTTTGCACTCTATATACAGGAGGAGAGAGCGACGGAGACGGCGCGTAGCCGTGTTTGTGTTTTGCACGTATAACCTAGGCCGCGCCTCAGTGTCTTGTAACTATAATACCTGCAGGTACAGCCTGCAGCTCGCGATTATACGGCGACAACATCAATTCTTGTATTTTTGACGAAAGCGGCTATATTTCGAAGACTTTTTTCTGACCCAGAATATATACCCGCAGCTAAGGCGCCCGCTACGACGAGGGATTGTTATTATTATTGTTGTTGTTGTTATTATTATTATCAATATAAATTTTGTTGTGATTGTTGTATACTTCCAATGGAATAATAACCTACACAGTAGAAATGGATCAGGGGAAAGTAATTACATTTCTCAATTTTTTTACACGCGATAGATTATTGAGAACTGTGAAATAAACTCACGATATTTTTAATTCCGTGAACTGCAGGATGAAGACGAATGAAGGCTTTCGTTAAACATTCAATATGGCGCTTTTTTCTATCCCACATATGTATGATGGTTAATTAAAAGTAAAAAAACTAACAGCATTCGAAAATCGAATGCAACTGACTCAAGATGGCGAGCAAATGGTACAAGAATTATACAGGGTGACCCAGGACGCGCGGACCACAGGGCACTGACGAATTCCTTGTAAAGAAATAAGACTAAAATTACTCTTGACAAACTTTTCTTGAAGCAACGGAAGTTCACAAATCACCAATCAGGGTCGCCTCAGACCTCTGATGAAACATTTTTTTTTCGAGTCTACTTGTCGCAAAACTCTAGCAAGTCTATTCATATGAACAGCAAAATTCGACATGGTTCTCCCAGTTATATGAACTTTTGGCTTACGGGGTGACAGTCCTTCGCCACACGTTGAAAATTTACGGACGACCTTATTGCTCGCAATCGGGACACGGTGTGACCGGGATCAAAAGTACGTGAGGTAAGACAGCTCTTTGCGTTGCCGTGTATCGCACGAATTACAGACAGAGTACTAACTTACCGACGGTCGAGAAGCGCGTGATTACCGACCGAGGAAACTCTGCAGTAGGTACTTTGTAGCTACTTTATGTGTCGAAGATTTTTCGGAACATCTCAAGAACGGCGTAGAGAAAATGGGTGATTATACTTAGGGCGGGGGCGGTGGGGGGTTTCAACTGATATCGTTTCATGGCTTCTGCTTGCTCACAAGTTTCACGACAACGGGGAAATGGGGAAACGTCGATGCGTTCGAGTAATGAGTGGCTAGATTCAATGCGGGACGAAGTTCACGAAGTGAGCTTAAGAGTTGCGGGAATAATGATGATCGTGGTGTTAGTGCGCGTTGACAGCCTCTGTTAAACTGGTCGAATCGAGAGCCGAAAATTACGAGCTTCGTTCAAACTACACTGGGGCAGAAACCAAACCTACTCGTAGCCGTATTACCCGTAGTATTACATCACCGTGAGTATCACAACATGTGCGGTTGCTTACGATAACGCGAAAGTGTCATCATCCTTATTCCTCGTCATTCGCGTGCAACGGTTCGATCCGACCAGCGGTTTGTTGGTTAGGTTCGAACTTCGAGTTTCTGACCTTGAACTAGTTTTCGCAAGATCATTTGAAAAGCGTGCATCATCGCGCTACGCTGCTTCTATCACTATGCAGCAATAACTAACTGCGATCCCGTTTACTAATTTTCCAACAATTTTCACCATCCTCCGTCCCAGAAACGCATGGTTAATTTTAGCTTTAATACGCCCGTGTCAGCAAGCCTGCAAAATTTCTCAGATCCACACCTCTCGCCTACTTTGCAAGATCAAATTGCGACGACGACGATGACGACTTGTTTATTATCTAGTGTACTTGAACTATTATTAAATTATTACGTTCTATCTAATCTTCTGTTCAAACGTGCCGCAGCTTATTTTCAGTGCCTCTGTCTTTTAAGAGTATTTCAATCATTCCATGAAGTTACGAATATCATTTAGATCGCGGAGCTTGCAAGCTTGAGGAAAATTGACTCGCTGCTCTTAATTCCTAGTCGCCAGACGCCCTGCAGATAACTAATCGATTACATTATCAGGCGGTAAATAATAGCCTATGGACTCTGCCTACCACTAGACTGCCTTGAACATGATTTTTCTTATCAATTTATCGAGCTAGATTAACGCAGAACGAATTCCCGAAGGCGTATCTCTGCCTGTAGGACAATCTTTGCAAGCTCTCTAAAATCTCAACCATTTATCACTATGATTATTTCAATTACACGAACAAAGCACATGTTCCTTTATCTTTTTCCGAATCAACTATTACCTAACGTCGTTTGAAATCACGCCTTTGCATGGCCAAGAATATTGCTTGCTTTGCTAACATTTTTCGCAAATAAATAAAATCTAAAGCTCTGTACTCTGATTTTTGTAATTTTAATTTCTATTTCTAGGATAGTAGTGGGTAGTAATGCCCAGGGCGCGTTGGTGAGATGTGCCAATTTAGGCTGCGCGATAAATCCTACCGACCTTTAGCCGGGTCTGTGCCGCCGTCGATATTGTCATCTTTGGTTAACAAAGCATCCCAAGATGTCAGTGGTGGAGGCACCACAGTTTATTCGCACCATAGAGTGGGACATGATGGACAAGAAGAAATTCTTTCCTCTCAGCATGCTATCGTCGTTCTCGGTTCGATGCTGCCTTTACCCACTGACAGTCATAAAAACACGGTTGCAAATCCAAAGAAAAAACCACATGTACTCAGGTAAAATCTTTCAAAACAATCAAATTTTCGTAACGTAGCGTCAATCGAGGCCTCGATATCAGTGCAAAACGAACACTTTTTGTTTTCAGGTATGATAGACGCATACAAAAAGATCTACAAAATGGAAGGGTTCGGAGGACTGTACCGAGGCTTCTGGATCAGTTCTGTCCAAATAGTGTCAGGGGTATTTTACGTCTCGACATACGAAGGTGTCCGACATCTTCTGAGACAAGACCCGTTTACTGCGCAACTAGATTCACGGATAAAGGCTCTGATTGGCGGAGGCGCTGCAAGCATAGTTGGTCAGACGATAGTTGTGCCATTTGACGTCCTCAGTCAGCATTTGATGGTCCTTGGCGTTAGTACCAAGCATGGAAAACTTGTTGTAGACAAAGTAAGGATCTCCCCTTTGATGATACTCTGCATGTTCGAATTTCATCATTTTAATTTTATTACTATCCGACAGATGGGAATGAACCCTTTAGGACTGACTTTGGATCCTGGAAGGTCGAGAGCATTCATCGCTGCCGAAATAGTCAGATTAATCTATCAGCGTGACGGCCCAAAGGGATTCTATCGGGGCTATGTCGCTTCATTGTGCGCTTATGTCCCAAACAGTGCGCTTTGGTGGGGATTGTACACGTTCTATCAAGGTGCGTAGAGCAAAATTAGTTACAATCAAGCTGTCTGAATAATGCATAATATAATGATACCTTGCTTTCGTTTTCAGATGAAATGGTACGAGTTCTGCCTGATTGGGTGTCACATTTGTTGATCCAAGCAGTTGCCGGGACGCTGGGTGGGTTCACGACGACGGTGATAACAAATCCGTTGGACATAGTGCGTGCGAGACTGCAAGTTCAGAGGCTAGATTCAATGTGCAATGCGTTTAAAGTGCTCTGGGTAGAAGAGGGTCTCCAGATGTTCACCAAAGGACTTTCCGCCCGTCTTGTGCAATCCGCTTGCTTTAGTTTTTCCATCATATTGGGATACGAGACCATCAAAAGGGTCAGCATCAACGACGAGTACAAGAGCTTCGTTAGGTGGTGAACAATCGATAATCTTGCAACTTATTTTGCTCAGGATGAAATAACGCTCTAGACTTATGAGTCAAGGTGGATAATGCAAGGATCACAATATACATCCTATTTATCAGTTATTCAGTTTAATTATCAAACCGAGTTGATGACGGTGAAAGCGGATATTATTTGGGATAAATAATTGACAGACATAAATTTCAAGATATTTTTTATCCACAGTGAAAACTTGTGTGTAAATATTCGTAGTGAAAATTGTATGTCTTATCGTATTATTTGAAGGAGTTGCAATATCGTTGCGCATGTAAAATATATAGTAAAAGTAATAATATTAATAATAATAATAAACGAAATGATAATAATACGTTATTAGTAGTTGCTACTAATTTGTTGTTAAAAAAACACCAATGAATGAACAAATGAGAAAAATAATTTCTGGGTTGGAATAGATGAATTCTACGCAGAAATATTAGTTACAGGTAATGAGTCCAAACTGTTGTTGATTGCGTCGATTGTATATAATGATTCCTGAATCTGGAAGCATACCTACGTAGTGTACAAAAATAGGGCTGAATACGAGTAATAAACTACTAACAAATTCTGATATTTCAAATTTTGTAATCGATTTTAAAACACGTTGGGCATGAAATCATTAGAACTTTATACTAGACTGATGGTGCAACGATATACCAAAAATATGAAACTGTTTAGATAAGATATATATCTACTAACATGGACGATGTGAATTCTGTTTCGTATGTATCAGACTCAGGCTTGTTATATTACTATACGCTATGTAATTTATTCAATTAAATTAATAATTTTTATTAAACTAATTTATTTAACTACAGTATTCATCTAATATTAATGTTGAATTAGGTACTAATTAGTTGACAGTTTGTGGATGTGAAGTATGCGCGTATCAATGATGACGGTGAAAATGCATTTCATTGCTATACGTCTAATATTCGCTTATCCATTTAGTCTAATAGATAAAATATGTTTTCATTTTCTTTTTCACCCATCACGAATGAAAAATATTTAGAGATAGAACGAATGGCTTTTAAGTTGCCAATTTTTTTCTTCTCTTTCTTACACGAAAAAGCAGCCCGTTTTTTGAACTTAAATCTATGGCGATCTTGAGTTCTGGCAAAGTTTAATAAATTTCAACTTGTCAATTGAATTGTAATTTTTTTTATCCACTATGAAGATCAGATAACTAAATGATCGTACGTATAAGACAGAAAATTCGTGCAGAACGAAGGCTAGACGTGGTATGATGCCAGTATAAATACGAGTATTTTCGTTTCGCTTAGACACGAATGAAATAGTAATGAGAAAATAAAAAACGGTGTTGCATATGAAGTGGATAAAAAATGTAGATTATGATTCATTCGCAGAGATATGATAGTACACAAGATAAATATGTAACGTGGAAATGCGTCATCGTCAAAGTTTTTGTTATCACAACGTGGCAAAACGATGACCAACTTGTTTAAGTTTTAATTAATGACTTTATGAATCAATTTAGGCTGGTCCTGACGTTGATATGAAATACCGATGCATACACGCTCGTGCAATGAGAGGATTTATTACTTTTGTCGATATATTTGAGCTTAGAAACGACAGAGATATTTGCAAATACGTATTTATATAAATATAATACATTTGATATGTATGTATATACATATAAATGTAATAAAAATATACAATTATTATTCAATGTGGTAATAGGATAGTATTTTTGCCTACGCATCTATGCGCTGCAAAGAATAATAAAAAAATATTTAGTCTTGTTTGCAAGTCACGTGCAACGTTCGTTCGTTAAATATATATTTATTTTATCATTATTGTATGTTTCGTTATATGGATTAAAGTGAAGCGATTCAGTTAATTTATATGAAAATCAACGAACTTTCGTGTATATACATAAACTTTATGAAATTCTCTTTGTATAATAAAGATGTGATCAAGTTATAATTGCAGTCTCATTTTAACAATTGATGCCAAGTATTTGTCTATTTAAGTAATAAAAATAAATTATTAAAAGTGTGGCGAATTCAATTTATGCAATAATTTATGATTATCGGTCTTTTCAGTATACAAGTTGTAAAAAAAATCTTAATAGTAACACAATTCTGTGCGGACTTACCGATTAGCGTGAGCTTATTTTTGTGCACAACGTTTAAGCTCCGATTAGTGATTAGTGATTTGATGATTTTGTTATAATTGTAATGACAGTAATCTACAAACTGCTGCTGCGAAGGCCAACAATTCACGCTGTAATAAATCTAATTAAGTTTAGGAAGTACGGATTAATTAATTATCTCTTCTGCAGAATTTTTCTTCACCAATTTTCGACGCTCTCCATCAGGGTGCGAAAGTAGAAAATTACAGTAAAACAAGAAATATTAATTACGTGAGACATTTTGCAAAGAACAAAAATACCACCGCAAGCATTGTTGCAGAATTGCTCGAGGCTCCGCCTGTGAGTACACAACAAGAAAAACAATATAAGGATTTCAAATAATGTCACGATATAATTACATCTAAATAAGCTGATACTAACTGCAATATTTCGATGACTTTCCAGGCCTGCATCTACAAAGTCGATCTCTGCACTCGAACAAATCTGGATCAGCTACATCAGGCGAAAAGCACTGATAATCCGCCTCGCACGTTTCCAATAAACCTTTGAATGAAAGTTTCAAATCACAACGATAATTTACTGTAGACATATTGTAAGTATAAAACGACTGGTTCGATATTTACCTGCAGATTTGACGCAGGTTCCGGTCGTCAGGGTGAAATGATGGCTAGTCAAGCATTGGCAAAGACCATTTATGCACAGAGCACGCTGCAGAGAATCTGTGCAATCGTCATTCCTTTGGCAACGATCCTTTTCGGCTACGGGCCCTGAGACGAGAGTTTCCCAATTTAAAAATAGGTGGATAAGAATCATGCAATTTGTGTAATTACATTTACAAACCAAAATTATTAATTCATTTTTTTTTCTGTCCGAATACAGAATTTCACAATGGACAATTAGGGTAGTTCCTGAGCTTGATTCGGTGCTTTTATAATTAATTCCATACGCGATAATCGCATATGTATATCAATAATATTTATCTACTCGTGAGATGAGAGTACTTCCTTTGAATCTTCTGAAAAAATTCTCAAAATTATAAGCAATAGCTTCGATATGAATTTTTCATTTCAGAGTATTTTGGAATTAAGAAAAAGGTAGAGTGAAATCGATCGAATCTGATAGACTTTTCTTAATTTGAAAAAACTTTGAAACAAAAAACTCGTGTCTAAGCTATTCCTTGTGATTTTAAGATCATTTTCGTAGGTTTTTCTAACATAATTATTCGCACACAAGCACTTACTTGCAAGGCAATTGGAGGAGTTCGTGATGTCAACCGTGAAGGTTTCCTTACAAGCGCAAACATTCTGCTTGCACTCCGCATTCGACATTCCTGTGCAGTTTGTATCGCTACTGCAATGGAGACCGATGGCTAAAAAGAGAAATATTAT
This sequence comes from Diprion similis, assembly GCF_021155765.1. Lineage (NCBI taxonomy): Eukaryota > Metazoa > Arthropoda > Insecta > Hymenoptera > Diprionidae > Diprion > Diprion similis. Next base: position 13,541,462 of record NC_060116.1, on the reverse strand, counting down.
TTAATTGCTGACAAACGGAGAACAGAAGGAAACAGGATTACTAATTACTGATTTTCAATTGATCTACCATCGTAAAAACACGCGACACCTTAGATACACATGAAGTATTTTTTCCCAACCAGAAGAGATTATATAGATAAAAAACGATTTCTTCGGGATTTCTCATCGATTACGAGGATCAATTCATCATCCAACTTATTAATAGAGATCACGCTACACTAGCAACAATTTTTTAATTCTCGACAGAGAAAAAAACCTTATAGTTATCCGAATGATATTAATATATTATAACATATTATACAACGAACGTGATACATATATTTACAGTATTAAGTTGTAGATAATTAATATACAGGTATGTTAACTCTATTAAATTGCCTCAAGGTTTCATCGACGTTTATATAAAAGAAATAGAACACAACGATGTCGACTAGATCGAAAAAACGCAGCCAGTTACTGCAACGGATAACTGAGCAGAACTATTTCAGAAAACAATCTCAAGATTTATAGCTTATAATTTTCCAGCAAAATAAAAAAACGTGCCAATAGATATTCATTCGACTTGATTATCCGTTCAGGGGCTCAGGCAGAGGCTTTGGCACATGTGAAATACCTCTGTAATCCATGAAATTGAAAAACTCACTAGGAATGCAGGCGCTGAAGTCCGGAACAGGTAGATAACGGGGTTCACATCGGCAGGTGCTTTGGGCTAGGCAAAAAGCATTCTTGATGCAATGATAGTCCCGTTCGCAGTTTTCCCCAATTTTCGCAGTGCCGTATTCTTCTGGAATAAATATATTATCTGGGTCACAGGTACACACTGATATTTGAAGACACGAGTCAGATCCGAGAAGGTGTTTTAAACTCACCCTGCCCGCAAGTTGGCTGGCTAAAACCGACGAAAAGGACGAAGAGGATCGCGAAAAATGCCAAAGCCGATGCCATTGTTTTTTAGTTATTATTAGCAGGCTTGCAGGAACGTATATCAAGTATCTTACTCTTTTTACGCGTGACTGCGAGGTGCGTGGATCCGGAGAATGGCCACGCCAAGAGTCAACCGATAACGTTGATAAGAAGTCACACTTTTATCTCTCAAACACACGTCGCGTTACACTCTTCACTACCAATAGAGATAAACAGTCGTTATTCGACGCTAGTCATTAACGCTGCTGCTCAAAAAGCACAGATAATCGTCCTGCTAAATTTGGAGGATTAGATGTACTTTACGTTGTCGTATTCATTACGCGTGATTAAAAAAAAAAAAAAAAACGCCTCCAGAGACGTATTGGAAATGATACTTGATGAAATTGAGCACTCTAGGTAAAAAATTGTTCTTCTTCTTTCACGATATTGTATAAGCTATACCCTCAGATTAACAAGACATCGGATAACAGTTCTTTTTTTTTTTTTTTTTTTTCATGTTCCGATGCTTATTTGATATTTCCGAAATTTGTCTCCCCAAATGGCAAAATCAACGCTGAAATCGCGGAAAAATGAAATTTTAAAAAGTTAACTGGATCGTCGAATGAAACAGATCAGGAATTAGCGTTTAAAAAATTACTGAGAGAACAAAAGAGCAGATTTTATTCAAAGCTGCTGGCAAAGTGTGACACGTCAGGTTTTTTTTTTTATATAAAATATACTTCGTAAGATGCAAAATTTGCTGTTGAGGCAGTGAAAACCACTGTGTGTGTAGAGTGAAATCTGATCCATTTATCTATAATAAAAAATGTAGTCGAGACGAGTATTTTTTTCCCAAAAACCCTGAGGGTCCATCTTTTTCTGCAGTTTTCAGTAAAATATATTCTGTTTCTTCTCACCGTGTAGGTACATATACTTACACGTATAATACGCCAATAGTTTTAGTTTCTGAAGCTTCCATGGCGCGATCGATCAGATGATCATTTTCCAATAACAGCATGAAGAGAAAAATAGCCGACTTGTATAACTAATTCCTGGGGTGGAGATCAAAACTTGGAAGGTTCAATATTTCGAATAAAGAAGAATGAATTGTTCTAAATCTAGATTTTTAAAGTGTCGTTAATTAGAACGACTACTAACCAGTGACTTAAGATTTCGAACAGTTCATCTTTCGTTATTTTATTTTCGCATGTTTGAAATTTCGGTATATCGCCCCCCCCCCCCCCCCCTCCCCCCTCCCCCCCAATTCCTGGTATACAATTTGACAATAAATCGCTCTCGGATTTTCGATAGCCAGAGATCCAATTATACATATATATACACCGGAGTAGAAGATCCGGAGACCAATTCTGGTGGGGATAGTCTTTGTGAGGAAAGTGGGCAGGTATATCGGTGGTGGGGGTGAAGTGTAGTTTCCAGCCGTTGGTGATGACTCCGAAAGGCCGGCGTCGGTTCTTGTGTTAGCGTCTTTGGTCCCGCGTGGTCGTTCGCAGTAGGATTGGATCATTGCCGTGATCAAGAGGGAGATAAAAAGCGAACCGATTGCAATTCGGGGTATAATACAACGTCGATTGTCTCTGACGTGAGGGAAGATTCAACATCTACCACTAGCGAGAAAACAACCCTTGCATTAAGGATGAAGTACCTCGTGTGGACCGCGGCGTTCCTCCTCCTCTTGGACTTCTCGAATTCGCAAGGTAAATTAATGCGATTTATTTAATTAATTTGGGTAATTAATGCAGCCTGCAATACTCCTTTGATAACAATTCTTGCTTGTTTGATTATTTCGTGTATATGTAATTAAGCCTATTTTTGTTCTTGTGGTTTGCGCTTATTACGTGTATAATAACGTAAGTGATGAAAAAAAAAAAAAAAAAAAATGATAATTGCAACGCGTTCATACGTTCGCTTGTAATGCAAATTCGGCCACGTGTTGCCGGTGGGATTTCTGGTACCTGTGCGAATTATAATTGCGCTGATTCGTTTCCTCTTTTCACATAAAAGCGATGTGTATATAAATGCGTTGATATTTGCCCAAGGATTTGCCTCTTTCGAAGGAACTTTATCCGAGCTGTATTATTATATTATGTGTTGCTACAAAGGTGCCTACTTGAGTGTTCGAAACACGACAATGTCAGGCCGCCGTGACGGTATGCGAGGACTTTTGGTACACATTGGCTTGTATCAACACGTTGCGTATCACGAACCGTCTACATAGAGAAACACATTTCTTATGGAAATAGCAAATCGTACAAAGAGAGTAAGTATTACGATACGGCGATACCTGCTCTCTGTTTATTTATACGCAATCAACCAGCGATCAGGGCAATGCTGTGTTTGTGTTATGACTGTGGGTGGAGCCATTCCGAATGATTTCTGCACGGCACCATAGCCAGGCCAATTATCTATGGCGTCATTACATCGCCAGGCTTCGTTCGACTCGCAGGAAGCAATTAAATTTTATATAATATTACTGTATACATATATTCAAGCTACGCGAAATTCGGGCGATGCCCTCTTGCCTTTGACCGCTTATGACGTTATGGTGTTTCGCAAGTATAACGGGGCAGAGAGAAACCCCGAGGGTTTTGCACTCGTTCACCGTTTCTTCATCGCCTTTGCTTCTCTCGTTCTGAGCTTGGATGAACCAACGTTTTTTTCAACGTTTTTTTTCCCCTTGCGGGGATTGCATATCCGGTTTTCTCGTTATCTTCCGCATCTGACCCGCGAGGCAAAGAGTGCGAATAAGAATAATGAGCATCGTTTCTCCGTGTTCGAAACGGCATTGTACAAGTTAACGTCTGGCTTGTAAAACCTGATAAGACCGCGTTGCATATGTTGAAAAACGATAACGATTGTACACCTACATGTCTTACCGTGCAATAAACTAAAGATAAAACAAAGGCATATATAACACGCGGAGTATTCAATGCCGTATGTAACCTGGTATAGTTATAACACCACACCGAGTACTTGTGAAAACTCTACTCTGTTCTGTCTGACGAAATTTAGAAAGCGAAATTATTGCTTTGTCGCGGATCGACAATTAATGACTGATTTTTCTGTGTATAATATAACTGATCCGCGCCAATCGAAGAGAGAGAGAAATCGGATTTAGATAGTTTCAATAGACAAGTACGATTAATAGACAAAACATTAATCCCAGGCAAATAACGAATCGCCGAGATTTTTCACACTACGTAATGTAAATACATAATATAAAACATCGCGTTGTACACGCACGCGAATTCAACGAAGCGTACAAGTCCTTCTTCCTTTTCCCATTGTTTCCAATTTTTATCGCGGATACACGTAAACCTGTACGTATATACATATTTATGTAAGTACTAAGTATGCATGATACGGGATAGTTTGTATTGTTGTAACACATGTGGACCCGCATGCGGTTGTATATGTATATATACTGATGCAAAAACGGGCGCAGTTTTGCTCCGCAGCGCGTTCTTTATCGTAATGAAAATTTATATTCATCTCGCAGAGACGGTTCAGAGCTCGTGTAATGCGAATAAATTATATCAGGTATGTGGGTATCTCGTTACGTAACACCTTGATCGCTTGGAAATCCCTCGACTTTTGAAATTCGGTTGCTATTGTAGCCATTGCGGTAAATGTAAGTCTGCCATAGAATATACAAACATTGACTCGTGACTTACAGACTCTTTTGTCAGATAAATATATATATATATATATGTATATAAAATGTATGTACATCATCGTTCGAAAATAAGATTGGATGTATAATATTCGAGGATTTTATCTTGAGGATTCGCCATTTTACGTCACTGGAATTTACGGGGAATTACCATATTCGCATTGTATATACTGTACGCGAATTCGAAACGAGCCCTGGAATTTTTTTTTTTTTTAATATAATTCAATACTCGTAGATTCAATATACAGAGGATTGTAATTATTTTACGATGAATTGTGCAAGATTCTTTCTGCGCATTTCCGAATCCATGTGCTGCCGGTTTTTTCTCAGATTCTCATATCGCGCGTTTCGAAACGGAAATGAAAACGTGACCATATTTATACTTTCCGTTCTACAAACAGTGACTCATTGCAACTCGTATACTGCAGGGGTCATCATCGACACTGAGTCATTGCGAACGTTGGAAATCCTGGAATATAAATCTGTATACCAAGATGCGTAATTCACTATCCTTGGTTCAATGTCATACAATTTATTATCATTCCCATAATCTGAACACCAGGTCTGAACGCCATTTTCGCGATAGAAAATTCTTAGATTTTAACTCGCGGTTACTTTACTGCAAAAATTTGCAAAACAATAATTCCTGCGATCGCAGACCTTCTTCTTGTTCTTCTTCTTCTTCGATAAAACATCCTGTTTGACATAACGATTCGATTTTGCGAGGCTCTCAAATCGAGTTTCGCAACTCATGACCAGGAAACTGACCAGCTCACTGTAGCCGTCTTCTCCTGGAGTTGGATCGTTGATCGGTTCTTGGAAGTTCGAACAGCGTTACTCGTACCTGTTTCAGATGCCACACTGTGTAGGTGAACGGCAACGCGAAAGGGAAAGACGATGATCGCCAATACAGGGTGTGCGAGTTAGAAGCAATCTCGGTAATTCTTAGCGTTGACGAAAACGCATGAAAGACGCGATGCTCTTGATGTAACAACCAACCGCCTTGTACACACTTTAATGGTGAAAATCCGAAACCATTACGTGATATTGTAGGTATCCAGACTCGAGGAGAAGTCGAATGTCTTTGTTGGCTGGTCGAACATCGAGCTTTTAGCCCCTCTTTGTCCACTTTTTTTTTACTTTCTTTTCCCCTTCAAAGCACCCCGCAAGTGTAGTTCGGAATTCGTCGAATATCGAGATCTTCGTCTGGCTTTTATAAACTCGACTATAAGAGCTGACCGGAAATTCGTTTGTCGGTGTGACTCTAAACGGCGACGCGCTTTTTTACAATACGATATATGTATATTCGGTTGCGATTTTTGAATTAATTTATTTTTCTTCTACTTTGAACAAATTCACCAAAATTTTACCAAAACTCTAAAGAAAATTATTTTATTAGGGGACACGACAGCCCCCCTCTAAAAAAATAGAAAATAAAATTTTTATCAAATTTTTTTTTTTTTTGTGGTTCATTATGCCTCAGATATCTCAGATTGGCCTAAAAATAAGCAAATACATCAGATTTACGATAATTTGTCAGAAAACAAAAGAAAAAAATTATATGTGGTCAAATTTTTAAGGGGGTTCGTCGTGCCCCACCCTCACCTAGTTGAGGTTTTTGTACGTCCAAATTCTGCCGATGACTAATTCATACGTATTTACATATGTATTATATATATGTGCAAAAAAGCGCCAGCAGCAAACTAACTCTTCCGCTTTTCCAGCAGCTGTGCCTGTGTCCCATTGTTAAACGTTTGTTGCGTCCTTCTCCATGCCTGTAACGCCTCTGTGTTGCGTCTTGTCGCCTGATTGTGTCGTCGAACGTTCAAACGATGAGAGAATAGCGTGTACGAGACGAAGTTGATTGATTGTTACAGGCTCCTTCGAAATTCCCTGCCAGGACAACGATGGCTGTACACCATTGATCGCACCGCCTGGCACAGCTACTTGTGACGATGGTCACTGCAAGTGTCTTGCCCCTAATGGAATTCGGGTTAATTGTCCCGGATTAAACAACACTGCGGAAGCCGGTCAGAGAAATGGTCAGGGTAGGTGATGGATAATTTCTTCCGGGCAGGAGCATAAGAAAATCCCATCGACGCGGGACCATGAATATAGAAGGAGATTATCGATCCTCGCACTGATTTTCATCCCCGTTCCTTTCACCCCCTTGATGCAATCACTGCCAGTTTTTGTCCTGCGAGTAATCCAAATTTCGTTTAACTTTCAGCTGGATTGATAGGACACGTGTGTTCTATGAACAAGGATTGTAGCACGCTGGATAATAATGCAGTTTGCAACACGACGAATAAGCAGTGTGCTTGCAAGCAGGGATTTTTTCCTTCGGAAAATAACGACAAGTGCCTTCTCGGTGAGTCATTCGGCAGCCGATGCAATTGTCGTTGGTGTTCGTATTGTCGAAGAACATTTTTTACGCCTATTCATACCGTGACTATTGCTAACGAACCTTTGTATAAACGTTCACTTCCATATAAGTACGTTTGCACTCTATGCAGTGTGCGAAATCGCATAAGAAACGAAAATACACCGATTGTATAGTATGTGTAGATGTATAAAGATTTGTAATGAATTTTTCGGCCAGATCTATAACAACCACTTCTCAGATCGCGTATGTAAGACGCGTTACGTAACACGCAGGCTGCGCAAACGATCTATAGATCGTATAAACGCCACATTTTTATTGTTTACATTAAAGTTAACCTGCCGGTATATACATACATATGCATGTCCATGTATGTAATATCGGAGCAATTGAATTAGCCGCATTACAGACCAAAGATGGCGATTCAATCTTCGCTCTTTATTCCACCGATTGCGATTGCGCAATTCGCGAATGAATGCCTATAGTTCCGCACATTCTTCAAACGTTCATTCAATTTCAATCATCAGACTTGTTTTTCATCCAGGACTCGGTTACGGAGAATCCGGATGCGTGGAATCCGTACAGTGTCGGGCTTGGAACACAACTTGCCTCAACGGGGTTTGCGAATGTCGCGAAAACTATCATCTCACATCCAATGCATGCTGGGCGAAAATAGGTGAGTAACGTATAATATATTCTAGATTGAATTGTATCCTGAATTGCGGGCTAAAGAAAAGAACAATGAGAAAATGATTAGAAAGGAATGGATTGTGCAACGGTATATACACTTGAATTAGCGTATATGAACGGATCCAGTTACATCTAAACACACATCGATAAATTGTTCTTGAAAACCTGTCACCTCGGACAATGCCCACCAAAATATCACCTTTCGAAATTACACATGCGGTTATTCCAACTACCAATACGTTCTTTTTCTTTATCGTACCGCAAAACGTGACTCACAAATCTCGAAACGATTATTCACGAAAATATCTCATCAAACGATTGCACTGCGCTAAAGAACTGATTGACGTAATGGTTGATTCATTTCTCTGGTCTGTGTCATCTGATTTTGAAGTCACGCCTAAGGTTAACCATCGCCATCCTGGTAATAAGATGGAGAAGATTTTTCCTGCCGCCAGTTTTGGTAGAGCGCAAACTGTTGTCGAATATAAAATGCAGCTAGATACCTACTTTTGTGTATCTTCACAGCTTTTGGTGCCCCATGCACAGCGATGGAGGAGTGTCAACACGTCGTTGAGGCCGTGTGCGATAATCAGCACATCTGCAGCTGCCCATCGGACAAGCTAATTCATCCGAATGGCACCGAGTGTCTTTCCAAGGCTTCGAAGATCGAGGACCAGTGCGTGGAATCCATCCAGTGTGACCACCTCGGAGGCGTCTGTTTGAACGGACGTTGCCAGTGCCCGGAGCATCACCATCACTCATCGGCGACGAACGATTGCCAAATGACCAAGAGTATGCTGTCCGAGCTTTTATTTAGTTGATTGCTTTCCAGAAGAGAAGATCTTTTCATTAAGATCAAATATAGATCGATTTCAATCTTTTCGACGTAAGCAATTGCAAAAACAAATATTGGATTATCCATTTATCGATTTCAGAGGTCAACGATTCCTGCGAAACCGATCACGAGTGCTCGCATACCCACCACGAAGATGGCAAACTTGATCTGAAGTGCATCAAGAAGGTCTGCGCTTGTTCCGAGGGCTTACAATATGACAACGAGAAGGGCATATGCGTCGAAGGCGGCAAGGCAGCGGCTAATCGATGTAAGATTGATATTTGCTTGGAAGTATTTCCTCAGCAAACTGTCTCGATTTGATATCCGGAATTGAGAGAGTGAGAGAGAGAGAGTTTACTGAAAGAACGTGAAAGAATCGATTCCGATGAGAAGCTAAAGTTCAATCGCTGACTGTGAGCCTGAATATTGAGATTCAAAGATTATTGACTCTTCTTTCTTTTTCGTATAAAGCTGTACAAATCCACGCGAATAATTCTATATTCTTATAAAATATTCAAGTTCATTAGAATATTTATCTTTTACAGTGAGCAGCGTCGGGATCTTTGCAACGTCTCTGGTGTACTTTGGTCTTCTTGCTGCAATATTGTGAAAAATTCATTACCGATATTATAAATCGCGCTTAATAATCATCTATGCTACGTGAGATCGCAGTGTTAATCATATGTTATACACACGGGTTGTGTAGCTGCAGAAAGATTATAATATTTCATACATGGTGTACTAATTCATGTTTACACTTTTCTAAAACGTGTAAAGACAATTATTCTCGAGAGCGGTTATATGTGGAGAGGATCTGTGAAAATCACATTGAAATATCGTAAGATTACCTCATCAACGAAATTTTCCATCAAATTTAATGTTGTTGTTGTTGTTGTTTTTTTTTTTTTAATTCTCATTATTGTTTAACGTGTTTCATTGAAAGGTTTCTTGCCGCTGGAATTATTGTTATTCGTGTTTTTTTTTGTTCTTGTTGTTTTTTTGTTTTTTTTTTTTTTGTTTTTAAGTAAATGAGAAAATTGTATAAGAAAACTTGCGGTGCGAGGTGCTGGAAATGAATAATATTTTGATGAAGAGATGGAATTTTTTTTAAACGTTTCGAACAAGCAACCAAGGGAAATAATATATAACCAAACTCAAACAAAGCTGTCGTTGCATATTTCTTTAATATTAAAGATATCGTTCCTTTATTTTTTCTGCATCAAAACACCTTCACATACACACATCTGTCATATTCATTCGGACGGTGTATTTAAAATGTAATAAATATTATTTTAGTTAAACATGGCAAAACGCGGAGAGCAGTTTCAAGTTCTCGGTACAAATTGCGTCACTTACAGCTGTGTAAATGTTAATGGAAAATTGTGTAGAAACACAATTTTTCACCAATATGTGCATATTATTCATCATATGAATTGATATCATCATTACTCCATACATGCTCGAGTAACTTTATCGTGATTTATGAATTCAACGTGATATTACTATAATGTAGTTTGCTCGTGAAATTTGAATCTTACATTCATTATTTACACTGCGGGTAAAATTTCGTTTCGTTACTTAAATTTCATCTGTAACAATCGCTAAGTAAAGTATCATACATAATACGTATAGGCTTTATATTTTATTATTATACAATCTCCATGTGAGTTTGAGTGAATCGTCATATTCATTATCAATTCTTTATTCTCAGATAAATGATATTACGTGTACACGCGTGTAGATCTAATTTTATTTCTTTTCATTTGATTTTTTAATAAAAATCTGTAACAAACCGAAAAAATCAATTATAAAATTATTAAGTATTTACTCAACGGAAACTAGGAGAGGAATAAAAGTCTCATAGATTGCAATAACGATCCACGCTGTTACAATATGTGGATGTAAATTTATCCCCGTCGATCCGCATCGCAGCTTGAAACAAGACCGGCAAGGTATTCGCACGTTTCGCCTACGCAACTTCCGTCACTTTCCGGTTCCTAATCGAGGTTCACAAAGAAACCGGAAATGGAATTGAGGACAAGCTAATCGGTTTGATTTTGCGGTTAAAAATGGGAAACGATTAAATTTCCTGTACTTATCTGGTGAGCGAGATTTGCTTTTCGAAGTCTTGACTGAAATTTGGAATACTGTAAAGCTCGTTCTCAAACTTGCGGCTATTATCACGTGAAAGTAAATCGCTCTTTGTGTACAGAATATGAGTTATTTCCAAGACAAATGTGTGCGTTAAAAATATATTTTTGCACTCAAGCTGCTGATATGAAATGAGATGTTTGTAAATGAGAAAGGATGAAAAGTGTTCTTACGTAAATGTCGACGAAGATTAATTTACATCGCGATTTTAATCAGTATTTAATGAGTAATATATGTTACGAGTTTACATGAGCCTCATATTTCTAAAAAAAAATTTAATTCTCTTTACACAGTCTTGTCAAAAAATTTATCTCGTAATGACTTTCACTTCACCGTTTAAATGTGAAATCGGCGTAAATAATGTACAGGATTTTTCACATTATACTTGAATAAAACGGCTTCCAATAAATAAACCCTTAGCTCAATATTCGGAACGATTTATTCAACAAAATCCTTACGTTTTTCACAATTCATCCAGAATCTCGTGGACAGCTATCTTCGCTTCTGTCGGTAAGTAAGGCAGCAAAGTCGTCGCGAGTAGTTTAACCGATTCGGAAGTAGATCTGGGCGCAACTCCGTCTGCAAATCGGCAAGTGAAATGAATGCTACGTGATCCTGATTACAGCTGACAAACCAACAAATTAAAAAAAAAAATAAATAAAAAATGGTATAGTTACGTATGGCAACGCATCCAAAATCTGCAGCGGAATAAATGTATCCGATCTGACAGTCGCAGATGTTGTTCGAACAGGTGCTGTACCTTCCAAACATCGCGGTGCATTGCAAATCTTCCTCACACGCACTCCCCCAGTGATTCGCGACTGAAATCAGACGTTTTATCAGCCAACTTTTTTTCCCTACCATTTTCCTTTCTTTTTTTTTATTATCACCACGCATAGACTTCTTCACCTGGTAAACAAGCGGTCCGATCTCCTGACGGCACGAAGCTCACGACGCAAGTGCAAGCTGAAATCCCTTGTCGCAAAAGCTCGCAGGACGTGTTAAAAGCAGCGCATTCACTCGCGGTTTGGCAAGTGCCACCGAGCGCTGAAAAAAATTGCAAAAACATGGTACAAGTTGATGCAAATCTAAGTGAAATTCTCTACTCGCCTGTTTTGCAGATAGTCATTCCATCCTCTTCTCTCGCCACCGCCTGATGTCCTTCTTTGCACTGGCAGGGGCTACCAGGACCTTCGCATTCCGCGTAAGGATCGGCACAAGTTGGATGATCATCGGTGCAGGTGCCACCAACAGCTTTCGATTTCACGGGCAAAGACAAGGAAGCAATTTTTTTCGGTCTACATCCTTGCTAATTGCAGGATTGAACTAACGCCGAAGAAGCGACGACTTACCGACTCCACAACTGTCCGCAAATTGACTCGGCGAAAGACCCGCAGGACATTGGCAGGTTCCGTCGACGCAACTTCCTTCGATGCAGGAAGTACCCTCAGCCTCGCATTCTTCGCCAAGGTCTGTGCGAGGAGGCAAGATGACAAAAAGGAACTCGCTTTTCAAGGCTTTACACTTCTTTGAACTTGAAGACGTCTATCCGAACAATTCGCACTTACTTGTCGCGCACAACCGAGTTTCCTCATCCTGAGTAAAGCCTTCCTTACAGGCGCACCAGCTTCCGGAACCTACCCAGAGATTCGTCTGGTTACAATGGGCGTTCGGGTCGTAACACTCGTCTTGATATCTTTCGCAGATGCCGTCAATTCCTGCCGGGAAAAAATTATGGAAGTACAGAATTAGCGGAAAAAATACTCGCATTTCCATTTTTCCAGCTGACTTTCTCACCTACTACGCATTTCGTGTTGTCCATCGAAGGCACGTAGGGGTTGATACAGGTGCATTGAAAATTCACGCACGTCAGCTGCCAGTCATTGCACATCCAGTTCGACCAGCACTCGTCCCACAAATTAGCGTCGCTGGTTTGGGTCGCGAAAATAATGCAGATAACCATCAGAGTTGGCAAACTTTTTCTCAATGCCATCGTGCAGAAAAGCGACGCTGACAGTTTTTTGCGTCAAATCTTTCAGCTTTGGTGAGTCTGAAGTATCGATAAAAGAAACGAACCAGAGAAATATGCGTGCAAACTAGCAGAAAATCACGACGATGTAACCCGAGTCGCTGTTTTCTGCTCAAATATTTTTGTATCGTTAATACAATCGCTTATATAATCTTCGGTCGTGAAAAATTACAGATAACTCAGATTTGTCTAATCTCGAAATACTGATACGAGACTATATTGTTTTGTGTGAATGAAAATTAATGCAGGTGTTACCCAAGCGAATTTTGCTGATCGCTGAAATCACGCGCAGAGGAGATCATTTCGATTTTTTTACCGAAATTACAGCCTCGAGTATAATAAGCGTGAATCCGTTCGATGTAAATAAAATAATGGCGTCTACGCACGGTTAGAAAAAAAGTCCCATCAAGACCCCTAAAATTTTGAAATTGATTCAGCCATTTTTCACCCTATTACTAAATGAAAGAAAAAGTAAAACTTACAAATCGATTGCTGACGTGACGATTCAAATGTTAAAATAACAAAAATGTGTTTCACATTGATTAACAGAAATATAACAAATAACACAAGTATAAAGTGGACTTGCTGGAACAATATGTTTAATTAATAATAATTAGCCGCTCAATCCGTTCGATTTTTTTTTTTTTTTTTTCTACATCATGATCGTGCTGATCGACATCTCGATCTACCAAACATTTTTAATCACTGTAAATCGATCAAATTCCAGAAATCAAGCGCTGATACCTGAGCCTGGCTGTGCAGCTGTTCGAAAATTCTGATATGAGTAGGTATAAAACACGCAAAGCGTTTCTAATTATCGCATATTGTACGTGTAGCCGTAATGTACGTATGTGTAAGGTAAAAAATAAGAAGGTACGTATTACCCACATCCAGGCACGAGCCAAACAGAGCGTTCAGCTTGAGCCTTGAGTCAGTTCGACGGCATAACAAGCTAGTAGTTACAGTAAATATAGCGTTCATGGCCAGACTCCGAGCTCCAGAGCCGAGCACAAGGGCCGATGCTCGATTAACTCCTATAGTGATTGAGACCGTTCCTTTGAGGTCCAAATTACTCATCGTGCATCGATAGATCACGAGCACTAATACGTACCTACCTGATTACGTAATCGGATTTTCAGCTCACCAAAAGTGCGTTGATTCTGTTTCTGAAAAACGTACCGATAAGGCTAAATATCGTGATTATCTAAGGTGAGTTCTCTGAAAAAGAGAGGAAATTAATACGGTTTAATTGTTGCGAGTGGTTTGGTCTAGCTCGTTACTGGATCAGAGTTCAGATCAACAGCTTGTTAAAAATCCGCGGGCAAAAACTGACTTGGAGATTTGAGACAAATGAAAAACCAATCCTTCAATCTTTTGGAAGGATGTTTTTAATGCTTATACTATTTGGTAATATTTCACTGACCTCAAGACGCGTCTGTATAAGAAACGAGGCAAGCCTGTGATATAACAACTCCTATTAGCGTCTTTCCTTGAATTTAACATTACATTAATTAGCCTCGACATAATTTCAGCTTCTTGAGTCTCTTCGGTATAACATAAAAAAAAAATGTATATATATATATATATATCAACGTCGGGGTTCTTCATCGAAGAAACTCAAACGTGAAAGCAAATTACGTCGGATACCCTCGTTATGGGTTCGAGTGTCTTAAGCTTATGTCTGTGCCCCTTAAAGTGGATAGTCCGAAAGGAATTCGGCGTCCGATGTATCGAAATCTCTAGAAGGCGGGCCCTGCACCGCTATCATTGCACAATGATTTTCATCGGCTCAACTGCATCGGCGTTATGCAGCTGTGATACCCGAGCAATAATCCACCGCGTAAAAATCCAGTGACAATCAGACGACACCATGGAGCCTGGAATAGCCCGGTGACGAGAAGCGATAAGATAAAAAGCGTAAGTAGATAAGGTGCACATAATTGAGGCATCAGAGCGTCCCTTGAAGCATGGCGTCTCACTCACGTCCCGACGCTAACCAGCTCCGTACCTTTTATACTTCGATTAGTATAGAGCCGCGAATTTTTGTGCGTAGTGCAATACATATATGTATACACACATTATAATTAAATTTATAGCGCAGTGAAATCGAACGAGATGCATATTATGCGAGTGAAAACGACCCCGTGATTAAGTGAAAAAAAACTTTTCCCAGGAAAAGGAAATTAGGGAAACCCTTTTTTCAAGGGGTTGAAGTGGGAGGCGGGAAGAACCAGGAAATGCATCGTCCCGGTCGGCTAACCGGAACCCCCGTCGGGGCGCCGGCACTCCTCGTAGTTTTTTACCTGGTATTAGCACGACTGGCTTCAGTCTTCGGCGCGACTCAGCACCACGCGCATATTCTCGACAGACGTGAGTTCGCAGTATCTACTTACGATTTTCGAGTTGGCCTGAAGGCGTGTGAAAACGGTCGGAGGTGCTTCCCCAGGTCGCGGGACCGCGTGAATAGAAAGCACTGGTACCCACACCAGAAACGACGCGACGTGACCTCAACGATGATACTGCGCCACTCGCGAGCATGGGAAACGCCTAAGCGGTCCCAAAATCGAGTCCTCCGTGTATAGTTACTCGACCGGATTTGTAGGGCCCCGAGTTCTTACCGGCTCGGATTAGGCCCACGCTAGCCGCTCGCGTCGTCTGACCCGAAGTGAAACTGAATCGCTTCGGGCCCCGCAGTTTCGAATGTGCGCGTCTGGCCCGCGTCTGGCTTAATAAAATTCGGCGCACTTGGTCGAGGATTGTATTGTTGGATCTTGTTGTGGTGCGTGGACGATTTTTACGCCCAAGAAAACGAAATACTACACCTGTAATAATACGGAGAAAATATATAACGAGGCGAGGAAACGCGAGGAGTATTATAGTGCCTAATGACGAGACCTCGGAGCACCGAATCGATAATAATAATAACTATAATCGTCATTTTCGCACACTCGTTTAGCAGCGCTGTCTACGTCTCGATGCAGCCTGCCTCGCTGACGGACGGGAATTCGGGCCCGCAAAAACCGAGTGGGTACATCATCGTCGTCATCTTAATTCAACTAACGTATAATTAACCAGTGTATATACATAACGCTCGTTATGCTCCGTCTATCTATAGACGATTAACAAACAGCCGCAATTATACGGGCCATTTCGTGTTTGACAGAACGTCTTACGTAACCGCGTGCCAATTCTCACCGCGGCACCGCGACGCAGTTATTCAAATATTCCCGCGTTAACGCGCAGGATCGCTGCTGCAATATTCTATACCGATAATTGGACAATAAAATTACCGCCGTTTATGCATCCGGTTGTTTTGACATTTTCGGAGTAGAAGAATTTTCGCGGTTACATTGACACAGCGTTGTAATGAGCATCGGTGTTGTTGTGGAAATATTGTTGTCGTTGTGAAACGATGTTATGCGCTACATGCGCAGAGTCTTTGAACAATACTTTACATCGGCACATGCTAATTAGAATAATCATGTGCCAAGGACCATGTGCTCGAAATCCGTGCATTCGCTCATCACTTATTAACGTTTGATTTAATTTTTTCCTGTGATTTCAGAGACTTTGGCTGCCTGTAATTATGACAGTGACTGCGTTGAGAATGCTTACTGCCAGTCACAGGAGACCTGCAAATGCAAGGAGGGTTTCTTCGTTGACAGGAACAGAACTCACGCACAATGTTTGGCGAGTGAGTAATTGAGCATATTTGAAGGTGAAAATTTTCAGAGCTATCTAACCCAGTGAAATCCTGCCTGTGAATTACTTTTTACAATCCGATTTTTTTTTGCAACGCGCTGCGCGCTCTTCACTAATTTCACCTTGCCGATCAATTAGCCCGAGATTATCAGCACACCGCGTTATCAACTCGTGCCAAGCCGGATACGGTTAAAACTTAATTACGATATCGCTGATCCATTGTCTTTTGGACTCATTTAACCTGCGGTGAGATAGCATAAGTGGAAGTATCTTGTTGGTTTCGTTCCGGTCTAGGACTCGTGCACGACGAAATTGCCCCACCGATGTACAAGCATACCTATAATCTACACGTAATGCACGGTCAAGAGCATCGTGTGTGTGAGGATGTACCCGGTGCGACGTTGTGAAATGTGCTTCCTTTTTTTGAGCGTGATACACCAACTGAGTAAACAAATATAACGAAAAACATTATACATGGCAAAGCGTGCTGGACGAGCAGCCTGCAGCACCTTGTAATACACAAATCGAGTTTTATTTATATCCTCGTCTAAGCTGCGCAGTGTTGGAGAACCGTATGGCACGGTTAACGGTCTGATCCGATTCGGTTACCACTGTCATAAATTTCTGAAACTCTTCTGGCTATTAGCTCGGATTCACGCGCATTGGAACAATGCATCAAGAATTACTGAATGGATTTTTTTTGTTTTTCAGTCGCCACCAAGCTCGGGGATCCCTGTATCATAGACATGCAGTGCCAGGTGACGTTCGCCGCTCAGGCGGAGTGCCGGGACGGAGCTTGTGGCTGTTCCGCGGCTTCCCACTTCCAGGGGGGACGATGTTTCGAGACGAAACGTGAGTGCAGACGTTGGAACTTGACTTGGGCTTAGCGAATGAATCTGAATGATTGAGACAGAATAGAAACAAGGTATCTTGAAAACGGTGCTCTCACGGAGGCCTCTTCAAGGCTTCACGGACCGTGACTGATGACTCGAGATGTCGGTGATTTGACTCTCCTGCATTTCCTGGTGCGAGTATAAGAGACACCGCAGCCTAGTGTGTGTTAGTGAAACAGCCAAAGCGTTGAAAAGGCAGGTAATACCTATAACCTAGATGTATGCGAGGAAGACCGCATGGTCGTGGCAAGAGCTGGCTTAGAGAACCCAAAGAAGATGTAAGGTCTGACGACTAACTGTATTATACTCATAAGTATGAAGAATTCCAAGTCGATTGGATCGACCGTTACGGAAGAAGGAAAACGGTCACCGTTTTAAACGGGATTTACTGCATTGTAATTCACGATCTGACTACGATATATTATCCTTGAACCTTTTAGCCGAGTGTTGAAGCTCTTGAAAATTTCTCAAACATGCGTGTCATCACAAGATCGAAAATTTCAGGTATCGGCGAGATCTGCCAAGTGACGGATAACTGTCACGTCGAGGGTTCACCGAGCTATTGTGAGACCGGGTTCTGCACCTGTCCGTTACAGCATCATCCGAACGAAAACGGAACCCGGTGTATAAAGAGTTCGAGTGAGTCTGACGTCGTTCTTTGCTCTCACATTCTGCGCAACCCGCTGCAGTCATTGAGAATAATCTTATCTTTATACCAGGTTATTTCCGTGATGTGCCCCATGAGAACTCCTAATTATAGGCAAATCGGGGTACAAGTCTACTCTGAGCAGCTCAGAGTTTTGCCGAAGTGACGTCAGCCGCGTCCTAACAAAAGAACATCGCACCCGCTCAGAGTGGAGTTGTACCCTGATTTGCCTATAATAAGGGGTCCTTGTGCGACACATCAGAGAAATAATCCGGTATGCTAGATCCTGTATACACGTTCGTTTCAGATCTGGGGGATGAATGCTCTGGCGACGAGGAATGCGTGACGACGAACTCCAAGTGTTACGACATCTGTCGGTGTCGGGTTGACCACGTAATATCGGGGGATCAAAAGCGGTGTTTGAAGGTTGCGAACACCGTCGGCGAACCCTGCGAGGAAGACTCTCAGTGTCAGGAGTACGTGAGCCACTCGGGATGCAGAGAGGGCAGTTGTGCCTGTAAAACCAACTACCATCAGCGTGGACCGATCTGCGTGAAGAGCGTCGGTGAGTCTACAGCGCAAGTTTCAGAATTGGTATATATGTATATTATAGATTGAATTGTTATTGGGTTAAAACTACATGGTAACATGAGCCAGGGTGCAAGATTTGAGAATTGGGACCGAAAATATGTTGCTGTGATATCTGAAGTCAGAAAAATGCGTAACTCTTAGTGCGCCGTATTTAGTTTTAAAAGTTTTCTATAATCGTATTTTTTCGGCATATCGATTCCTTGAGAAATAACGAAAAGTTCACAGCTTGCACTGAGTTTTCTGTTCTTTTGCATTCGCGTAATTGACCTAAAAGAATTCTCTGGAAGCTCAGTTCTCGTCGCCATATTGCTTGCAATTAGCCACGCCCCCATTTTCCTTTACAGTCCATCAATTTGGTTAAGACAAGACCTACACGTTCTTTGTGGAATTGTTGGAAAACTTTTCAAGCGTACTTCCGCCTTTTGCGCCTAAATTAACAACTCTCATGCTGTTCTCGGTACGTATTGTTTCAGTGCTGAGTGGGTCTTGCACGAGTCATCAACAGTGCGTTACGCGGACTTACAAGAATTCGAATTCGTCGGAGGTAACCAGCGTCGATTGCATCGATGGTAATTGAGCGATACTTTTCCTCGGTTTCTCATTTTAAGGGGAACAACAGACGTTGTGCACTAATTACGTTATCTTATCTTTTTTGCAGGAATCTGTACTTGCGCAAACAATTACATGACCACCGAGGATTCTCTCGACTGTGTCCAATATAGTGAAAACGGTAATTATATTTGAAATGCGATCGTCCTCGTTGTGAGTAAGGTATTATTCGTTGAATTTAGTGATGACTCGGTTTTTCTTGACTTTTGAATTTCAGGTGCAACTATTGTCAACTTTACGACGGAGCTTCTTTTCGTTTTATCGATATTCCCAATTCTCCCCACGTTGTTTCGGGAAAGATTTTGTTTTAAAACATAAATTATAGACCCATTTAAGGTGCAGATAATTGTTCGTTATCTACTCCGACTCGTCGTCGCTTATACATATATATGTTATGGTAATAGACCGGAATTTTGAATCTTAAACCCCCAAAGGATGAATCCGTGCTAATCATCTCCGTACGCATGTAGTGTTTGGATTATTTACCAGTACAAATTCATCGCATCCAAAGTGAATTAGTTGTATGATTATTATTTATTCAATTTTGTCATTTATTTTTTTGTCGTTTCTTCTATATAGAGAATTGTAAATAGAATATACTCGTATTGCAAGTGACAATAATGATGAAAAAATATATCTATTATAGTTACTGTTATAGCAATTAAATTTTCATTCGATTACTCTTTCACCGAACGAATCGGTGAAGAATAACCTAATCAACTGATAAGATTGGATACCCTGCGGAAAGTCAAGGATCATTGAAAAGCACCTAATTTCCAAACAGAAGCTCGCTTTACAAAACTTTGAAAAAACTAAATCAATATTTTATGATAGTTTACTTTTTCCTCGAGTAAGACGAAAATCATTCGATATTCCGAAAAATTAAACTATCATCGATCCATGCTGTCCCACAATTGTATCAAGTTTCCAAATGCAACAATAAACCCACCGAGTTAAAAGAAACCCCTCCACAGTGGCACCAAACCAAGCGATAAATTGAGTCCTGCATCGTGAAACCCGATAACAGTTACACCTTTGAATATAATGTGACCACAACGTTGTTTATCAGCATCGAATTTGCCTCGGTCTAATAAATTTTAGGAATACGTGTATTGTTTCCAACGTATATTATACGTTAAATATCAAATATTTACAACGAATTTACAAAAAATATTTTCACGAAGACTGCTATAAGATACACTGAACAAAAAACGAAGGAATGTTATTTCAATTTTTCCAAATGTACATTTGATAACGTGCCATATTTCTTGTGGTGAAATACAGAAGGAAGGAATTCATATCGTCGCTTAATTGGTTTCCGCTCTGATTGCGATACACGAAAAATTATCGCCAACTCGGCGACTGTATCAGCAGAATGAATTAATTAAACGACGACGCTTAGAACTCCGCGTGCTGCATGAAAAAAATTCACAGCTCATCGTGAACAAGGAAATCTGCATTCTCGGGTATTTCGCGTTCAAGTTTAAGCTCCTCCCAAAGTGCGAGTCGCTCGTTGTAAAACTTGTGATCCATTTTTAAATCTTTCGGTCCGTTGATCGACAGGTATTCGATGTCCTCGGAGTTGACGGGATTCCAAGCTACGTCATATCCTTCCGGAGTTGGATTACTGTGTGCAAGTATAACAGCAGGATAAGCCGGCGTGATGCGGATCGCATTATTCGCGTTATGGCCTCGACGACGGTAATTACAAAGTTAATCAACTGAGTTGGTACAGCCCGCGGTGCTGATACTCCAAAACTCGGGCGTGGCTTTGATCTTTAGATCTTCTTCGGATCAAAACTTCTCACCGACACGCCGCAACCTCTCTAATCTCCATGAACCGGAAATTTTATGTGAGATTCACAGCTCAACGCCAGAAAATAGGCAACCGCGGGTGTAAATGAATACAAATTGCAATCTCGGTTGCCTATCTGCCGGCGTCTAGTGGTGAGTTTCACGGAATACTCCCGGATTTGAGAGGTTGCGTGGTGTGATTTAGCGTACTCGCTCAACTCGTATGGTTTGAACATTGACGAATAAGGCGAAAAGAAACGAAATATAACCGTCGTAACGAGGGTTGAAAAATCTCTGCAAATACCCGTGAACGGCGAAGTTTATCCACAGCTCTAAAGTTCTGTCGATCATCGCACTCCCCTCCTCATTGTGGACGAATTCCTTGAAGAACGTTTTCTCCAGAGGATAAAGGTAGATCATCTCGTCCCCGTGACACAATCCTTTGTACTCGGTGTCGTCCTCTGACAAGAAGGAAAAATATCTCGCGAAAGTGACGCCTGGATTCTCGGTTCCGAAACGATAGGCGAAAATTGGACTTTTTTGATGTCGTCGCTGTAACTCGAGAGTCTTGGCCATCGGATGAAAGAAGTATCGGTCGGAGAACATCTGCGGAAACGAATGAATTTTTCGACGAGAGAAAAAAACCGAGGGAGGCGAGTCTCCGGAGTTATTCATAACAACAGTACACTTATAATACAATACTTGTGTACTTTTACCCCTAATTGCTTCGACCTTTCAAGTATGAACACAATATGAAACCGGATCAGACTCACGTTCACGAACTGTTCCTCATGCTCGACCTTCACATTGTCGGATTCGAAGTAGAATTTTCTCAGCCTCGTGATAGCGTCTTTCAGCTCCTCGATTGGAAGGTGGTAAAGATTCAACGCTGAGGTGTAGGACCTGATGGGAAGGGCGTTCCAGTTCACCAGAGTAGAGTCGTAGTTTATGATACCTGAAACGAATAGTCCGCGTAAAAACATCCCTTCCGATTATTATCACTAAGCTTGTCTACCCGCCGCTCTGAAGAGGCCCTCGTGAGAAGTGACGCCAGTGAGAAAAGGCACGTCAATAAAATCCCCACTCTCCAATAGCTGCTTGGGTTTTTGGGTCAGGAAAGCACCATCGTGTTCCGGTTCCACCGCCGGCTTCCAGGGTATCAAAGGGTCGATGTGCCACACCTCAAAATAAATTTGGAAACAGCTCATTGACCCATTGAACAAGCCGGAAATAATATAATTATATGAGTATCCATTCGACGAAAGAAAAAAAAAAAAACCTCGACTACACTTATGGTCAGCTGTACATCAGGAGGGAAAAGAGATCAGGAGAAAAGATTAGCTCAGCATCGCAAGAAGGACATTATTGATAATCAAAGGATAAAAGTTTGTATGCCTGCGATTTTTGATCAGAAGACAAAAACTTACGAAGAATATCGGATCCGCTTCCAGCAAATCCTCAACCGACTGAAGCCGCAGACAGTTCACAAGCACCGTGGAATTGTCTCTGGGACATTTCATGTGTTTACCAAGGTAATTTGCATGCTCACGAGCTTCGCCGGGTAGCGATAACGCCCATGGAGCCAAGGCACTTCCGGATTGAGCAATGGCGCGGTGAAAGAGGCCTGGAATCGGTAGAATTATAGATTCGATGAAGATGTTGGATCCGCTTTACGAGAATAACCCTTTCCGTTGCGCGATTCAGTTTTTTTTTTTTTTTTTTACCACTGAAGTATTTTTTTAACGCCGAATGCGAGTATGATGTCAAAAATTCAATCAAACTAAATCAACCCATGAAATGGGGTGAAAACGGGGTGAATTATCCACATTGCTTTAGACGGATTTTAGACCGAGAATAGATGCGGCCCCCAATACTATCTATACGCACCCCTGAGGAGGGTGAAAACTACTCCCATGCATTACATTTTTGAAATCTAATCCTAATCTAATCTAAAAAATTTGCCACTAACGAATTACATTCGCGAAAATACGTTGTTTTTTTTATTGCATGTGTTTACTTATAACAATTGTAAACAATTATGGACTCACAAAAAATCCCAACCATTGAAAAAGTTGAAGTAAGTTTTTACCTGTGAATTCAAAAAAACATCAGGATTTGCATGGAATACAAAAAAAAACGAAATAACAAAATAGAAAGAAAAAGGGTGCCACTACAGTTGCTTCGGTGACTGAATCTTGAATCTATTCCTAATTGATCGCAAAAAATGTTTAACACAGTTCTCTACACCTGCCAAATTTGGTCAATTTGAACACCACCGTTTTTATAGGCATCGATCGGCGTTTGATCTACCGTCCTATGGTCTCTTTGTCGAGGAAAAATGAGATAAGGTTCTCCAAAGGCTTTCCAAAGATCAATCATGGAGTTACACCGAGTACCAGCGACTAATTCGCTTCGCACGCCTACAGTCAGTTTACTCGGGTGAATTAATACCAGGAATTTATTTGAAAGTTTGGGCCAACAACGCGTGGCGTTAATTCTGCCTGAAGGATCGTTCCATCCCCTTTCCTTAATTCTCACCCCTGACAACTTTCGCGACAACTTGAAGCGCAACTGGCGCGTGAAATGAATCGACATTGATTCGAAGCTGCTCACCCTTCGACGAAGCGCTCAGCATGTGAAAATGCACTGAAGCTGCCCCCGCGTCTTGACCCTGGATTGTCACGGTCTTCGGGTCGCCTCCAAAGGCTGCTATGTTTTCTTGAACCCATTCTAGGACCCGCCGTTGATCCTTGAGCCCGTAATTTCCTGGAGAGACTTCGTCCTCTGTACTGAGGAAACCTGTGAGAGGAGAACTCGGGTTTGTGTAATCGTAGACGTGGGACATGTCGCAGGCTTGTCTGTACACAAAGAAACGAAATTCCGACGCTATTTTTTTACTTTTGGTAAATAATCTTGAGGCCACACGTACGCACAAAGAGGAACTCTGTCGTTAAAACGGCTCCTGTGCGAAGCCAGATTAATTAAATACGGCATCGGCATTTCCACGACTGTTATTTCGCAAATTGTAATCTGAGATCAAAGCAGCGTCGAATGAATAAAAAGCATCGATCACGTCGGTACTTATTTCAACGTGAAACCTACGCGAATCTGCTGTCCGGCATGTGCTGGACGACTTAAATCTAGGCTCAAATCGCCCGAGTTATCAATCCTTAAAGGATGAAATCGAGCTCGTCTAATTGTCAAGACGAGTATGAGTTCTTTGACCGGCTTACCAAAAACGTTGAGACGATAATTGGCAGAGACGACGACGACGTCATGGTCCAGTAAATAATTTCCAGGAAAGTGATCCCTGGTGCCAGACCAGTACTGAAATCCTCCTGAGTGAAAGATGACGATGACTGGAAAGGCTTCGGCAGGCTTCGATTTTTCGGCAGGAATCTACAATTGGTTAATCTAATTAGTCTCCATTTTAAAGTCATGGGAATTTCGTTGGGGCTCAGAATTCCATGTGTATATTGGCCGGTAAATTCGGTGACCCACCTTGGGTGAGTAGACGTTCAAATATAAACAGTCCTCGCTGGATTCCGGATCGTTGGGTCTTCGATAGATTATTGACTGTGGACAAATTTTACCATCCTGTTTTGCTTCCAGAGTATTCCAAGTTTCCGGTCTTTCCGGTGGCTGCAAGATGATGTAAAATTTTTCTACGTACATACGATAATCAGAATTTATTTCCCCATATGCTTCTGTTTCTGTCACAACATTTCCGCGTTTGTTGATCAAGGGTAAGCAAAGGATGCGAAATAATTTTTGTAGGACTCCTGACACTTTCTCCGAGAAAGTCTAATTGGTCTCATAATTTGGACTCAGTCTGGCCCCTTGAGTGAGTTTGAGCAATATAATATTTATTACGGTCGCACTTATCAATCGAATAGTCTTACATGTGTCAACGCGATCGATCCCATCACTCAAGATCTCAGATTATTTGACGATACTTTGTTCTCAGCTTATCTATACCGGATTGACTGCAGTATCGAATAGATTTACGATTTACCAGATTTTATAACAGAGCTACGAAATTATAATCACAGCTATAGGAATAAATAGAAGTGTTTTGTGTTTCGGTCACAGGGTTGGGTAAAATGGTACCTCGAATCCATTTGAAATAGAAAATGAAAAATGGTCTTCAAAATGTATTTGAAATGTAAAATGAAAAATAGGTATTTGAAATGGATTATGAAATGGAAAATGGAATCTAATCGACAACCGTACATAAGATTCTATTTCCGAGCACTAATGCTTAGCAATCATCGGGTGTTTGAAGAAATGACTGAAACCGAAAGTTGAAATTTGAAAGTGAAAGATGCAAACCTTGAATCTGAGATTGTCAACGGGTGGCTTGGCGAAAGGGATACCCAGAAAGGAGAAATACTCTCTACCAAGTCGCGAAATTTCCGTCAATCCAATTAGGCAGCCCTCCTTGATGCAGACTTTCGGATCCTCTTCGGCACTCACGTTAAATGTCGCGATAATCACGAGACCGAGAAACACGCGTGCAGTTAGATCCATGTTGGTTCGTTACGTATCGCGTCTCGATCCAATTCTCGGAGGCATGAATTAACGAACGCGTGTATGTAACAGAAATCTTGAATCGGTAAAATTATCAATCTTATAAATTAGATAAAATATAATTTTATCGGCACTATCACGACCCGCGTTTATCGCCTGTCTGATGTTTGGTATAATAATCATACCTACGTGTATACCGATCACTTATAACCACGTGGTGAATCACTGCTGGTTGAACGAGGTCCATTATTTCTATATATATAATATAGATATATTTTTTTTCCACACTTCGAGCCGATTTGTGACCATCCTAATATATACATATATATATATATATATATATATATATATAAGCTTGCGAATTCTGCAGCTCACTCGTATTCGCGCAGTGCAACAGGTTTGACCGAGCTTTTACGAATGCAGAAATTATACGAGCTTGCAGCCAAAGCGACGGAGTTCGACTCGCTGCTTCGGTCAAACTTCTTTCCGCCAAATAGAGCTTTTAATTCCTGCGATTCTAATAAATACCGCATGACCCACGTGTTCCATACTAATTATGATGCCTAATAATAATTATACTCGTTGTATTGTTACTTAAATTAAAAATTCCTAGCATAATTCAAATCTTTTTTCCGATGAGCTTGCGTGAACATTCACATCCGCAGAGATAATACGCCGCGCATAATTCTGCTTATAATTATATTAATTCCGAGAGGCATCTTGGCCACAATTGTGTCGCGGAAAGACTATATATTTGCTGTACGTGACTCGACCGACTTCGAAAGTTTTCCCGAGGAAAAAGAGAAAAAGTCGAAGAGGGCCGGGTATACAAAGAAAAGTTTACAGGCATGGTCACAAAAAAATTATACTCACATTCGGCAGTTTGTATAACTCCTAATATATATATATAGATAGATAGATACGTATATGTACGCTGAAAACTTTGTGAAGTGAAAAGAAAAGAAAGGAAAGAAAAAGAAAATAGAAAAAAATTGGAGGAAATCGAATTGTGAAGAAAAACTGCGATAAAAACGTATAACTAAGAGTATTGTGTCCGCAAATACGTGACGTAGTTGCCTAAAATATCTCTGTAGATGAAAATACCACGAGGATAGAGGCAGCCAGATTGCTATTAAAACTTATAATTAACCGATATACAGCGATTCTGGGTAACGAAATTACGCGAGGACAGTAAAAAAAAGGAAAACAAAAAAAAATAATAAGAAAAGAAAAAAGACAGCACAGCCTCAAAATTAAGCTGTAAAAGCCTCAAACCGTGAAATAATCGACCTCTTAGACGCGGCGTATAAGTTTTAATTACGATCAATGATCGAGTTTCTTAAATTTCCGGTAACTCTGATCGCTCCTGGGGACAGGATATAATCCTCGGCTATAAGGTGGTGCGGGAAAACGAAACTCGGCTCGAGCTGCTCGTTGGGGGTGGCTTCGAAATCCAGTGTCGCCACTGCAGGGTGCAGAGCAGTTGTCGGGACGCCGCGGGTCCAACGGGAAACTCGGCTTAGAACCTCCCGCAACTTCACGCCGCGAGCACGCGCTTTTCTCGGCTCTTGCCTTCTTGGATTCGGGGCCGAAGTGCACCCCTGGAAATTAAACCCTTCTCCCGGGGGAAAAGAACGCTGAAAAATCGGTGAGTGAACGATTCGGTCATTCGTTATTTACCGAGTTATAATTTTATAAGGAATCGATAAATCGGGATGGGAAATATTATCTATTTGTGAAGCTTTTTTGTTTCCTGTTTTACTCTCGTTTTTACCCGTTATATGCTGATTAATTATAAAGGCTTATTTTTAAAGAATATAGGTATACTTTTTACCGAATTATTTCTTTCGACTTATGGTCAATTAGTGAAACTGTGATAATAACTGAAGAATAATTGCAGCGTCGATTTGCGATGATTATAGTTGCAACGCAGTTGCACCAATTACGAAAGTGGCGAGAACGAAGTCAATAATAAAATGGTTTATAAGTAATAATAAGGATTCAGCGGATCGAGGACCAAAATAGATTCAATCCACCTAATTGAATCATCGTTGAAACTTGTTGTGTGTATAACGGAAAATTTTTTCCTCCAATAATAATAAGAGACAAGTTATACCTTGTTCGGACGAATGGATCATTATAACGAATGCCATGGTTCTAGATTGGATTTAATTGTTTGTTTTTTCTTCTTCCTCTAATATATATCGCGGAATATTGCACGACCTGAGGTTTTTATCCTCTCGCAACGAAAGCAGAAACGTATAAAATATATTATCCTGCTGCAATGATGATACAACTTGTGGTTTCGCTTGGGAAAATGATACGTACGGCATCCCGGATTCTTTATATTAGCATACTAAATACATTCGTATATACACGTAACGCGTCAAAATTTACGAAGGTAGTGAAAACGTGTGTTGGGGAGAATAAGGAAGAGGCAAAAAAACAATTATAATGTGCAAATACGCGATTGAACTTTTATGAAATCATAATATTGTGTTTGGCAAATTTGAACGGAAAATTGCTCGGACTTGATGACGTGTAAACCGTGTTTTTTAATCCTGCGATTGGCTTACCTACTACATTCGGTGGTGTTTGTTTTATCGTTGAAATTGTGTTTGCATCGTCTGCTCAGCGACTGAAGAGCCATAGAAAAAAAAAAAAAAATCAACTTCAAGTGTTGAGTATATTGAATTGTCGAAAACGATTGGGAATTGAAATTCGTCTTCTCGCTAAGTGCGAATAGTATCAAGTATCAATACTACAAAATTCAGTTTGTTTGATTAATTGGTTATGATAGTATAATTGGAGAATTGTTAACTCGGTAGAATATTTTATGCTCGATAAAAGTTAGCCCTTAAAGTGAAAAACTTGCTACACCGCGGTTAAAACGAGTTTTCTTCAATTTTAACCGAGGTTGAGGGATTGTTGAAATATTCGAAAGTAGCCGAAGTCCATGTTTGTTAATATTAAACATAACCGGAGCAGTTTTAGTCGCTTCTCATTATTCTTGCCAGGCTTTGGCTCATCCCGTTTAGGCTCTGACGGGTTTGAAATTACAGCTTAGCGCAAGTAGGCGGGGATGTTTTGCAATTACTTTTGCAAACTTTCAAAGAGTTAGTACATCGTGCAAAGTTTGCATTTCGGGTTAATGTGCTGATTGAAATTAGAATTTGCTCGAGGATCCGATTCCTTAGCTTATGCATACACTGTAATAACACATCTTCATCAGTCTGGCTTGTTTGTCTCGATAATTTCTGTTTTTATACTTACTATACAGTCTACAAATATATTCATTCTTTTAAATAAATACTTCTGCAGGATACAAAACGAGAATGAATTATTACAATAATTTTAGATTGGTGAATAGATAATTAATTGATCAAAGCCTTATTCGATTAAAAAAATATAGTAAACCAAATAAACGGATTTTTTAATGCTGAAGGAAGCAGAGAATGTAACATTTATAACTATAGTTTCATTATACTTGTATATCAGTATATTTTATTAAATTTCACAAAAATATTCCTGTAACTATATAACGAATGAAATTATCCTCAGCTGCAGGAAACATGTTTGACGGTTAGAGTTGCGGCTTGTGCAGGATCTTCAATCCGCCAAAGAGTGCAAATACCCCGGTTATCGTCTTGAGTTTCCCTACGCGGCTTATTCCATAACCACATCCGCAAGGGTGCGCTGTAAGTAATAATAGAAAAAAGCACCGCCCGGCGGCTTTGTCTTGTCGGAAGGTAAATGTACGATCTTCCGTCTACTAAAGACGATATAGTAACCCGTTCGTGTAGCAAAAAAATTATACAAAATTTAACGATTAATCAAGAGGCGTCGGACGCGTGAAAAGGGAAAAAAATTTGGTAGAAATAATTTTTTACATTTCCATTCATCTTCATGATTTATACATCGATAAATAATGTACAGTAAAAAGGGTAAATTCTCCGATAAAGAGTGACGTCACGTGTCTTCTCGACCCCGAATGAAGACGGCGTTGTTTAAGCAATTCACCTGTTGTAATTCAAGCTCTCTTAAATTCTCTGCTTATTCGAACTCTCGCGGGTATTTCGCAGTCGTCAAAATTCCACCCCCTATAAAATATGAAAAAAGATATATTTCCCAAGGTGCATTCCAGGGTGGAACGTCACGTAATAATCTGTGACGTGAGGTCAAAGAGGCGGAGAAATTGTCAGGCCTCTTACAATCACCCCATAGACTAGTGATAGCCGATATCAATCTCCGCAGAGCAAAAAGCTGCAGCCGAGCTTTCAGAGGGAAACTGAATAACTTTGTCCGAGAGCGCAAACAATAGCCGAGAAACCCGTTAACTTCCGGTATTCCCGTCTCTTTCCCGCATTCCCGTTTTTCTCATCCCACTCGGCCATCGGAGCTTTCCAAACTTTCCCCAATTTAATCGGAAAGGGTTGCGATCGCGATGCTGAAAGTGAACAGGCGGATTTATCCTGATCCTCATTTTACTCCGAACGGTAATATTTTATAGGTTGTACAGCTCTGCAGCAACGCCATGCCAGTCAATTTCCTCTCACGCGTCAGAAACTGACGCTGATTGAGCCTTCTCGATCAAATCGAGATTGGGGAACATCGAACCGGTTTCTGTTCGTACCCAAACCGATACAAAATCAAATACACGGCGCGTATTTTCTCAGGGGTTAAATTTTCCCGGGAATTTTTTCACCCTGAAAATCCGCAATTATCCGATAATAATTTATTGTAGAAAATTAACTCGCTGTCAGGATCGTTGTAAAAAAGGAGCTTTGATATTTTAGGAAGAATAATTGATTTCTTTGAATAAAAAATGACGTTTACATACTTCGTGATTAATCGACGTCTGGCTGTCTTTCGATCTGAAGTTTCCTTTTTTTCCTGCTATATTAACGAACTTCATGACGAAGTTTCTAATAAAGTTATCCCTGCAAACGATAAATTAACCTCATTTCAATTTTTTACTGCACTTACTGTATAGAATATTGTTATTTAAAGTGGGTATGTCGTTGCCAATAACGGTTCATACAATGTTGGAGCTTCAAAAAAATGTGGTAAAGGTAACTATTAACCGGTGTAATTATGCTTGTTTTTTTTTTCTTTAGTTTACTACACTTTTTCAGTCAAATGCTTCCTTAAAATCAATTTATTGATGTACTTCTACATCAGATTATCGCAATAGTTGAAAGAAAATTTCAGTAAAGAAAATGAAAATAGTTAAAGACTGTATATTAACCATAAACGATAAATTTCTCCCGATGCAAGTAGCAAAATTTGTTGATTATACAGATCGTTTCGAGGCTCTTGAATTGTTAATTTTTAAAGTGCGAAAGGGTTAAAAGATAAGATCTGGTAACCGATTAGAGAGTAAATATACGATTTCGAATTTCCTTTTCGAACGAGTCATCCGTAAAATAAGGCGAACATTCACGAGATAGTTTTCATAGTGCATAAGATGGAAGCAAAAGTTTGCAAGTCTAACGGTAATAAACTGTTTTAAAAGTCGGTTCAAGGACCTCAACCGAGACGTTAAATGGTTCCAATTATAACCGAGACTGTTTTGCATAATTTATGAGAAAAGAAGAAGATGCAGCTGCAGCAACGTACAAGCAAAGACGAAGATTTAATCTCGAGGAAAAATGAATAAATCCACACCAAAGTCAGGTACTATATACATGCAGAGCATGAAGCAAGGCTTGCGTGCTTGCATGCAGGGGCAAAGGAAAGATAATTTGTTTTCATCCCTATTACGGTGCAAAGAAAGAGCCAGTGGAGGGTGAGAGACGGGCGAGTCCTTGGAGGGAGAATCGCAATTTCGAGGGGGAGTAAGCGGAGAAAACCGCCGGCCAGTGTCTCCAAGGAATTTTCCTCTCCTCGCCGAGGCGAAGAGTGACTGTTGCGTTTCAAGGAAACGGAGGACATCCGTCTCGTCTAAGCTCGGTCCTTTCTGGCGGAGCGTAAGTTTGCAATACGAGTCGAAGCAGGTGACGTCGAAGACGAAAATTGGAAATATGCGAGGCGATAATACCGTTGCCTTCTTGTGACACAAGGCACGATTATTTATACTGCGCAAGAGTTTATTAAGCGTTTTTCACGGAGCATGAAATTGAGGTTAGGGTTGTAGGTAAGACGGCGCATGCGCGCGGTGCGAAATGGCCACTTTCAACTCCTAGGGCGTAAAAGTGGTCTTTTCTGTACTCCGCGCATGCGCACTCGCAGACTCACTCTAACGTCGTAGAAACGGGCATTTCGTGTACGGAAAACACGCGTTAAACATCGTCAAGTTACGTAATGTTGTATGTGTATAATATTAAGCTCGCGTTTCGGGAGCGACCTGTGCGGTGTCTATCAATCTTATTCCTTTGACGGACAAACAACAACAGACTGTCCCTCGGTGAGGCCTGTCAATCTTCCACAAATGCGTCTCCTTGTTCAGCCTCGTCACAATGAAAGCTCCCGTTTCAAACATTGTACTTGCTTATCGCCTGTTTCGCTGATTCTGGATACCTGTAGACGGGAAAAACGTAGGAACATTAGTCGCCGAACTTGCAAACGAGAGAAAAACAAACAGGAATAATAATCGACGGTCCGAAAGGAATATTAATTGAGTTCCAGAATTACCCACAATTTTTCAATTTCTTGTATTTACTTTTAATTGCATTTTTTTTATTTATGAGTTTCTGAGTATGATAAGGCGCACGAAATTAATATCGAAAAAAAGAATTCATATTTCCTGAAATAACTCGAGAACAGCCCACAATCAGTCGATTTTGACGATCTAAACCACGATAATCAGAATCGGTTGATTTATCCTTGAGATTTCGTCGATCCGAAAATTAAACTCGTTGGACCGTAACAACGTGTCTCCAGGTATCCATTTTACTCAGAAAACGTCGAGATCAAGTGAAAGCTCAGCTTTTCATTATCCGGGTGATTCTATTAATTGAATATCCCGTATATAACTCGCTGTAGAAACATAGAAAAGCTGTGAATGATCAGTAATAGAAGAGGAGATAAAAAGATTGACCAGATGGAAGGAAGCCTCGAGGATTAAGTCAGGACCGACACCTCGGAGTGAAGAAAACGAAGTATCTTCACCAGGTTGTAGGTATAAATAAGTTCGAAAGGAAACAATAATCACTCTGGAGTCGGATTTAATCGTTGAGGCGTCGGTGAATGTCGGTGGCAGTTTGTGGATTGGATTACCGGATCGAATTATCCCATTGAGCAATTTCCTTTCAATCGACTATATATCTGGCGGGGTAACGGCGGGCGTTAAGGTTCGGAAGTGAAAGGATATTGGTTGATGGGGCAGCCGGTGATCGATAAGACGATAACAAGGAAAAATGGTGTCGGAATTAGAGAAGCGAGAAAGGTGTTTTCGCCAAGGCGAAACCGATCTGCGTTTTAAAATCCGAAACGGAATTGTTACTCGCAGTTGCAAGAAAAAAAAGAATTTGAACAAACAAATAAAAAGCAAATTACGATGTAAATAAAAAGAAAAACACGCGTAACGGAGACGCGAATTTGCCAAGTTTCCGAACGTGTCCGCAGCTGTCGCAAATCCCTGAATAATTTCTCGCGATTTGGGCTAATCGTTCGACGTTCGAGCGAGAGAATCACACACCGGATGAATGAATTGGGGGATGAAGGCACTTCGCGTCATTTGCCTCCCAGCGATTTCCACCCCGTCCTTATGAGCCAAAAAAAAAATATATATATATATATATTGTATATATACATATGATATCGACATACGTATACCGAGATGAAAGGGCATCAATCACCGAGCTTTGATAGGTGGCGTTTGATAAAGAAGGTTTGGAGCAAAAAAACCCGAAGGGGTTCGCAATTCTCATCCTTTACCCGGCAGCTTTCCTCGGTCGAGGAAAATCGGCAAGTCACTCTCGTGCTGCAACATTCGGTGAGGCGAGTGTAAATCGAGCGAATTTTCGCTATAGATCTTGTATAGTGTAGACCGTGTGAAAAAGCTAGGCTCGACAGCTGATAATTGCCGTTCTTCAGTCTGGCAAATCCGTTCTTTCCAATTTTATCTGCAGCGAACGATTAATTCATCTTCAAAGTGCTGCGTAATATACACACGTCAATTAAACTGTCATAACTTAAGACACAATTAAGCTCTGCTGCTGCGCCGAGAGACGCGAATTATCCTAACACTCCATTAAATGCTGTATACCGCTCGTTAATTATTGTTCTTATTGTTATTAGATGGATTTAGCGAAAGATCGATTGCACAGATTCGGGTGCGGGCTGCTTAATGGACTGATAGCCGCTCAACGAAGAGGGATGGCCAAAATTCGGCTCGCAATTTCCGAGGGAGGCAATTAATTATTTCAGGAAAGTTTGACGTCGCGATCAAGCGATCCAACCCCTCTCGACTCTCTGCAAAAGTCGCGGTATCCAAAAATTCGCTTTACACATGATATGTGGGGGGGGGGGGGGGGGGGCAAAGTGGGCTCCTTAACAAAATAATGCCTAAAATCAGAATGAGCTTTACAGCAATTATGATTTCCGAATAATTCATATTTAATAAAAAGTTTAGGTGGTTAATTTGATCCGTTGTTATTAAAAAAATTCCAAGAGCTCACTTTGTCTCTAAATTCTTTAAAACATAGAAAATTTTAAGGTACCTACTCTGCCCCACCCTCCCGTACGCATTATTTTTTCTCTCCTAAGGTATATTGCGTTGTAAAGTTTTACCGGGGTAAAAGCAAAGAACGAAAAACTTTTCACGCAGTTGCGTTTATACAGCTAGTCTGCACATGAATGATTATAGTAGCTTCGTTTTCTGATCCAGAGGGAGCCTGTCAATCTCCTCGTTCTTACGTCGACACGTCGAAATGTTTCTTCAAAATCCGAGTACTTGATAACAAAAATGATAAAAAGTGCATGGTTGAGGGTAAGAAAAAATGTTGCAGGAGAGATTGCGAAAAATCGATTCAATTAGCAGGTTGATATAGGTAATCGTGCGATGATTGATGAACAGCGCAATTTCGTTTTTTCGGATATTCGTGTGGAAAGTCTGATGCAAGTGAGGATCTATCGGGTGTACAGTCTAGGCAAAAAGTGGGAAAATGTAAGAATCGAGATATCAAGGCTTAAAGAGGTAAGGTTAGTCAAAATTCCGTTAATTTCCTATCGCATCTTTGTATTTAGCAGAAAATGTTTTCATTACATTTGTCAAGTTTTCATTTGACGATTTTATTTTTCTATTTTTTTATTTCTTTTCATTTGGACATAATTCTTTCGACTGGACTGCTGTGACAGCTCATGTATCCTCACCGTTTCGCTAGTATTCCGAACAGCTGTTTCAAGGGAAGAACGCGACGTGCATCATGGAAATTGAAATTCAAATTGACGCGTAGGTTTGGTTATAGCTGACAGAACGCATTGTGAAGGGCGTGAGACGAATGGGGGAGGAAAATCACGAAATTCAGAAGCTGCACGCCTTTCGTGCTTTTTTCACCTTGATAAAAAGTGAATTTATTTTTTCCCTAGCTATACACATCGCACCTACTGTGTCTGTCGAGTATATAAAATTCATACATCGTTAAAAATGCCTCGCCGAAAATATCTTCTTGGTATAACGGATCGATCCTCAGACGTACCTGCCTTGTACGTTTTTTACAAGACGGATAGGAAAACTCCGCTTCAGATTCCTTTCCATTCAGGCTTTTTTTCGAACGAAGTGACAGATGTTCCGGTGGAATTGCAGCCGAATAAATTGTTTCCCGACGTCTCAGTTTAGCCGCAAATCACGCGAGCAAAAAAACAAAAAAAAAAAGAGGATAGAAGAACCTCGATTCTAACGATTTCCGAAACTGAATCATTTTCTGCTGCTGACGTCACGTAGGTTCCAGGTCGCGAAATCGTGGGTGGAAATTTCGCCAATATTCCAGAACCAGCTTCGGCAAACTTTCGCGCCGGTCTGTCGGGCGAAACGTTGGAATTGCGGTAATCAATTAGTCTAGTCGATCCTAGCCCGCCCTGCTCAACTGCAAGCTTTGATCCTTGTACTATTATCAAAGTCAGAGAGACGGATTATATTACAGTTTGCAGAATTTTCGCGTTGAGTGCAGCCGTGGGTGTAATGAAAATAATTGTTATTTCGATTAAAATCAAAGTGACAATCCAATCGCACAGCTGCGTTAGCAGCCGACGACAAGACCAGACGATGAATAATGGATTATGGAAAATTCCACTGCGACGATTTTCGGGTTTCAAGCTCGTCTCAAACCGGCTGCAACAGCTTTTAAGCGAAATTTATTCCAGCTCATGCGTCTCGACTCGACGAGATGCAAGCAATAAATTCTACACCGATTCCGTAAGCCCAGTTGATTTGCGTTACGTAAAAATACATTTTATTTTTTGCTGAAATTCGAGAGTCCCTTTTGTGCCGAATCGATGGTAATTTTAGCCAGTTTTTGTATTATACTGAGAAAAGCGAATCTTTAGTGTGTACTAATCAGCGCGTCTTCTTTCATTAATTATCCACACTAGTAGTTAATATATAAGGCCAGTTCTGCCTACAGATTCCGATACCGACATTTTACCAACATTTCTAGCCGCTTCACAGCTCAAGAAACAAACCATTTTTTTCGAGTGAAGGTTATCCCTACTTTACCGATCATCGATAAAATTGACCAGTGTAAGGGGTTGGCGTATCTGATCTCTGAAGCGGCTAAAAATGTCGGTAACATGTCGGTATCGGAATCTATACGCAGAATCGGTCTTATATATTTACTCACACTGCATGCAAACATCTATAAAATGGGAGAATTTAAGCTTCGTTTGTAAAGAGTTCACCGTGAAAGTTTGAGTTGCTCGTTTCACCCAATATGTCATATGAGATTAGGCTGGTAAAGAAAGCTGGCGACTTCATCCTCAATTCTCGAGAAGATCATTAAGTATCGGTGGGTTGCGATGTCACGGAGCGGAGTGTAAAAAAAAAATCAAATAAAAACGGTTAAACCTATCGTTCAGAGTCCGGATCCTGTGCTAATTCGATGAAAACTAAATGGTAGCTCAGGAGAGGATTGAGTTACACAAACGAATGGAGAAAGTTAAAGTTCGACATCTACTTGATATATACGGCAAAACTTTAAGGAGATTTTGATGTCGGGTTAAATTATTACGCAATTACTCAGAGCGACGGTATAATAACCCCTTTCGGACAAGTTCAGCAGCTCTAAATACACAATTCCCATTTCTCTTTGGATACGAGTCAACGTGCTTCAGTGTGATCCATCAAAAGCGAAGAGGAGACAGTCCTCGCAGTTTTGCATTGTGTCAATAATGCGATAGAAAATGCAGGGAGCTTTGAATAAGGGAGAGCTTTTTTGACTCGCGAACTCTAACGCGATTGGACAAAGCCTCGTCGCACCCTTGCGGAAAAGTTTTCGAGTCGATATTTATGCGCGATATTTTGGGGATACAAATAACGCGGGATTAACCGAAGAGATCAATGGATTCAGAAGGACTTTCCCGCCGATTCTCAAATCGGTTATAATTTATTACTCCTGCGGGTGTTGTCCTGAAGTTATGAAAACGTGCCTGGGACTCGAACGGAGATTCCAAATCCGCTTAATCCAATCGAAACAAATAAATTTCTGATCAAATATTCTCGGGGTTAAAATTCTCCGGGAAAATTTGAGTTTAACCACATCGCTGCACGGTCACCATACAATTCATCATCCCTTCCTGCAACGTCAGGAGCATTACTCGCCAGCCGGTATTATAAAGCCCGAATTTTGTGTTCCCAGCACGACGAATAGCCGAGCAAGCCTAAATTTCATTATAGAATGTTTAACGATGCGAGGCTTGTAAGTAATTTATAACGCGGGTGACTAATAATCCTGGTAGCCGTCCAGCGTTCACCTTTTATCATAGCTACCCCGTTGAATTCTTTGCCTTTCTCGTGTCGCATGTATTATAATAAAATGATACAACCCGTAAGTTTCTGCAAGCTTTGTGCGCTTTCACGCCATAGAAAAGTGCATAGTTCCCAGTTTCGCTGATATTATATTAACACTGTGTAAACATACTTAGTTGATTTTGTAATTAATCGAAAAGTAACGATGTATACTATATATTTTAATCGATCGTTTTCGGAACAATATTCGGTTGCTAAATTTGTCGAATCAGCTTTTATTTGCAGCCTTTATTCCCTTCGCTCTCCTTCTACATATATCTGTTTCAGGTTGTGTCTGGACCTGCGATTACATTTCCATTAGCCAAACGACCCGTCAAACTTTCTTCGGCGACAGGACTCAAGATGCCTTGAAGCTCTGGTAAAGGAATAATTTTTTGCTCAAGCTTGAATGCAGACCGAAGCATTAATACCCTTTGATGAGCTTTATACACGGTACTGCATGAAAGGGGATACAGATCCTCGATGAAAAGGGTTTTCAATAAATTCTATTTCACTTTCTCTACTTTTACTCAGTCTCTTCTCTGATAACCCTGCAGTTTTACATCATAATGAAAAATCAGCCAGACGGCGTGTGACAAAGAATAACCAATTTATCAGTCCCTTGAAACTGGAGAGAGAAAACATTATTATATGACTTAGAAGGAAGATCGGGGTTCAAAGAAAATCAATCGAAAAAATTTTATGCAAAAACGGGTTAGGGAGAAAAGTAAAAGGGCTTGATATATGTATACTCGGAGAAGCTCGAGTCCCTCCGGAATAAAATATAACCTTTATTATCACAGGAAAGGATGAAGGCATGAAAGGAAATTATCATACGACGTTGGTGCGTCCGTTTAAGACGGACGTGATAAGGAAAAACAAGAAGAAAGAAATAACTGCGGCGTACGAAACTTTCGCAATCATGCAGAGGGTCGCAATTTCCGGACTGTGAAGCGGTAGTCGAATCACCCTGCAAAAGGTCGACATGACCAGATGTGGGAGCCTTGAGGGGAGAAAAATCGGAGAAATTTTCATCGACGACAGGGTAAATCTGACGAACAACAGTCTCTTCGACTACAATCCACTCGATGTATCAACAGCCGTCGTATCAGCTGAGGACATACTCAACTTCAACTGCACTGCCATCCTACAAGATGAGAGCTTTTGGCTCCTCGTTGTCAAGGTAAAAATCGTCGGAAAAATTCCTCTCCTTTTATTACCAACTTAATGTTTGACTTTCTCCCTGTTTACTCTAACGAGCTGCTTCGTCTCCCTATAGAGAGAATCTCGTTTTATTACGCAAGTTCGAAAGCGAGCTTATTACGCGCAACAAGACCGAGAAAAATTACACATCTCGGAATTTCTTTTTCTGTTTCTCTTCTATTTATGCTGGACGATTAATTTCACTGACAATGTCAATCTTGACGATTGAAAAAAGCTGTGTCTAATTGTCGGAACAATTATGCGTATACTTAACCTAACCCAACCTAACCCAACCTGAGGTAAACTAACCTAACCTAACAATCGTTGGAACGGAGGCTTTTTTTCTGTTTCTCTTCTATTTATTCTGGACGATTAATTTCACTGACAATGTCAATCTTGACGATCGAAAAAAGCTGTGTCTAATTGTCGGAACAATTATACGCATACTTAACCTAACCTAACCTAACAATCGTCGGAACGAGTTCTGAACTGAATTTCGATCAAGTGGAACTGTTTCAGACATCTGCATTTCGGTGGCGAAACTATGAATTCTAGATTCTATGTGTGATCGACAAGGGATAAAAAACGAAGAGAATATATCTGAAGCTCGTATTCGACCCTATGTTCGGTATACAGGCATTCAGTCTGGTTTTTATAATGAAATTCCTGCGCGCCTGTGTGCGAAAGGCATCGGCACGGTGAATTTTCTTCTTTCCGTGGAAATAAATCTCCCAAGTGGGCTGGTTTATTCCTACAAGAAAGTCACATCAAGACGAAGCGAGGGTGAAATACTCCGGTGCCAGATGCTCCGCGGCATCTCGATTCGAGGGTAAATTAAAATGTATGATACACATCTGCCGGGACTCCCAAACCATTGCAGAACCTTTTGATTCCCTGCAAGTATAATACCCTGGAATCTGATTTATTTATTTACTTTTTCTCTTCATCTCTGTCGACGGAAGGGCGACGTTTTTGTATACATATATGTATACTGTACAAGGAGAAATCAGCTTCTATTCAGCGAACATCGAGATACAATTTTCGACAAAATGCACACATGAGGAAACACATTTTCACATTCGCTTGTCAAATTTTTCCGGACACGTATGTATAATAATACGTCATCTCAGTGTCGAGAGTATAATAATAATAATAATGATA
Organism: Diprion similis; assembly: GCF_021155765.1. Classification (NCBI taxonomy): domain Eukaryota; kingdom Metazoa; phylum Arthropoda; class Insecta; order Hymenoptera; family Diprionidae; genus Diprion; species Diprion similis. The sequence continues at coordinate 13,501,707 of NC_060116.1, read as the reverse complement.
ATAATACCAATAATGACAATATCGATTTATGCAAAAATGAAAAACGTCGCCCTGTACGTTCTACCACGCTAAAAGCGCGAATAATGCACGCGTGGAGAACGCAAGAGCAGAAATTACCAAAACGAGTTGATCGAGTCGATGCTGCAGTGAACTAAACTAGCTCCATTAGTTTCAAATCTTCTTTTTGAACCCCGGCTAAAAGCGCGTTTCTGCTCCCATTTTCGCATCCATTAACGGTAAAGATAGACTGTTGAAAAAATTTTCGGTCCACGTAGCGAGTCAATTTTCCGTAACACGTCGTATAGTTATGGGTACATATTTTCACTCGCAACAACGAATAGAAGGAAATAAAAATAAAAATGAGGGGGAAAAAAAATAACACTATAACGCGATACCTTACTGGGTTTACAATACGGTAAAAGCTCGCGAAGGGCACAAAGGAAAGGTGAAAAAAGACGAAATATCCATTTCGAAATTTTGAATGTATGTACATGTACACGTATTGGTGAAAAGCAAGGTGCTTCGGGGAATCTTAACGGATATTTTTCGATACCTACGAAAATCGATCCCCAAAATGGCTATTCGGTTCTGAGACTATCAATCTTTCAAGCCTCGCTGATCATCGAACCGCCGGCGCAGCTAACGGACGAATTCTATTCCGAGGAGATTCATTTATGCAATGGTGATGGAGTACTTTAAGCTCCATGGATAGAGTTGAAGATAGCCGGGGAATAACCGCATATTGCGAGAATAAGTTGCACCATATATCTTCACCCTCGTTTCATGCATACTAATAATACTTGTTCCTGCAAAGCCAGCTCCTCGTCAGGAGAATATTAGCGATAAAATTCCCCGATTTATCATCGTCTTTCTTGCGTTATGTAAAAAACAGGAAGAGGAAAGAAGGAAATTCCGCTGGGATTTGTTTTAATGGAAATAAAAACAAGGCACTGTGAAATATGGTGGACAAAAAATTTATTACTTTAATCGGGATGTGTTTAATTTTAAGAGAGACATTTTCTTCGTATTTTTTGCACTTGATTCCACGACTTTTAACCAATGACTCAGATTATTTACTTTGAATTTGGAGACAGTATTCCTGAACAGTTTAATCATCCTTTTTGACACGATTACATTTTTTTTCTCTGAGAAATGAATGCAAACAAAGTCGTCAATGTTGAAAGAAAAATCTAATTTCAACGGGTCATCATTTTCTTGTTGGAATAAAAGAAGGAAAACCGCATCACGACATCGAGGATAAACCATTCAGAAATACTCTGTCCAAATAGGAAAGAAATCATTTAAATAAAGCTTACATTTCGAACTTCGGATCCAAAGAGTCTCTTATCGAGTTATAAATTTCCAAAATTAGTCCACTTTTCTCAGCTATCCCCTCAGATAATTATAACCCAATTATCTCCCTTCTTTCCAATTTCCGCAGGATCCTCTACTGGCACTTGAAGCCTTGGCACTGCTGTGCGTGATCCTTCTAACAGTGGGTGGAAACACATTGGTGATAGCAGCGATAGCATCGAGTCCAAGTCTGCGAGCACCAACGCATTCTCTGATAGTGAATTTGGCCTGCGCCGACTTGATATTAGGTATACCTATTCGAAATCGGTTGTTATAAACAAACATCTAAACAAAATTGCAAACACAAAGCGTCTTAAACTAAGTCCTGAAACGTTGATAGTTGTTTCACCCGTACAACTGTCAGAAACAACCCAGATCAGCCTGTGGAAGGGTAAGCCGAGAAAAGTAACCGGTGGCGTCGAGTCCCGACGTATAACGAAGGGGTGCTTTGCTAACTGGAAATCCATTAATCGTGACCTAAAGGGTCGAAGCAACATGACGGGAACCTCTGTAAATCCACACGTGTCGACCCGAGCCTTTTCTATACCCAGTACATACATTTTCTGCTCAGATTCTCTCAACCTGCAAGGCGTATTAGAATCGGAGATATATATATATATATGTATATATGTATGTTTTTCCTCCCCCTCCCCCCCAACCCCTCTTTCCCGTCGTCCTCTCGACGTTTCACGAACCGCAATAAAAGGCGATGACCGATGGACCCGGGCTTCGAAATTCGGGGATAGACCCTACAATTGAAGCATTCTTTCATCACGATTTTTTAGGCTTGACGGTTCTCCCGCTTTCCGCAAGCAGGGAACTCAGGGGCGGATGGGGCCTTGGTCCAGTTACTTGTTCTCTCTGGGCAGCCTTGGATGTTCTTTGCTGTACCGCGAGCATACTGTCGCTGTGTGGAATCTCGGTGGACAGGTAAGAGAATTTGAAAGTAGACGAAAGTTGGTTCTAGCAAGTTTCAAGCCCCCCTTTTCGAGGGGATGAAAAAACCGGACAAGGAGAAAAAATAAATATAATAAAAAAACAAAAAAAAATCACCGGGAAATTTATCTTATCAATGTTTGCCAAAAAAGTAGCTCGACTTATTGACACTTTAACGATTATTCAGAGTCTATGTCAGAAAAAAAATTGTTATACCGCAGCTTTGACGACGGTTCTTTTTGCACAGCTTTTTACTCCGTTTCGCAAAAGGTTTCGCCGTTTATCATTCCGGAAAAGAGCTCAACACGCGAAGGAAAAAAATGTACTCTAAAATTTTTCATCCTACTTACTAGGATTTCACACCGAGCGAGGTGTGTGGACGATGTATGGATTCGGTTTATGAATGGTGGTCGAAGTGCAAATGAAAATGCGCATTTTGAATTTCTTTCGGAGGTTTGATGAATGTTGCGAAAGCTTTCGAAACTTTCCCGATTGACTCTCGGTGACAAGCAATATGGGGTGGAGGGGGGAAACGCTAAGAAATTGTTAGGTAAATCAAGTATGACAGGATGGATGGATGGATGGATGGATGGATGGATGGATGGATGTATTGAGGCCCTAAGGTGTGATGCAAAAAGTGGGGAACGAATTAGACGAAACTCTCGAAAGGGAAAAAGCTTTCACGAGCCCCGCGCAGGTACATCGGAGTGTCCAGGCCGCTAACTTACTCGAGGGTTGTCACGACAAGAAGGGCGAGATTAATGATAGCAACTATCTGGCTCCTGGCACTAGCCATCAGCGCTGGACCCCCGCTAGGCTGGGCTGAGGACAGCGTTTACGTTCCAGAAACCGGAGAGTGTAACGTCAACAAGCAGCTGGGGTGAGTCTTGTACAAGGGTATTAATTTCCACCCCCAAGACGACGACGCTGTTGGAAAATATATTTTTCAACGTGTTGACCCTGGCAGGAAATTCTTATGCTGTAAGAATTTACATTATTGTAGCATGTATACATATACACTAGGGGGTGGTCCTCGATAGGGTTGTTTTTCAAATTTTATGCTCCCAGGGGCTTAAACGCTTTCTAATTAAATGAAAAAAAATAGAGCATTCAATTCTTTACCAAAATATCTATTTTCCATTATCTTCGGCATATAAAATGAACTTTTAAACGTGACAAAAAAGTTTTTTCCATGTTATTTCCATAAAAAAAACTTTGATTACTAAGCAAATTATCTTAGAATTGACATAGAAAGCTCGAATTTTAGGGAATTTTTTTTATCAATTCCAAAGCATTCAAGCTCCTGGGAGCATAAAACTTCAAAAACAACCCTATTAAGGACCACCCTAATATATATTTTACATAGTATAATTATATATATATATATATATATATATATTACACACCTTGCTCCAATTCTCTACCGTAGATACGTCATATTTTCTGCCTGTGGGTCGTTTTATCTACCCGCTCTTGTTATCCTCGTACTTTATGGCCTTGTTTACAAGGCTGCTGTAAAGAGATCCCGTTTTCTCGCCGCTGGATCGGTCACCAGGAGTCACGTAACCCTCCGCATCCATCGTGGAAACAAGGTAATTCGAAACAACGATAAATATTCTATAAAATAATTGAATACCAAACCGGTCGGAGGGGGAATGGGATCCAAAGTAAGAATGAAAAGTCAAAGGATAAGAGAAACGACTGTTAAAAAAATCTCCCGCAATTTTATTTTCGCGAATGACGATGAAAAAATTATATCATGTCAATAGTCGGCGACAAAGAATGAGCATGAGCCCAAAAACTCAAGAATCGATTCAAAAACACCAGAGTTTTTTTCATTCTCAGATAGTTCTAGTTAGAAAATCTTTTCTCAAATTCTTGATAAGTCTCTAGCTTCTATTATTCAAATTTGCACATATTCATGGTATGTCGTTTAATTCATATTCACCATCATGTTCGCGAAAAAACAATTGCGGAAGACTTTTTGAAGATTTCTTTTTTCTCTTTGCCAACTAATTTTTTGGATTGGCAAAGGATAAAGTTGAATAAATAATCCGCAGGTTTATTAATCTCGTTCGCGTAATTCTTACAATAAACAATCATTGAACTGCACAATATATTTTGATTTGAGGCTCACAATTTCGGATAGAAATTCATAACGATTCACAGTCTTGACGGTCGTGCGAACTCCCCCCAATCCTGCTTAATCATGTCACTGGCCTTTTCCCCGATCATGTAAGTCGGGGCGTTTGTATGCCCGGATATTATCGTCGGCATGATGCTGGCGTCGACGACCCTGAGACCCTTGATCCCGTGAACTCTGAGACGAGCATCGACCACGCCAAAATCCTCCCTCGGTGCCATTTTGCAGGTGCCAACAAAGTGCCCAAGGGTCGTGCTCACTTGGCGAGAGACGCAAGCCCAATAAGGGTCGGAATTGAATCGGACGTCGCGACATCCGGGAAAAGTGACCGGGAGGAGAGTGGCGTTGTAGCGCTTGAAGGATTTGGTTCCGGCCAGCTCGATCGCCTGGAAAAGAACAAATAGAGGAAGAAGGATCCTTCTAAATCTTGTGCAAGACAGCCGCTTTTTCAAGTTTCAAACCGGCTCTTGCGAAACGAGAACGTTTGGACCTTACGGAGCCATAGTCATTGGAATCGTGAACTAGTGAAACAAATATGGATAAATTTGGAATCCTGTATGCCACTAACTCTGGATGAATCGTCGGGCCAATCATCGCGTTAATGAAGTAATCGGAAAGGCTTATCGCAGCGGATTACAAGCGTGTCATTAAAACGATCGAACCATGTGCTGCACGCGATCGCGAACAAGTTGTAACATTGACCTTGAAAGACAAGACATAGAGAGCATCATGTATGTATGTATGTACATATGTTCACGTGGATTGTATTCGGTAGCACTTTCTCACGTACGATAGAACCGGTTCCCCAGACTCAACGATTATTTTCAAGTTCCAACGCGTTATAGGACTGTATAAGCGTATACCAAACTGCATGCAGTACAGGTTTGTGGAATTCCGGTCACTGCAATGCAGGCCAGAGATTTTTATGATTCTGCTTTTCATCCCGCTGTTACGCAGGCATATCATTATGCTCATTCAATTCCGCAAGGACAACAAGTGCAGTTGAAACTAGACCGACTGGCTGTTGATTATCATTAGCCTTAACACCGATTCGAAGTTACGCAGTCTCACAGCTGCACCCTGCACCGAACCGAAACGGATTGGTCAACAATTCTGCAATAACAGTATCCTCGTTAAAAGGAAATAAATTCGGTTTAAAATGAAGCCCAAACAAGACAGAAACCGGAAGCCTGAAAACAACCCCGCGCATATATTAGCATCGCCAAAGAGCTAGGCCATAACCCTCAGGCCGTGAATTCGCATGTCCCTTGAAAATTCTCTGTAGTTGGTCCTAAGTACACGAGATTAAGCCACCGTGTCGTGGAATATGCGAACCTTTTTTATGCCCCTAACCATGGTGTCCAAGTCCTCCTGTTGTTCGTAATAATTCGCCTCTAGTTTCGGCCAGTGAAAAGGATCTGCACTCTTCAACGTCACTCTGCCTCTGCTCTTAGGATGCAGCAGGATTGGGACCAGGCTGAACGCGTCAAGACCCTCGTAGTCGCCGAAGACTTCCTTCGTGAATTCCTCTCTCAGTCCAAGGATCTTCCTGACACTGCCGGAAGTATCGCCAGTCAGCGCGCCCAACCCCATGACGATCTCTATGTCCGCGTAGTCCGAGTTGCTTCCGGGTAAGCCGTTGGGCCCACTGACGTCGCCGAAGAGCGAATTTCCCGACTGGTCCTTGGAGCTCGAAGATTTGGTGGGACGTTGGGTGTCAAGAAAAGCGAGTCCTTCGGCGCCTCCAGGAATGGTTAGGGGCCCAGTGCCCCTGAGGAAGAAGTCCAGAGTGTTGGCTGGGTTGGACACCATCCTGGCCTCGACGATAGTCACACTCTCGTTGACGAGGAACGTTAAGGCAGACATGCTGACGTGGTCCTGTAGGTTCAGGCCGACGGGGAGGTCCTGGACGACGGGGATTCCGAGGGACCGGAGATGCTCGCTGGGTCCGATCCCAGAGAGCATGAGGAGCTGGGGCGAGTTCAGGGTACCGGCGCAGAGGAGGACCTCCTTGGAGACCCTGACGAAGTGGCGCCGCCGGTTCTTCACGAACTCGACGCCGATGGCACGTCCTTCTCGAGGGTCAACCGCGATTCTGGTGACCCTGGAGGCCTTGGAGATCCGGAGATTCGGCCGATTCCTTACGGGCTCCAGGAAGGCCTTAGCTGCGCTGACTCTACGTCCGTTTCTAAGGTTCGCCTGGGCCACCGAGAAGCCCAGGAGACGCTCGGCGTTGTAGTCGTTAATATGGTAGCCCATCTCCTCGGCTGCCCCCAGGAAAGCACTCCGGAGTTTCGAGGCGTACGGCGAGTGGGCGACGTCCAGGAAGCCGCCAGTTCTGTGGTACCGTCGGTCCAATTTCGGGATCCGGATGTTTTCCGAGCGCAGGAAGTACGGCAAAACTTCCCGGAAGCCCCATCCCGGGTTCCCCATCGCCTCCCAGGCGTCGTAATCACCCCGGGCACCCCGCGTGTACATCATGTAGTTTATCACCGAAGTCCCACCGACCGCCTTGCCGCGAGGCCAATTGCACCTGCCACCTTCCATCGCCAGACAGAAACCACCCTTGCCCTTGTCGTCCGCTGGTCCCGGCTCCGTTTTGTAGCCCCAATTGAAGGACGTCACGTCGAGCAGCGGAGCCAGCAGAGGAATTTCGGTTATAAATATCTCGTCCCCGCCTGCCTCCAACACCAGCACGTTCCATCCTGGAATTTCCGTCAGGCGATTCGCCAGAACTGATCCTCCCGAACCCGCGCCGATTATTACGAAGTCGTACTTCGGCAGCACGTGACTCTCGTCCTCAAGTGGACCCGCTGAGTTTGCTGCAGGAAACGGGTCGAACCGCCTCAAGACATCCTCGAACAATCCCAACGAATCCGTGCAGGAGCCCAGCCTCAGGGGTAGCCAGAGGATTGCCAATATTTTCAAAAACATTTTCAAATTTTTCATACCAGGTTCAAATAAAAGTGTATATATATATATATACGACGAGGCGACGTGTGATTCGCGAAAATTGCCTGTAATCCGTATATGTATGCACTGTGTGTTTATTGTGACCACATTAAACGTTGGAAGACTTTCCAGGATGGAGATTCACCGCGTGAGATGCATAATTATTAACGGGCGGAGCATGGCAGTCGATTCAAATCGCGAACTCGGATCTAATGTCAGTGCCTTCCATAATTTATTGTTAGCGAAATTTTATGGGTGGTTTCTAGCCTGCATAATTTTTTATCGATTTGAACCACCGTTAGTCATTGACTTTTTCATGTGCTTTGATTGCCGCCTCAAAACTCTTCCAAACTTCCGATTCTTCGGACACTCAACGCCTCGGAAACTGAAAAATGAAATCAAATAAAAATATGTTTTTGCAAAATTGTAGGTAGAAAAATTATAGTGTAGAAAAAAAATCGTTTTGATCTGAACAATCGAACGATAGGATAATTTATAATCATTACTCATATAATTATATTTGAATATTGTTGTGTAATTAGCATGGATCAGCGGTACTGACCACAAAATTTGCACAATTCTTACTTCGGGCAACTCGTGAAGAATTATTGTAAAATCGTTTCAATTAAATGTGATGATTTGTTCAAACAATACCTGTTCAATTCACTCTCGTCGTTTTCTCTTCATCGTATCTTCTATTCGGCACTGAGAACATTTTTTAACTGATATTTATATGCACAAGTTTCGATCGAAAATTCAAGTCCGCAAGTATACGCTCACATTTTTTAACTTATTACACAGGTTTAAACTTATCGCGGAACTTTCAATACCGCAAAAAATTGACTCCTCAATCTTGCGAAAACGTGTATTCGAATTGTAAGATTTTGGGTCGACCTAATTTTGGTACGAGGATTGAGAAAATTTGAAAGAAACAAGCTTCGGGCGTGACTGAACCTCGACCGATGATCGATGACGGATCGTTACAGCCTGCTTGTGAATCGGAGACTGAAGTCAGATCGGACCAGCCGTACAGTCAAGGCTGATTGCCCGCCAAGTCTGCGATCAGCAGCTCCCTGAGAAATGCCATAATTTGAACAACAACAAGGCTAAAGGTAGATTTTACCGTCACCGCGCAACAATTGCGTTAAACATTCTCTCCCGCATTTTCAAATTGCCGCGCATTTCGTTGGGCAAAAATTAATGACGAATGATTATTCCGAAGGCCCATGGACCGAACGTCGCATTCTCATGGTAGAGTCATTGGAAGGGTCAACCGTTGATCGACGATAATCGATCATCGATCGCGTACACAGAAATCGCGTATGATTGCCGACGTTTTGATGATAAGACGTTTAATATATTTGCCCACCGCTTTGGCACGCCTCGGTAATTTCATCGTTAAACTTCTCAATGTTTTATGGGGATACGCATAATCGATGCAACACTCTGTTTACCAAGCTTTTCCCATAACGAGAATGGGTATATAACCACGACGTCGTCGTTGGCGCCTCACTTTTCACCCGTCGTACTTAATTAATTTCTCGATCGATACTTTTTACCTCTTACCTCCGCGGTGAATTTCCCGGGGTTTTAATGCCGTTCAGATTCCAACGCCTCGTTATTTTTTTTATAAATGTATTGGCGACCCAAGCACCTGCGTCCTAATCGCTGTGTACTCGAGTTGCCTCATTCGTCGCTCTAATTAAATCGCGGAAAAATATTTTTACGAAGAGTTATGGCCGTTGGAGGTCGAAATTGGACCATTATGTAGATATATGTGGCATCATCACCTGCTGTGTTAAACCTGCAGTTGCGCAACCTCTGTATAGGCACTATGTAATTGCTGATATGCTGCAGGTTGTAAGTAGTCTGTATAAAATCGAAGCACCGTAAACGGTTGCCGCTTATTGTTGGCTTTGGAAAGCCCGAAAAGAAGTCTTAACGTGCCTTTGGATTCCGGTGCGTTATTTGGCGTCTTTGGAAATAGAAGAACACTACAAGCTAATAAAGCATCGCTCACTGCACGTATTTTCATACGGGATGAATGAAGCTTCCATGACTAAAATTTTAAACGCTTGATTATTGGTCTTGTGATTGTTCGACATTCGCTGCACGATCGCTGAATTAGCATCATTGGAAACTGACGTGTGCAGACGCTCTGGGGTTTACCAATTCCCATGAAACAAGTTGGGAATAGACAAACACCGCACCTTTCAATCGTATAATATATATGGCATCACGGTGGAACCGGAGAAGTCGCGTTTCTTTTTATCGCAATTTATTGCACTTGACCGCAGTTCCATGATGGATTGATCAATATATAAATCACGTTTCACAAGGACGTTTGTTTCGTCGATAGAACAGGTTTGCTGACCGACATTCACCGTGGGTCCATAAATTACGCAATTACACAGCGAACGTCGCAGGCTGTGGATCAAGCTTAGACAAGGATACACAAATCTCCTAATCTGGCGCGTGCCTACTTTATTTTCTAGCTAACACTTACATCAATAGCTACCACGTACGACTTATTCGGTGATGAAATTGTTTAAACAGAATATCCAGCCAGCGTCTTACGTTTTCCTAAAACTATAAATTACAGCATTCATTGGCTACGTTGACTTGTTAGGGTTTCAAATACTTTCTTATATTCGTCTTCTTTTATGAAATTATCGATACGACTGTTCGCTTGGAAACAACACAATTTTCGACTCGTTTATTCCGTCTGATTACTATAGCAAAAATTATTATATTTATTTCATTCGCATGTTCACTGTTGAATATTTGTTGAAATTGTTTTGCCTAAAACAAAAAAACAATTAAGTAAACATAGAGTGTAGGTGTACGTCGATCCAAACTCCAGGTACACTAAGAAATCAGCAAAAGTGTAATGAACCTCGAAGCCAGCTCAGGGTCAAGTACCGCAAATTGGATGACACAACGTTGCAGAAATTGTGCAACAACCTCATACATGCGTATAGTAGCAATTGAGAACTAGAGCTCTAAGAATAGTACAGTCTAGGTCAATTTGAAACGGAGTGTTAAACAGCGGCAACCTTATAACTGGAATAAACAAAGAGAGGTACACAGAATGATTGAAAACAAGATTTCGTCTTATGACCGGTGTTGCATAGCATTTGAAAGGTCAATTCGACTCTGGATCAAGGCGTTTCCCCTTCTTCGCGAGTGACGAACAGACATGTGCCAATTTTTACGAAGGCGAACTTCTCGCGAGTGCATCGCCCAAGGAGATGATAATCAAACATAACTATTTATTTGTTCAGCTCTCGGAGAATTGCGGCAGCAGTGAATCCAGTACGAGGCTTGTGTCGGGTCCGGGGCCTCCGCAACGTTGGGCGACGCAAGGGCGTCGCGGCGCTCTTTACAGAGGACCTGCGGCGAAATTCCGCCGACAAAAACGGGCGGCAAAAACGCTCGGGATAGTAGTCGGAGGTTTTTTACTCTGCTGGTTTCCGTTCTTCATTATTTTACCCATAGGTAGGAAGGTTCTTCTCTCTCTCTCCCTCTCTCTCTCTATAACAAAATTGTAATAAATAAAGACAATTTTCTATTTTCTTTTTTTCTGTTTTCGCTCTCTATTTATCGTGCGATTAGTCAGCTTGATTCTGTGTTGCTGGTTCTAGTCATTGTTAGTCTATGATTAGTTTATTTTGCCATCTATTTCTTAGCCTTCCTTCGATTATTGAATACCTACTTGCCTAGCTTATTTATAATTGCATGTTTCGTTATTTTGCAGTTCTATTTTTTATGCTTGATTTATCTATCTGTGTATCTATTATTTCGTTGTTTGCCATTTTAACACTCCACTATGTGCTCCTTACTTTTTCATTTTCGCCAAAGGCATGCCAGGGCATAATAAAGAAATCAATCAATTAATCTCTCTCTCTCTCTCTCTCACTGTATAAGTATAGGTATATTTTCTCGTTTTTTTCACGTAATCAATTTGTTAAATTGCCAAAAGATGCAGGAGAGAGATTTATAAAACAGACCGGATATTAAGTTCTATTTCGTACATACATACAGCGTATTTCATGGTTTGATGGAAAAGTCACAAGGATGAGGGCGTGCAAAAGCATCCTGCAGAATATGAAGACGGTTCCGCGATTGATTCTGATATTTATTTTTCCCCCGTGTTTTCTGAGACAACAAGTTCGACGATGCGCGGCGTGGGAGGTAAAATTGAAAAAGTAATACAGCTCCTCAATTCGCATGTACCAGATAAAAAAGGTTTGTGTTATACCCACGCTTCGCTGTATCATGCTTCGTTGCTTTAATCACGCTATACATTTTATTACTTTTCTATGGTCTAGCGCCTCGGGAGTCAAATGAAAAAAAAAAAAAAAAACTGGCTGAAAGATAACTCCAATTAACCTTTATTCGAAGTTTATTAATCCGACGTTTCTAAAACTTGGTGGACAATATTGTGACCCGTAATTTACTGGTACGGTATACCGCGTGTATTTTAACAACGCTGTTACCTCATCACATTCGACGAAAAACCTGAACCGAATATAATGAAGTGCCGATACAAAGAGAGCTCCAGACCCAAAAGTGTTATTGTGATCGAAACTAGGCGAATACCAAGTAGATACATGTACTTGCATAACATTATTTGACTGAAGTGATTATTCCCTAAAAATGTATACCTGTACAAGTGGTCAATTATATGGGAAAAGTTACAGTAATTTATGTCAGTAATAGCTTTCTTGATGAAAATAATTCTATGAATTTCCATGAAAATTTTTTACGAATTCTTACGAAAATTTCTATGCAAAAGTATAGGATTCCGGTCGATTCATAGTTTTGGTCTGCTTGATTTAAAGAATAACTATATCGTTCAACTACGATGGTAATTTTTCATAGATTTTCTGTTTTATTTTCTCAAAATGTATGTGAAATGTATTTTTGATGATTTCAATTGTAGATCTTCATAGCTATGCATAATTTTCTACCAAAATCTACGCAAAACTATTACGCTCTACGGAATTTGTATATTTTTGTGAATTTACGTTAAACACTGTTAATTTTCATAGATATTCACGAAGAGTCGTAGTATTCTATAACAAGATTGAAAAAAAACTAGGATTTTTCATGAATTTTTACGATTCACCGTTTTTCCTTGGTTTGTCATAGAAATCATTTTCACCAGGGTTGTCTATTGAACATACGGCAAAGCGAAACGCGTTATACTTGAATGGCAAAAAGAAGAATAAAAATATCTGTACAATTCATATAACTTTTCGTACAAACTATTTAGCGCAATTAAATAACTGATTCATTAACAATATATTGCAGATGCGGCTTGCGAATCGTGCAACCTCTCCGAAAGCTCAGTTTTCGCCTTTGCTTTCTGGCTGGGGTATTTCAACAGCTGTATCAACCCCCTGATATACGCTTGCAGCAGCAGAGAGCTGAGGCGAGCTTTCCAAAGTATATTGCGAAGGGCTTTTCTGCTCCGAGGAAGAACTCAACGGTCTTCAGCCGCCATGTACGCAACAGCTGTGGCGAATTCGAACAAGCGGCAAGGCGTGTCGACCAACCCACGAGACTGAATTTTTTCTGTGCTTTCGAGTACGAACTTTAGGGTCGACCGCGGCTCAGCCGAAGCTGAGTTGAAACAGATGTGTTATTTACACTCGAAGCTCAATGCAAACAAAGCCCTTGTGGTCGCGCGAGGGTTTCCCGCCTTTGGAAGTGGAAAAATAACATGGAAATAATGCGTGTGTATAAACTTGAATGGTACACAGGGTGTCCGGTTTTTATTTTCCTCTACAGAAAATTATTGATGATGAAAATCAATGTAATGAAATTATCATCAAGGGTCTCCGACAGTCTTCAGCTAGAATTATTTAAAAAATTTCCGGACGGTCACCAAAACTCATTGCTTATTCAATTACACCTTGCGGTGTGTATGTTTTCATAACTTATCACCCATCTATTGGTCTGTATTCTAAAAATATTTATTTAACGAAAATTTACATTTCAAAAATTATAGTCATCGATGTTCTATCTGTAAAATACCGTGCTGGGAGTGAAGAATACCAAAAATGAACTTGGTCTTGCATTTTTAAACGTAAAACATTTGTCCGAAACGTTGAACGAGGGGACAATGTATAATTAATTGAGAGCCAATAATTTCACCAAATCATGTATTACAATTGCGAATATCATGTCCATACGTGGATACATAAGTTATTTGAAATTATATAAAATTGTATAATATTAAATACGTAAATATATTAACTTTATTTAATAAATTTCGATTTATACACATCAGTTATGCAATCAAGCGTGCGTCGATTTTATCATAAATACATATCCATGCTACGAGTCAGTTGCTCTTAAACCTAAGACTTTCTATCAAATAGTCGCTCTCAAATTCAGCTGGGTGCAAGCATATTCAAATTTCAATTCTCGGGGGTTCCCCAGTTTTTTACAGTTGCAGCAGCGTCACCAAAAACTAATGGGCGAAAGCTACAATCATGGAAAAAAAATTTCTTTGGCTGCGTTCCGAAATTAGCTCCTAGTGCTGTCAGCGAATTGTTTATCTCTTTTTACGCCACCGAGTTCGTGACTAGCTCTGTCTCTGTATCCTAGGGAGTTTTTAGCACTGCTACTTAGTTCCGGAACGTACCTCTTCCATGACAAATGGTTGTTGCGTCACTTGTAACCGCCATCCAGTTTGCTAGATACACAGGCATATCGTCAAGGCATTGGTGCCTCAGATGTAGTGTGTAGCTTTTACATAACTGTCGAGCTTGTACCTGCTAAACTAATTTTGTTATCTGCAATAGAAAAAAACTATTACCTGCCAGTAACAACCGAATCGCCAAAATCCACCAAACTACCTCAATCAACGATTAATGTCCCTAAGTTATCTCAGCTTTATCAAAAAATGGAATTTAACTCTGCGGTAGTTCTACTTGTAATTATTGGCTTTTGCATTGGCATGTGTCTGTATTATTGGTTCACAGGCGGTGAGAAGAACCATAAAAAGCCTCATCATTTAGTATATGATCGCAGATCTCCATCTCCTCAAAAATTGGAACGTCCACACACATCTTGTCAAAGCTGCACAGTCTCGTCGCCTCCAGTAGCCAAGCAACTGTCAGGAAATAGGTAAGCAAGAGTTCTGAATACCTGAAATTTTCTGTGAGACCGGACAAGGCCAATGGTTTATAAACTGTGTGATAGTAAAAAGTTTTATATTTAAAAAAAATGTCCAGTTACCGTTATTAAGCAAGTAATTAGTTAACATATTATGTTATTGACCTAGGATGCAACGCGAGTTACAGAATGCACCGAAATGCAAAATTTGCTACTATCCAATCCAGAACCCAATCAAACTACGTTGTGGCCATATTTTTGATGAGAAATGTTACACCACCTGGAAGGAATTGAATGTAAGTAACGATCTCGAAAGGTGCCAGCTATCTCCAGTTTCATTAATTGAACATCGTTGGTTAGTTCCCACAGTTGCAATCATGTTTTTAGAATGATATAAAATTTATCTCTGTGCCTAGAAGATGATTCAATCAAAAGTATCATCGTGCCCTAGTTGCTAGTCGGACTGATTCTAAAGCTGATTCAGTATACGGAACGTTTCGTTGCTACATAAGTACTTATTGAGATTGAATTTTATAAGAAAAAGTAAATTAAGAAACATGAGTATATTAATTTTGACCTTATCTATTTTGTAATACGAAGTTTTATTCCGAAAATAAAAAACCGACCAGTGTGGAGAAAGTTTGTCTAGAGATTGAGAAATCGGGGAACCCCAATTGACAGACGCATGCAAGTGGGGGAAGACTCGATATCGCAGATAACAGCTGCCAACTTCCAGTGAAGTATACATCAAGGCCCATGGCTGAAAAATGTTTCGATGATTGTTCGAAAAAAAAAACCAAAACTATGCGCAAAAGGACGAGTCTTAATTGATCGATGTTTGATGTCGAAAGTGTAAAAATCTCCGCTATTTACTGGTAAAATATTCCCGTGAGCATCGATAAGAGTGGTAAAATATGTTATGCGCAAAAACTAGTTACGTCAGTAATTTCGTCTCGCAAAGAAATCACAGAGGGCGCCACGTGGCTTTGTTATGGCTTCGGGACGTGATTCTAGACAGCCGAGCAGCCGCTGTCACTGCAGACGGTCTGAGCTTGTGCGAATTGAAAAGAAAAAGTAAAATAAAATAACTCGCCGTTCTTCGCAGATAAACAGACAAAAGACAGACGGCGGGGAGAATGGACGAACATTGATGAACGGTGATCTTGATCTTCACGGTACTCGAGACACTCGGTTTGCAGGGTTCGTCGCTCCCGTGATTCTGTTGCGCAGCGGAAAGACAAGTGTCGCATGAAAAAAAATTGTGATGCGAGTGAGGAACGAGGCTTCGGAGAAACTCTCGAACGGGACGATTGATCAAAGTTGCGGCGCCCCGTTAAATTAGGAGTCAGTAATTCCCCGCTGCAGTGCGAATAACGCAAGCATGGCGTACCCTGGCATAGCTTTTGTTGCCATGATCGGTGTCGGCCTTGGTTTTGCACTCTGGTACTTCCTGGCCGACAGCCCTCAGGCTCAGGGTCCCCATGGTTCCGGACCACCACCTCCCAGGGGAGAAACGGCGCCCAACAACACCTGGGACGCACCAAACGACACCAGGTAAAAACCCATCGCTTTGAGCCTTTCCTGTGTCGTTATGTGTCACGCCAACTTTCAGAGTTTTCGATCGCCTTGAAGCGCTCTTCCTGTGTTTTATTCTTGAGACAAGTAACGTCGCCATTTCAAGCAAACTTTTCTTCTCTTGCAGATAAGAAAATTAGTGATATCGATATCTACCGAGTTATGCGAGTAGATGGTAAAGCAATCTGCTTATCGAGTATTTGTTTATCAGGTCCAGACGACGTCGGAGAAATACTGGTGGGCCAAAAGAGGATTGCTCGATCTGTTCGGAGACACTTGAACGCGATACAACTACTGTGGCCTGTGGACACGAATTTCATATCCGCTGCATTACCAAATGGCGTGAGGTAAGTTTTTCTACAGAAATAGGTGAGGCTAAATAGTCATATTTTTACAAAAGAGACACAAAAAGAAAATTGATTATAAAATCTGAATATTGAGCACGTGACGTACCTATGTTTGTCGGAGAAAAGAATGAGGTAATTGAATATTTTCTTACTGCCAGAATGATGATGTAGAATAACTTGGAATAATGCCATATGTTTCTTTCAATAATAAGTATGCGTAACCTGTTTTTGTGCAAGCCAAATTCTCACTACAGGTCGCGCTTAACATGGGAGGCCATAACACCTGTCCACTTTGTCGGCGACGTATCTGAGCCTCTGAACTCGGAAATTGGAGAGGTGTTTGTTGCAAAATGAGATGAAATGTGATTACTGAATTTCATCAAGTCAGCGCCATTCAATATAAATTATTGATTGACTGAATGATTTTAGTACCGGTGCCTGTCCGTGGCAATAATTATTAAATTATACATAAAATTGAGGAATCGAAAAAAAAATTTTTATACACTTTGTTTAATCAAAGTAGCTCTTATGCCGATGAATTGTAGATAGCTGATATGTGTAGTCAGCTGTGCTATAAGCAATTATATACTGTAAAATATTATACAAATACCTTCAATATTCTACTGAATATTTTTATATTTTGTTCTGAATTCTTTTCAGTCGAAATTTCGCTTAGTTATTGTTGATTAGAAATATTTCAGAAAAGCAAAAAAACAAAATGAATTAATCAAACAATATTCTGCCAACTAGTGATATTGTTGTTTGTAATACTGAATAATTATTTTTAGTACCATTTCCGTTTACTCGTTTTTTTTTTTTCCTCTCTTTTGAGACTGAATCCTTGGATCAAATGCTCTTTTATTTGCCAAGGCTAGTTGTTTATACGAGTTGCTTCTTTTCCTATATTGTGTTTCAGTCATAAAAACAAGTTTCTGGAAATCGGTGATACCGCAGAGCTTTCAATAAAATTTTATCACGGGGATTTTGTTTGGTATTTTGGTTTCCGTTGAGGTTTTTTTTGTTGTTATTTGTTTTTTTTTCTCTCTTCTTTCTTTCAATTAAACACTCGACGAAGTCGCGCAGCGATAGATGAAAAAAAATTGTTGTGTTAGAATAAGTGCCCTTATTAATATTTAACTACGTCTAATATGGTTAATTGTAATCATCGTTTTAAAAATAATCAACGAATAAAGTCTTTCAAAGTACACGTGAACGTATTTCTTGTTGCAAATAAATAAAACTTTTTCCGTCGACGTTTTTATACGATTCATAATCCGATTTTGAGCTCGCGCTATTTTCTCAACGCGCCAACAATGGATCGCGCTGATATATTATTTTACGTAACACAGTCCGCTTTCGTTTCCAGCGGACTTTTTAAAACGAAAACGTAACATGTATGTACTCGGACTTATTGTTAGTGTCGAAAAAGGCCTAAGCTTTCCCCTCCGCACTTGCGTAGGGAGCAATTAGATTTCTATTCTACTTCTATTATACCTGATTGTTTTTCACTTACTTTGATATGGCTCCCTTCACGCAAAAACAAAAAAAAAAAAAAATGTGACGCGTAATGCGACATTCTGAGGAATTTGAAAGTGGCGAAGTAAAAGTTTTGAATGAAAAAGAAACTTCAATTCGATCTTCTATTTTCGTTTGTAGAATTATACGAATCGAGATGATGAATATGAATCATCATGAAATTATCGTTACGAAACAAGCAATACGAGGATGCACTTTCTAATCGAATACGAAATTGCGCTAATCATCGATCTAACGTGTCTCGTAAATATGCAAACGTTCGCAAAAGTGATCTCTGCGCTTAAAAAATTTTACGCCGGATTATCCTATCCTGATGCGGTTTTCGTATCCCGTGGAATAATTCATCACCCGCACACATCCCACCTAAATTTTTCTTCTTTCATTCATTTTGTACAGGAAGTATAAAATAACCAGGAAAGTCAACGCCGCTAGACAGAACGGAGACCGATGCCTCGTCCCTGGCAGTGAACACTGTTTCAATGCGCTCAGTTAGCGCAACGATCTCTTTGCAGCAAGACGATTCAAAACGCTGCGCGGCTGACACGATCACTTATTGTTAAACGGGCAATTTTCCCGCTCATTTTGTCATTAAAGTGCAGTCAAAAGTGTGATAGAGACTCTAAGTGGATTAATATAATTTCTAAAAATTTTATAACGCCAATTTGCAATACAGCGAATTTTATAATCTCGGTGAAGATAATTTACTCCGTTAAATTTGTGCATCCGTGAGGTAAACAGTAAAAATAAATAACTTATTTAATACGCAATTGCTCAAAGAAGATGCAGAGATTTATAACCGAAGAGCGTCAATGGAGGTCATGGTCTGTAGATCAGTGCAGCGTTAATTTCTACTTCAGCACGAAGGATCGTCAGTGATCTTATCCTCTCTGCAAAATGATCGAATCTGATGTAAGATATCATGTTACGATGTGTTATTACCGCGGTTTTACTGATCTCTACATTTCAAGAATCGACTTATGCCCTACGATCGAAAACGTCCGTCGAAAAACGAGGTAAGAGTAATTTTTTTATTTCTATTTTAAGAGACTGATTCGAAAATTAGTCTAATTCGGAATATCATTGTGTGTATGTAGGGATAAAGTTGTAGAGTAGACAATAGAATTATCGGTTTACTTTATATCGTTTCTTTTAGATATTATCACTACAATTTATCTTGACTTGTTTTGCGGCAAAAACGAAACAAATCATTTCATAACGCGTGGAATTGAGGTAACGGTGTCGAATTAACTTAATATTGTGTGCTCAGTATTAATATGCGTCTATAAAAATTGTGTAGAATAATTCGTGGCACAAATCGATTCGCCAGCTTTATAATACCATAATTAATTAAACCGATAAACGTGTAATCAAATTTCGTTACGCAACAATCCAAACCACAAAAGAGAGGGAAAAAAGATGAGTTGAAACGACCAAGAGAAACGTTCATAACTTTCGTAGTTCCAGAATACGATTAAGTCCGTTGCATAGAATTGCATACATTTTGATGTAATGATCATGATCGTGATCCTAACGTGCAAGACTTTCACTATATGAAGAACGAATTCTATTCTTGACTTATAAATATTTACCTTTTCAATTCCTTCTCTCACTTATATGATTATTAGTATTAACTGTGTAACCGAGTGATAATCCATTCCGGATAAATGATACTAAATATTTATTCACTGTACTATTGCAGCTCTACGTCACATACTTGTGATCATTATAACCATAAATCGGTTGAGAACACCTGACCAGGTATAACGGTCAAGCATTTTTATTGAGTCGTTTGTTTGTCTGCAGTACACTGACTTATACTCCAGAATTTAACGCTGCTCCGCTAATGAAGAGATCGTTTACTACTATTAAAAACCGTGCTCACTGGTGCAGTCCTTATTGTCAGTTCGCGTTTCTTTCGTCCTGCACACGGTTTGGTGAAAGGTACAATTATACCCATCACGCGGTGAAGGTATAACACAATTATACCCGAGCCGAAAAACGACGCGACATACAAGTCGGGTTTCAAAAATTCTTTTCGAATTCTTGCCGTTTCGCATATTTAAATATTTACCAATTACAAGCGCGGTGTATTGTGATAAATTCAAATCGCCACGCGGTGGCGGGAAAGTAGTCAAGTATTCATTACACGAGAGTTGAGGATGATTTGTTGCCTTTTGGAGTCGCGTGATGCTGTTGCAGAACCAATCCATCCGTCACAGTATCTATGTACTTTCATAGTAACTGGTACATTACGTCTACGTTATAAACGTACTCCGAAGCTGAATAGAATTTTAAATAATATTTCAAATGAGCATGATATTCATGACACACGAATCAGTCGACTTTGTCGATCAAAAATCACGCCATGCTATAACGTGTACCGTGAACCAGTATAAGATCAATAGATCGCTTCGATCAGGGATCGTGCATCTACCTAGCCGATCTTGCAGCTACGATCTAGAATATCGAGAACTGGGAAACGAGACGCGTATAGAAGTGCAGTTATAACTTGGAAACGAACCGCGCGTACTGCAGTTTGACCTGCAATCAAAGATAGCGAGGATCTAGCCAGATTTATATAAGCATACATGAACATTAGTTCTATGCAATGACAATAAAGTTTTTGGCAGGAAATTTATGGCATATGATGCAGGTTGTACTCGCATTCCGAGGCATTGATTTAAGTATATATACCGTGAAGATCATTGATCTGTGCAGTTCCAAGTTCTCGATCGACGCAGCTGCAGCAATTTTATTTTTTCTAACAAGGTTACACACCGAAAGTAGTTCGTTCAAGTGAGGATTATTATATAGACTTGGGGGTCAAGTTACTCGCAAACAGGCCTGCAGCAGGTACGCGTTCTACTTCCTGGACTGGCCACACGGACCTTGCACAAGTCCTACGATCGTATCACGTGTCTACCCCATCCTCATTGTGGACGTGTATTCAATGTCACAATGTGCAGTTTTACTGTAAGAATGATAAAAAATAATCGATTTTCAATTAATTCGATCAACATTCCCCGATGAATCAAGTATAATGGATTGGTTTTCAAACTAGATTAATCGACCGAGTCGATCATTTTTCTTCACATTCGGTTTTTGTTTTTTACTCACATGAACGACGCAATGCAATATCAATTTCATATTTTATATAATTAGTGAAAGATGAATGAATATTTTCACATGAAATTTAAGAATATTTTTAATGCAACTATAAATTATCAAAAAACTTTATCACCTCTTACGTAGGCGTTCTTAAGTTTTGATTTCAAATCCAACGTTCGAAAAAAATACAAAATGATCGATTAATCGATGAATTTTCAACCGTTTAATCAAACTATGTTCGATTATTTTTATCTCAGTGGCCATCGCTAACAATAAGTTCTGGTACACACCGTGCGTACATAGTCGAGGCGAGAAATTGCGAACTTCACCTTTGTAGGCAATTTTGAACGACTGCGAGATATGCCCAACTTTTTTGAAATTTTTTTGCGCACTCGTTGACCTACTATCGCTCTTTCTACGTGCGCACACGTCTAGGTATCGACGAAAAAAATGGGGGAATGACAACGTGGTCGTCTTTCGATTTCAGTAAGACGCCTGATTCGCTCCTGGGCTCCGCTCGTTTGGCTCGCGCCTGGAGAGGAATTCCTGCCACTCGGAGTACCGGAATTCCTGGATAACGTCGAGGCTGTAAACGACGGTGATTACCTGAACACCCGACTTGACGTGGGTAATCCATTTTTATGCAATAATAATAGCTATGCAAAGATTCGAAACCAGTCATTTTCTAGACAATAAGACTCGTCTTCTATCGGCATTCTTCAACCTATCGTTACATCGAATTACCTAATTGGGCACAATCTGGCGGCAAAAGACTCTGCACTCTACTTAACTTCAAATCAAGTGGATTACAAAAATCTATTTCCGTAATATTTTTCACTCCGTATTAACGCAGTGTTAAAATATAAAATCTGTATACCGAAGATGTGTTAAAATTTTTACGGTTCATTGAATATTGCAGTATTAATTGTACGTATACTTTTTCTGCCGCCAAGCCGTTTTACTATTATTGTTATTATTATTTATTGCACACTATCATTCGCTGATCGGTATTCGATCGCTGGATTTCACGAAACTTTTTCACCATTGTACGAATAACCGTAGCTAAGAAAAAAAAAAAAAAAAAAAAAAAAAAGTTAACTCGACCGCAATGTCTTTCTTTTTCCTTGGATTCGAATAACCGCGATACAGAAAAGCTGCTACGAAATAAGACCTCGTTTTTGTACGGAAAAAAGCCGTGGATGGACTCGGTGCCGGTTTACGCTCTGGTCGAGAACTGCGCTCTTATTTACAACACTAGCGGGGATCATCCGGAGACGAAGAAGGAGGCATTTCGAGAGTCTGATATTGAGACTAAGGAAAGCATCGCGAAGACCAGACGCGGCGAAGAAAACGGCGTTGATCGGGAAGTCGAAGAGAGCCTGATATACGAAGAGAAGAGGACTCGGCTACCTCACTTCCACGTAACTTACTGGATGTTTTACCCGTTCAGCGAGGGGAAAACCATCTGCGTATTGGACCTCGGGTACCTGGGCTCCTGGCCGATTCCTCTCGTCGGCGGAAAATGCTTCGGTCAATTCAAGGAGTACGGTAGCCACGTCGGTGACTGGGAGCACATGAGCCTGTTTTTCAAGGTCCGGAGCGCAGTTTTCTTCTTCTTACTCCTTTCCCAAGCCACATAGCGTCGGATTAATATTTAATTTTCTTCGGATTCAGGGCGACGATCATCCTCTGGCGATGTACGTGTCGGCCCACGACGCTGGCGCATTTTATCGCTACGACGCGACGGGCAAGGACTTCATATACGAAGGACAAGAGACCAGGAAGGGGATATTCCAGAAGCCGATATTTCCCGATTACGTTTACACAGCCGGAGGTTCGCATCCGGTTCTCTTCAGTGCGAAAGGGTCCCACGGGCTCTGGACTGCTCCGGGGAAGCATAAATTCGTGCGATTGCCCCGATTGTACGACGAAAGCGGGTTCGGATCGCCCTGGCCGACGTGGAGAAAGGTGGAGATGCTACCTAGGGAAAAGCGGGACGCACTTCCTTCCTGGATGAATTACAGAGGGCGATGGGGAAATCCAAAAACAAACTGCCATCCCTTAGCTAAGCTAGGTATTAATTTTTGCCAATTTGTTGACGGTCCAACAGGGATTCCATTGAAAAAATTCAACTTTCATTGCTGAGAACTAATCCGTTCTTAGGCCTCAGACTATCTTTGATTATACTTGCGTGATAGTAAAAAATATTTCAGACAAATTGAAAGATTATCTTGAAGGATCTTTGCGGATAAATGACAGCAAATTTAAGCAACGATGTGATGAGTGGATGGGTTGAGGAATATAATATTTTTTTTTTTAATTGACAAATAGGATTTGATTGACATTGAGTACATAATTTGTCGATATGTATGTATTTTATTGAACCACAGGTGTATACGCATAGTGCATGTGTAACATGATAATTGAAATTCGTAATTGCTTTTCAATAATTTATTACTAATGGATATCTAACAATAGGCAAAGCACCAAATTTACGATTAATAATAAAACTTTGTATATGATATATTATTTATATTTTATGTAAGTAGAATATAGATATATATTAACGATAATTTAGGAAATAGTTATAGTAAAATAAATTTCAATGTGTAGAAATTGTTGTACACGTAAGTGTAATTCGCATATTATAGCTCTGCGTGATATGCAATTAATAATCAGGGAAAACAGCGCGGTTTAGCATCATTTAAAAACTATTTATACTGATAGTATTCATTACTGTGTCATTCGCGATAACAAGTTAAGGCGCAGATGGTACAAATTCTTTACTTTCCGTAAAGCTTTATACAATAAAATACTCAGCAATATTTATTAGGCCGAATCAATACTATAAAATTCATACACGGCTCTCTATATCGAACCTTAATATTTCGATTTGATAGCTCGTTGGAGAGAGAAAAGTATCGAAAAATTCTCGGTTATATATTATGAAATTTTTCCTTGTATCAAGGTTCCACAATTTTTAACAACTTACTCTGCCTGATCTAATCTTTGCTCTTATTTCTCGGCGCGATTCACGCGAGTTCAGCGACCGTCCAGTCCTTGTCTTTAATCCGAAACCATTAAGGAAACCCCCGGTCAAAATTTCAGTCCTGCGAATTAAAGCCCGTCCAGTCCGATACCTCGTCATCGTCATCCCCCTCAATTGCAATACTCCGAATCCCGTTTCGCAACAAAGGAGTACCTTTTCCTTTGCCTAAAACTCTAGCATTCAGAAGAATCTTCAAAGGGTTTCCGGACTTGCAGCACATCACTTGAATTTCTTCCTTCAACAGTTTCTCTTTGTAGGCCAGCAGCTCCACTTTCAGCCTGCCGAAGTTTATTTATATTACAAAGTTATATCAGGCGATAGCATATCAGATCCTACTCTGAACTCTGTATCTTTGTTGTAAATCAACCTTACAACCACAACTATATTTTTACCTCAGACCATCTTTGTCATGTGCAAAGTCAATGACGCGGCAATTTGGATTTGGAATATCGACGATTACTGCAGATGCCAGGGTTTTTCCTTCCTCTTGTATACAGAGATTCCAAGGCACGGAAAACTCTACGTGATACCTGTAACGGCATAACAATTTCAGTTATTTAATTAAAAGATCAATTTGGCAAAAACTGGATAACTATTATGTGTTATACCTGTGATGAAGCTGCAGGAAACCAAGATGTGCATCCAGATGACCATGCCTTTGAGGATAAATCATGATGTTGTTATCTTTGCCAACTCCGCTACCACCTCCAAAATGTACGTGGTGTTCTAAAAAAACATAAACCATCAGCGTTGTGCCAGAATTATAGACTAATTTTCATTGCCATATAGTCTACCTTTGAAGTTCGAAGATTGCCAGACTTGCTTTACAAAACGTGAAAAGAGGGTCTAAAAGTGTAATAATTGACCAAAGGTGAAAATATTAAAAAAGTTACCTTATCCGCCGTTTAACATCACCAGTTTTTAAAAAATTATGCAGATTGTAAGAAGCTGAACGAGGTTTCAAAATGGTTAAAAAAAAAAAAGTTTTCAAATGTATTCGAAATTTCTACAACTGCGACGTGAAGTAGTATTACAATCTGAAAAATGGCGGGAGGGGGGGGCGAGCTTGAGGACGTGTACGTCCCTGAGCCGAACTCGTGGTTAGCTATCGAGCCACTCGCTAGTCGTACTAATATGTTGAATTTGGCGCACTTTGGTGAGAAGATCGAGGTGGGTAATAAGGGTAATAAGCAGCGTGTCGAGGAGCGATTTCTTACCTTTTTCTCCCATCATTGAACGACGCGTCGTCAGGCAACAGGATTCATCTACACGCTAGGCGTGACTCGTTTGACAAGGGGTGCAGCAGCATTTAACTGTCGTATACACGTACCGCAATAACAAAAGATAAAATGGAATTCCGATTCCCTCACCCGTAGAGTTGCCAGGTGCGAAATAGTTCGGGTGCCGTAGTCAAGATGGCGCTGCGAGTCGAGGTTCCGAATTCGTCCGCAACGGCGCTGCGCGCGCCACCACCTTCAGTGTAATCAAAATCAATGTAATGCAGTCCTCGGAGGGCTTATAGCGTGTGGGTAGCTTCGAATCTGGCTTGTCTTACACGGTTTACGCACGGAATATTAATAATAGAATAATATCAAGCATGTCGAACGGCGTGTCGAGCCTCAACGACGCCGCGAGAAACCCTCGAGGTAACGTTCGGGTTCTGATAGAGAAACTCAGTCCGAAGAAAATCCTTACGCCGTCACGACTCTCCTCTTTCAAACTAATTCATCTTTCAGAACAACGGTATTCTGAGGGTAGTTTGGGGGGGCTGCAGGCCAAGCACTCGACGGAGGTAAGTGTCAACCCCGGGATTTCTAATTAGGGGTATTTTTAGACCTCTCTCATTGATGAGCTTACACTGCCTCCTTCTCACCCTTTCAGATGGACCAACCTAACCCCTGTAATCCGAGCCTTAAGAGGTCCGCGACTTCCGATAACAAAGGTTAGTACCTCTTCGCTCTTTCTATCACCCTGCTGAATCTCGTACTACTTCTCTGATCCCTCTCCCTAATTCTAAGATATGTCACAATCCGTTCTTTCGACATTGATTTTACACCTCGCAAACCTCAGTCAGCCTCTCATATCGTCATCAATTTTAAACTGTTTCGTAAAACCCTACGTTCAAGTCCCCTCCCACAAGCCTTAGGGTGCTATTTCGTTACTGAGACACTGTAGCCAAATCCACTGCAACTTCTAAGAGCATGAGATAATTGAATGATATTCCTACTGTACACTATTTGCATTGTTTAG
Organism: Diprion similis; assembly: GCF_021155765.1. Classification (NCBI taxonomy): domain Eukaryota; kingdom Metazoa; phylum Arthropoda; class Insecta; order Hymenoptera; family Diprionidae; genus Diprion; species Diprion similis. The sequence continues at coordinate 13,475,330 of NC_060116.1, read as the reverse complement.
GGTGAAAAAGTCAGAAATTAGCATGCCGTTTAAGACTCGTCTCATTTTTGCTTTAAATAAATAGCACCCTTGGCCATTATTCTGCTCCTAAGTTTTACCACAATTTATTTAGGTGGTTCACCTCCAAAAAAGAAGCATAAAAATCCCCAGCCAAAGAACGCTGTTTGCGCGCTAAACGAACTGAAAACTGGAGCTGTTTACAAAGTCATTCGTCAAACTGGGCCGACGCATGCTCCAATATTCACTATAGCCGTTCAGATAGATGATCAAATTTACGAAGGAAAAGGGCGCACAAAGAAAATGGCAAAACATGCTGCGGCAGAATTGGCTCTGAGAAATATCGTTCAGTTTAGAAATGCCCCAGAAGTTCACCAAGCCATCAACTTGGTATGCCATCCAGTGATTCCTATTGAGCCAGATTTTACGAGCGATGTAACCGAGAGGGATAACCACTTGGTAAATACGTTTAAGACTCTGAATCAGGAGCCCAAAAACACAAATAAATTTCTGGATAAAGGACCAGTCGCTTTAATCAACGAACTTTATCCCGGTGTTATTTATAAATGCATATCAGACAGTGGAGAAAGCTACGCTAAATTCACGATCGCCGTTACCATAGATGGTGAAACGTTTGAAGGCACCGGTCCTAGTAAGAAACTGGCCAAGGCGGCGGCTAGCAAAGCTGCGCTTGCTAAATTGAAGAACGTCCATAGTTCTTCATTCAGGAGTCCGCTGCCAGCCCGGGTTATCTCCAATTTCTCTAGCGGTGGTCACTGGCAAGAACAAATGACCCTGCCTCAAATGCTTGCTGATAAAATAGGTAAAATGGTTAGCCAGAAGTTCACTGAATTGATGCAGAATAAACCTCAGCACGCGAGACGCAAGGTTCTGGCTGGGATTGTGCAAACTCGCGGAGCCGACGCAGAACTTATTTGTGTTACAACTGGTAATAACAAACGTCATTTTTTACTGCTATTTTTGTTTTCATTTCTTGTTTATTTTCGTCAATCTTATCTGTATCTTCAATGCTAGCTTGAATTGTGTCCCAAGATTGCAGAATCTAGTGGAACTTGTGAATATTAGGATGCTAATCAGTAATCACAAATCACGTACTAGCTATAAATTGTATTTTTTGTTCGTAAAATCTTGAATCATTTTGAAATTCTTTATAGGGAATTAACTGGATGCCCTGTTCGACCAGATTTTTGATTTTCGTTGGTATTACTTTGCTTTGAAAATTTTGAATTTTGTTATGTAATTGAGGTGAATTTTTTTACTGAAATCGTTTTGGTTTACTATAAGGTACCAAATGCGTGTCTGGTGAGCACTTGAGTGTCAGTGGGGGTGCTCTGAATGATTGCCACGCTGAGGTAGTAGCACGAAGATGCTTGTGTGAGTATTTATATAACCAGCTAGAACTACACCTGGAACATCGGGGCGAGGAATCGATTTTAGAGGCAACAAAAAAAGGCTACAAACTGAAAGATGGAATACAATTTCATCTCTATATAAATACTGCGCCGTGTGGCGATGCCAGGATATTTTCACCTCACGAAGAAAACGAAGCCATTGACAAACACCCTAACAGACGAGCAAGAGGTCAGCTCAGAACAAAAATTGAATCTGGAGAGGGTACTATTCCTGTTAAAAGCAGTGAAGGCACCCAAACTTGGGACGGCGTGCTTATGGTGAGTTAAATTTTTGCAGCGAATAGATGCAAGCGGTCGATGAGTAGTGTAATAATCACTACAAATATAGAAAGTATATAGTCAATGTGGTCCTATTTCATTTTTAGGGTCAAAGGCTGTTGACGATGTCGTGCTCGGACAAAATAGCTCGATGGAACGTTTTGGGAGTACAAGGTGCTCTTCTGAGTCACTTCATCGAGCCAATTTACTTACACAGCATCGTTCTTGGCAGCCTGCTAAATCCCAGCCACATGTACCGCGCGGTTTGTGGTCGTATCGAAAACACAATTCAGGGTCTGCCGCCTCCATACCGGCTAAACAAACCACTCATGAGTTTAATCACATCTTCGGAAGTCAGACAACCGGGAAAAGCACCAAACTACAGCGTTAATTGGACAATTGGTGCGCTACTGTGATAATCGTAGCATTATTGTTAATCGTCAATCAAATTCAAATATCGAAGAGATCGTCGATATTCCAAGTTGGTGAATAACAGACAGATGACAATATTTTTACAGGTCAGACAGATGCGGAAGTTATCAATTGCACCACAGGAAAAGACGAAGTTGGAAAACCGTCAAGAATATCCAAGCAGGGCTTGTTTAGAAAGTTCTTCAACCTGGTTGGAAGAATAAACATGATTGATTATGTGGACTCTCACAATTGTCGTCACTATCTCGATGCTAAATCATCAGTCGAAGATTATTCGGTAAGTTAATTTTTGAAATTTCAATTTACTACGTCTCCCTAGTTACAAAAATATCTGAGATCGAAAATGAATGAGTTTAATGGTCATCATAGAAGCGCTGGTGGATTTTCATTTGTCACAACTTGAGCGTTTTTGCTTCGGCTTTTTTAGTAATTATATAAATTTCAGTGGAATACTACCCTGATTTTTAACGTTCAACAAACTAAGCATGCTTATTATTTCTGGAAAGTTATCGATTATCGCTATAGTAATACACCAAGTAAACAGTTGAAATTGTTTCCTTGGAGTTATGTACAAGCATGTTTGTTTTACTATGCAGCTGGCCAAACGTCAACTAAAGGATGCTTTTGTGAGAGCACAACTTGGAAGCTGGGTAAAAAAGCCAATAGAGCAAGATATGTTTGAGGTTGATATCTGACTAGGCTCGGTAATTTCTGGGCCTCTTGATAGAACGGGATTCAGAATTTCGGAGTATGTAGTTCCTAGCGTAAAATAGATCGCTCGCTCGGCGTGTCATGTCGCGGCAGGGTTTGGCACCAGTAAAGCATAAATCATAGGATCTCAACTAAATTTTAATCTTTCAACTATATAGGGATACACTCACTTTTATTAAGAGGTAGGAGGTAGAGAATTCTTAGGGTTTGAAAATTCATTCTTGTAGATCGTTCTGTCGAACTTCGAAAATCATATACATTATCGCTAGGTTTTATCATTCGTATAAAGTCATGCTAAACTTGGACCATATTTGTCAACAGAATTACTGAATTCCTTGTACAAGGTGGTTTGAAGACAATTGGTCTCATATTTTTAGCATGATTGCTCTAGTCTATAACTCTGAATTGAGTTCAGAAACTCCGAACTACCAAGTAATTAAGTTTGATAAGGCGGGGATCCTTTTCAAACTGATTTTGTTTTACCCTTTCCAGCGAAGCGATTAATCAATTTAGTCTTAAACCCAGTTATGGTCCATTTATAGATCAATTGACTTTGACTAGTAATCATAATTCTCTTGCCTAGAAGTACAATGAAATAATAATTCATAGACTGGTAGTAGAATATAAGGTATGTTATTTCACTGTAGTAGAACGTTTTACAGTAAACGCGTAGTGGCCTTAGATTTTTCGTTGTTTTGATGTCTTAAAACGTCAACGATAAAGACAATGAGAATACCAGTTAAACATATCCACCCTCTTCTGTAGAATTAAAAGATAATTATGTAGTTAATATCTAGTGTCGGAAATTCGTAATCTCAAAAATTTCTCTTACCGCTCCACTGCTCTCAATTTTATTAGATAACATCTAATCAACTTATCGTAGATGAATCTGAATATCGATTTCGGATTAAGGTTTTAAGATATTTCTAAGGCAATTCTTTTTTTTCCCTATGCTAATTGCAAGACAACGTAGACTATGATTTTCTTTTCTCAAATGCATATTATATCTCATTGACCAAAGATGAGAATCATGAAGGTTTATAATTTTTGTGTTCTTTATTTCTAACATAGGCATCACATTAACCGTCGTTGATAATCGCTTTGAATTTACAAGATGATATAATTCTACGCATTGCATCCCTAATGGCTGTGAACTAAAACCAATCTGAATAAGTTACAATATAATTTCTAGATATTCTTTGTCCAAATACCTTTGGAACCTTACAATCTGTAATCTTTAGAAATTATGTTATTATTAATATTGTGCTCGTTTTTTTTTTATCATTGCGAAAGAAATCTCTTGCTGTTTGCTGCTAACCAATCAAACTGTTCAATCAAGCTCGAAAACAGATATGCTCAAGTAAATACAAAGCTGGATGACTAGTGTGTAGTGATTTCTAAGAAAAGACGTTAGAAAGTCCTATGATTATTGCCTCACTGTGCCAGTATTAGTGAAAAAAATCGAAAGAAGCTAATTGAAATGAAAGCAAAGAAAAACTGAAACAAAAATATGACTAAGAAAACAAAACTCACCATAATTCTGCCGTAGTGTCACACTGCTCGAAGACGGTCCACTTTTGCGCAAAAGTCTGTATACTTTTAGGAACTATATAGTTTATTCTGACTAAGCGAAGGTAATTTATAATGTTTAAGTTCTTGTTCAAGCCAGAGCCTCAATAGATGATTATTATCATCATACCACCTACACTCGGAACTCGATTTGTATTGTCACATCTTGATTCATATTACAAACATATCTCTTTAAGGATTACAACTGAGGCTGTACGAGGAGTCTTCGCACATGTTTGATCGTGGAAAATTTTACCTTGAATTACTCCCAAAATCGAGATCCGAGTGTACCAAAAATACTAGCGAGTATTAGTATTGTTCAATATCGAACGTAATTTCGTAGACAAGTTATATATCCTCTTCCTTAAAATTTTAATAGAAAGTTTTTAACTGAGTATTTAATACTTAGGATACAAAGCTCAAAACTTCTTAGATTCAAAACAATTAGCGAATCATGATCGTTACAAAGTTTTCTTCAGTATTAAAAATGTTAATTTTTTCACCTGAACCTTGATCGAGGCTTTACTATTTCGTCGTACGCGGATACTAAAAAAGTGATTTTTTTTTTCTATGCTATTTGCATTGGGATTTCATTTTTGACAAGAATATTATCGGACACTTTTGACTACTAAAAAATATTACTTAAAATAATAAAACAATCTTGTTCATAAAAGTTGATTCATTCATCTCTTTTCGAATTCTACCCAATTTGATTTTTTCCATCAAGTTTCAAAAACCAAATAATATACAAATAAAAAGTAACGTTGAAATAAAGTAAAAAAGTAAAAATCAAAGGAACAAAAATTTCGCACGTGTTAACAAAGTCTTAGACGATGTCTTCTTTCACTTCGTATCTTACTGCATAATATTACCACAAGTAAACGGAAAAAAAAAAAAAAAAAAAAAGTAGCCGATGCAGGATATAGTGTTGTGGCGAATATTGTAGATTCGCGTTAATTAAACTACGTATAAAAGTTTCAACAGTTGACACTTAAGTAGAAACAGACATACATGCATATTATGCGTAGTAATATTCTCTCTTTAATTATAGGCGTATGGGTTGATCAGTTTCACAGTTAGAAACCCTATTAAAAAAAGAAAATAATAAATAATAAGAAAACAAAACCTAATAAAAAAGGGGGGAAAAAAAAAATTCAAGTATCGATCATCGACGAACATTTCAGCCTGTTAGATTTTAAGCTTAACTAGTGCCTCTAGTTATAAAAAGTGATGATTATCGAGAACAATGTTCGACGAGTTAATAAGTAAATATTAAATCGTAGTATTATTAGATAATTATTCAATTAAAATTGCCAAATTAGTTTGAGTATTTCTTCGATTATTATTACGCGACGAAGGATTGGATCGTCCTTTTTCCGGATTTCTGTTTTCAACGTTTCGGTAGCTTGAACCTGGATCTAATCTAGACCAATAATTTGACATTTGAAAAATTATCAAAATCTATTTTTCGAGTTACGCTTTCCTTTTTCAAATTACTGTGCGGAGTGTAAAATGACGTCAAGCGATTAAATTAAAATTACATATCACTTATCGCATTCCAAGAATAAAGTTCATAGATAAAATTATATCTAAGAACAATTTTCTGGACGATCCAATTATAGTTGGTTACGCATATGCTGAAACGAATACATAATATTATTGTATCATTCTATGAAGAAAAAAATATTTGCATTCGATAGATATTGGATGTAATATATCTCATACTATTTTAGTTTCATATTAATAAATTTTCCCATCTCTTTCATTCAGACACTATTGAATTCCGGGGTTACACATTATTTTTATTGTTACCTCAAAACCGTCTAGTCGTTGAAAAATAATACATACATTTCTGTTGGATAATATTTTTTTAATGTGTAATACGATCACAAACCCCTACGATTATCGTCATTTTTATTTTGTTTAATAATATGTATATTTTTATCGAATCAATTCTCTTATCATCATTATGAATTTTCCGTGTAATCACTTGAAGCTTTCGAGAATTACTAAAACATTATACATTCATACATATGTATATATACATATATATATAAATTGAAAAAAAAAGAACAAAAAAAGAAATTTTAATGGACTTAAGAAACAAGATGAAAATCTCCCAAATGTTTTGACCAAGGTATTTGCATCACATTGATGATTGTGTTTACGATTTAATAAGTATGACTGTATTTCAGAAAGTAAGATGCCAACTAAAATTTAAATGTCCAACACAGTTCTGAAACATGTATATGATTGAAGAAAAAAAAAAAAAACTCATTAAAGACATCATGTTCGTACCAAATGTAAATTTATATCCATGTGCGCCTGTTTTTTTGACGATAATGTTGGGCAGACCTTCTGATCATATGTCTTCCTTTGTTTATATTATATACTTTTTATCTCCAACTGTTATATTTCAAATAAGTTTAAAATCTTACCTTTTTTCCTACGTTCTGGTCACGATACCCGCAAAGAATTTAGAAGATCGCGAAACAACGAATGTTATATATTTCTGTGCATATCAGAATACATCACTGTGAAATGTAAATTTGAACTCCGATGCAGGCAAACAAAAAAGTTTTTTAAAAAGCAAAAAACAAATATATAAAAGGAAAATAGAAAAGCAAAGCCATTGTTTTTTTAACACTTCAAACTCTTATATTATATTTCTCTTGATACATTATATCAATTTCCTTTTCTATAAAAGGTATTATCTATTTATACCCAATTATTATTGTCATACTTTGCAATATCTGGTAAATGATTGAATGAAAGTTAGAAAGTCGTTTAGTTCCAAACACGTTGCACATTATTTATAATAATAATTGATTCCAATCATCGTAAAAGCATTGTGGTATTGAGAAAATAATTTTGGTAATATTTCTGTCAATGAAATAATATTCATATTCTTGTAACAACATGTAAAGTATGACAATTTTTTTTTTTTTTTTCTTGTAAATTTTATCCCTTACATGTAAATTCATAGGCTTTTTATATTTGAACTTTTTTTTTTATGATATGTAACTCTTTTTGTCGTGGGTTTATTTTTTCCTCTCTTTTAACTAGATATACTTAGTACTTTTTTTTTTACACTTGACAACAAGCAATATCTAAGATAAATAAACAAATCTGTACAAATGCAACGGTGCATTTGCATCTGACCATCTCTATGCCGTTTTATTTATGTTAAAAAATAATAAAAAATTGAATTTCAAGCGATCAAACTAGTGGAAAATAGCAATTAAAAGTCAAGCAGCAAATTGTAATTATTTTACTAGGAAAATCATAGTTTGGACGAGGAGTACTTAACGTAATAATATACGTCACGTTGTGGCATATATTCAATCTTACACACATATATAATTATTTCATGTCGTTATATTTATCTGTATAATACGTACTTTCTAATTATTTTGTAACTTAACGTATCTCTAGCTTCTGAATAAAATTTTATTCATATTGTACCTTGCGGCAAAACTTATGCCTTCATCGAAAATGTCTCTTGTTTTCATTGTTTTTTATTCATTTGTTATTGTTGTTTTTTTTATTCAATCCTTTTTTCAAATAACAAATGCCGCAACAGTATATTTATACAGTATTTCCAATTAGAATGAAACAAACGTTTTGCCAATGTTAATCGTGATATACGCGCGTAATCATATGCAAAGTAGTTTCAATTGAAAAAACAGTAAATTTCAGATCTTCATAGACAAACGCGTTTCGGTTTTACTGCAGGTATAATCAAATTTGCTATATCCTAATCATACAATATCGGCAATATAATACACGTATGGCGACAATGTCTACTATTATATAATAGTAAAATATAATGTAATTGTATATAACTTTCGGATAAAATCTATACAGTTTTTATTCGTAACATATATTTATATAATTGCGATCAACATAAAATTTGAATAGGTATTCCGTTGTATTAATAATAATATTCTAAGAAATTTACGAGAGTATTTACAACAATGTTAAACGTCAAAATGTATATTAATTAGATTAATACGAGACACGTGATGTTCGTCGAAATCAAATTGCATGATATTTCCAAATGGATAGACTGTGCATATAATTTCGTCATATGCCAATAATTATTCTTGCGGTTTCTAATTTCATCGCGGTTAACCGGTCAAAAATCAGTATCACCTACAAATTTTTTTTCAAAGTGGTGATCGATAAACCTACGATAATAACTCAATTTGTGTCAAGTATTATTCTTTGAAGCTGTACATTCTCGCACGACGACATACTTAATAGATTTCGTATAATAGAACTGTTCGAAACGAATCTTAAGTATATATCTATAGAACAGTGACGCAGATATTCAGGTATATATATATTTTGTCTTTTTTTCTTTTTTCTTCATCCATACTTGTATATAATATAATTTAACATAATATATAATTTATGTATGTATGTATTACTTTTCATTACTTTCTATAAAATATGTGTTCTTGTTTAATCAACGGATGGTTAAGCTTCGTTTTTATCGTTAATACGGATTTTCAATCCATAATTTATGTGTATCGTATGCATACAATAATTGGATGCGTCCATATTGGGAAACTGGTGATATTTATGTTTTATTAAATGAAAATCCTTGAGAACAACTTTCGGCCTCAACTCGATTAATAACCAAATGATCGGTTAAATTTCTTCCTTATTTTTTATGTATGATTTTTATACATTCATCACCCACGAGCATAATATATATAACGCAGGTACCAATTTCGCCAATGCAGTATTCCAGGTCATTCTGAGTTATATTTATAGTTAAATATATTTATGTAATACCAAAGTTGTTGTTTTTTTTTTTTTTTGTTTTTTTTTTCATTTCAGCACAAATGGTATATGAATAAACCGTTGATTCCGACTATCTTAGATATTCAAAACGCTCGATGGTGTCGTGAAAAAATCTTCACGCATCTACACTTCAATAGCTAACAGATTAAAACACGAAAACTAAATCGCTAATCCTTGTGTAATTTCTTTACAGGTTTCGTATTTTTGAATTTTGAAAAAGGGTGTGATTTCTCCGAGGAACTGGAGTACTTATTTAGAAATGTCATCGCGTCAAATATTGGTTAATTTTCTTTTTTATTTCGTCATTACAAACGTTCCGTTCACTAGTCGAGTAATTTTTTTTCACGTGAATCCTTTGCGACTTGATATGGTAAAAAGTTTTTAGCTTAGGCTATGACGAGATATTTTCTATATACAACCGAACATCGTTAGACATAAATCTCGGGTAACGTTTGTGATGCGATTTCATGAACCGTGTTTAAAAATGCGCAAAGAAAAAATCAATTTCATGTAGCCGATTACATTACACCGTCCTTGGTATCTACCAATCCAATCCCTGGTTATTTTTGCATGCATGAGAAGAAAACTTAAGTCGTTCAATTAACTAGTTGACGATAATACATGAATAATAATTTTTATACGGGAATAGACATACTCAAGTTTTTTTTTTTTTTTTTGCTCATACTTTGCAGAGTTATTTACTTTATCGCGATATCCATAGCAAAGAGATATGTTGTTGCTTGTTGTTTCCCAAACAAGCGATCCAATCGTATATCTTGAAACGTAAATTGCAATAATATAATATGTATAATACCATATAATATAAGATTTGAGTGAGGAATAACAAGAAGATTAAATTTTTCGACGCGTCCTGTCATCGATATAATCAGAAGGGTTACCACTCGTAGTCGTGCTGGTGAAACGGATTAGTGCAGGGTTGTTGGGCGTGGAGATAGGTCTCCGGGACTTTTCCTAAATCGTATTCCCTTCCGACCACTTCACTGTAGATCTGCCAAGCAGAACAATATGTTAAACGAATCGTGTCGATCATTCCTTGCGTTTACATCCACTCAGTGATCGGCCTGGCGCATGAATTTTGTTGCCTGTATAAGCTATATATGCATGCGGGACATAAATCTTTTTCAGCAAAAAGCGAGCTAATTCAAGTGCGGATATCAATTGGAAAATCAGAATAACGACAGTGATGTAAAACAGTTATTGAGCGAACAAAAAATGTGCAATTTCTACGCTCTAGCTGGGTGAAGAAAGCATGTAAATGTAATACACATATATTATAGTACAAGTATTGTGCGTCAACGTATGTTATGTGCGTGTTATGTACCGTATTTGACTGGACGCGACACTGCGAGACGCGAAGATTTGATCATTCGACACTATCGGGCAAACAACATAATGAACGTCTACTATCGATATTAACGGGATATTCCATGCTCGACCTGGAAACTCCTACGAATAAATTCATCCTCCCCTTTGCCGGTCACTCCGTAATTGTAACCACCGCCTCCACTTCCACCTCCACCTCCACTGCCTCCTCCTCCTCCTCCTCCTCCTCCTCCACCGTTCAGGAAAGGATTCGTAGGATTTGTGTTCCCTGCGAGAAGAGAAGAGCAAACAAAAATTCGTCAGATATTCTCTAAGCGGGTACGAGTGAAACCCACCTCCATTACCACCGGGGATATCCAGGTTTCCACCTGACGTCTGATAAGTGGCACCGTATCCCGGGTCCTGATTTGCCAGCTCGTGGAGTCGGCTGGAGCTGAGAGCCCGAGGAATTGCGTTACTAGGAACACCGTGCGGGGCTAAATGCGTTGCTTCGGCTACTTGATGAGGGTCTTCCGTCTGTGGTAGGTCTGAGACGAAGCCCGTGTCCTTTCGGTAAAAGTTTATGAATATGAACGCGGCCAAGACTCCTAAGCAGACCAGGCCGTAGGCTCGGAAGGTTGCGGTGGTGCCTGAAAGGGATAAGGGTTCAAAGTAATCGCTGTCGCCGTGATTACTCAGTGATTCAACAACTCTGAGCTCACCGTAACTGGCGACAAACATTCCACCGATAACAGCACCGCATCCCCGACCCAATCCGTGATGAAGACCCTGAAGGACTCCTTGAGCGCTTGACCTTAGCTGGGGTGGCGTGTTGTGAGCGATGTAACTGCAGCAGGCTGCCCAAACTGTGGCGTGCGTGATTCCCTGCATGAATTCGAAGGGGAGGACCCACCAGGGGTTCGTGATCCAAGAAATGTACAAGAAGCGCAGAATGTTGCCGACTAGGCCCAGGCAGAGGACCTGTGTCAACAAGATCATTGGTAGAGCGATCGAATGGTCGTGATTTTTGTCATCGTCATTTGAGGGAGTGTTTTGCGGACCTTGACGTGGCCAATTTGCCGGATTAATTTGAAGCTGAAGAAGTAGGCGAAGATCTCGGATATGTGATTGATCACTGAGGCTACTCCGAAGAGCGTGGGACTTCCGCCGTAGTCCTGCAGGTGCCAGAACAGGAAAGTGAATATCAGCCCCATCCCAAAGCCCATGAACCATGCGACGAAAAGAAACGACGCGCACTTCAGGTCCTTGAACTGGTTCAGGACTGTGACCCATTCGGGAATTTCCCGCGTCGTTTGCGCGAACATTTTCGTCTGGAAGACAGCAGGATTTTAAGAAAATTCTAGGGATCGACCAAGGATCGATGAATTTTGTCGATTTTGTTTTCATTTTTCAGATCGAACGCTCGTACCTTGCCTTCCGGTGGTTGGGGCTTGGGGTCAGGGTTCCCTGACGAGTCTTGAAGGCCTGGTAAATTCAACTGCTGGGACAATTGACTCTGAAGCTGTTCTTCCCGAGTTGGTTCGGCCGCAGGTTTCGAAACTTCCTGGATAACAGAATTGAACTCATAGCTCTAAAGACAGGCACCACAATTTTTCCCGTCGTTTATCATGCAATTTTCACGGTTTTACTCACCGGTTCTGCAACGGGAAAATCATACTTGAAGTTAATCTGCGTCGCGGTGATCAATGCGGCCCCCATAAGGACGCTAAATGTCGCAAAGCAAATGGTATAATTTTTTTCTCTGGGGTCTGGCTCGCAGGGATGATCCGGAAACGCGGTGCTGTGATCGAGGGCGATGCCGACGAAGAACATCGTCAAACCCCATCCCAGACTCCCGAACATACGCTGATGTCCGTACCTTCAAAATTGAAACGAAAGAAGGTCGTGCCAAATTCAGGAATCCCGTATTCCAATAAATTTCTCTACCTGTCTGCGTCTTCGCCGAGAAGAGTGATGACCGCAGAGTCAGCCAAGGTGATCGCAGGTGCTGAGAAAAACTCACCGACGATGACGAGGAGGAGCAGAAGGAAGAACGTCTTTTGGATATCCTGTAAAGAGAGTTGAAGATTTTCTTCCGCAGTGATAATCAATCTTGTTCCGTTATATGGAAGACGAAAAGGTGGAAGCTTACCGAAATTTTGTACACGATTGAACTGAACATCGGCTTGACCAAATCTGCGTGTTCTTTTTTGTCGTAGTTTGTAGCGTAAGTGACCGGATATGGACTTCGGCCACTTGATTGTGGGAAGTGATACCCCTTTACCGATCGACGGATCCTAGTCCCAGACATTTCCTTTTCTTCATCTTCGATGAACATCAATTTCCTCAGACCCTTCACGCTCATACCGTAAATTTCATTTTTTGAAGCGACAATTTGCCTCGAATTCGTCTCTCGTTTACCCAACTTCTTATACCTGTGATGTCGCAGGATATCTGATCCTCTACTGATTATGTTTCTCTTCACCATTACTTTTTCTCTTGGGGGTTTAACGTGCGCCTTCAACTTCGCGTAGGCCTTCTTCGGCGGTCTACTTTCATCCAAAGGTTCGTTCTGGAACAGGTGAAAAAGTCAAGGAAGCATGCCTACATCGTAAAATGCGAATTACATATCGAACCACACGTCGACTATGACTTCTTGGAAAATTCGATTCACGGATAGGAAGTGACGGTTTGTTTCTTGGCTCTGGTTAAGTGACATTCAAAAGTGGGTATTTCATGGATTGACTGACTGACCTTTAAAAACCTTTTGTATTCCAGAACGTCAGCGGGTCTGTTTCTCCGTTCCAAACTCTTCAAATCGACGGATTGGGCAAGTGGATCCGGGATCTCCTCATTTTCCATGAATTGCTTGTACTCCAGATCCTCCACAATGCCGTCTTCGGGGTCGAGATGTGTCTCGCGCTTCACTCTGTTACCCTCCAGGTCGTAGGGACTTCGAGCGTCGTCAACTTCATTATTATCTAAATCGTAACCCAGGGTTCGTCTCATGTTGACGTGATCACTCGACGTTCGGATCCGCTCCGATGATCTACGATCGTCGTATTCGGACCTGCCAACATCTCGGCGAATCCTTTCGAAAACCACGTTATCCGCCGTCTCTAGATCCGTCATGTCGTCGTCGGGACGGTAGTAGCTCTCCATACTGACCGAACGCTTCCCGATCCGCGTGTCTCGCTCGGGGTTCCTAAGCATCGGCAAATCGTTTTCTACAACCATACAAGATATAGCTGGTGGTTCAATGAAGCCCAGAGGAAGAGTGAAGATTATCCAGCAGGAGAGCGATGCGAGGAGAATCATCTTCCCCTTCTGCCATCTGTAAACATATGCAAATCACGAGAGATCCATTTCGTTGTATCGTTTTTCTAGCTTCTATTTAAAACCTGCTTAGAACAAACGAGACAAAATTTAATCAATGATAGCTCTTAATTTTATTCCAACGATTCGCCAACGCTGCGAGAGAATAGCCGATCGAACGTTTATTGACTTTCTATCAGTACCAGCTCTGCCGCTAATCCCGGTTAATGAATCTCTCATCCCCCGCAGCTCAGCGCTGTTGTTTCAATAAGGGTTGTTCGAGCTTATTTGCCCTTGAAGAAGTAGGTCGCTGCCCTGCCCTCATTCGCTTTACGTATGTACCTAATGTTGAACTGAAATCCAATTAGACGCGGCGACCTATTCAAGGCCTCAGCCCCTTACCACCACAGGGAAGAACCAGAAGGCTCGTCACTTATCGGACAGTGCAAAAGCTGCAAGGGAGTCTGAAAGATCTGCCCATCAGCTGTTGCGGCTGACCCAATTTCGCGCATCGACGTATCGTCAATATCACAGGGAATGCATGTTGAGTGAAAATAGGTGTCACCGTGTAACTGCTGCTCACCTGTCGGCAAGCGACCCCCAAAACGGGGCGCTGAGAAACTCAACGAATGGTCTGGATCCGTTGAGAAGACCACACTGCCCAGCGTTCATTCCCATCTGCTTGAAGTATACACCCATCAGTGGAAACAGGGAGCCAAATGCGGAATAGAAGAAGAAGTAGAACGTTTTCACGGTGAGGAGCTCCTGGTCGACGGCACCGAACAGGTACTCGAGGATGTCGCTCTTTCCACGTATCTTGTGAGTCGCCTCCTTCGGCTGCGGGTAGACCGTCGGGTCCACCTCACCCTGGGCCTGAGGGTCGACTATGGGTCTGATCCCCGGGGCCCCGGGGACTCCGGGTCCTCCAGGTACTCCAGGTCCTCCAGGTTGCCCAGGAACCGACGGAAGCGAGCGGCCAACGCCGTCGTGTCCAGCCCCAGTCTCATAGTCGTAGTCCTCGTGGCCATAATTCTGCATCGCGCAATAACCACACTGTTTCCTAGTTCCGCAGGACAACCAGCAGCCGCTTCGCTGGACACCTTGCTCACCTCTCACCTCTCTTTCGTTCACTGGAGTCTCTTCTCTGTCAATCCCTTTAGCTGGTTGCGAGAGGTGCCAAATCGATGCCCCGACTCTACGCTCGCGGTACCAAAGGGAAATCAATATGGTGACGTCAGTCGCGCAGACGCCATTCGCGGTATGCGACCGACCCTCCTACCTTCCTTCCTTCCGTCGCCGTCGCCGTCGCCGTCGTTCCTTCCAACACCTGTCTACACCACCCCCTCAATCTTGCTACAGACGCTTTTTACCAACCCCACAACCGCCTCACCCTCTTCACTGATCAAAGGGGATTTTGAATCGCGACGACGGCACGTCAGCTCCCCCTTTTTTCATCAACGGGAATTTTTAGCTTCTTTGGATTGGTGCAAGCCACCCTCTGTCCATATTGTAAAATTTTTTCTCGCGTACTTGGACTTATAACTGCATCGTGCTTTTATTGTGTCGCCGACCGCCTATTGAGATCAATGCCATTGCTACTATACACTTTATCTCTGTATAAACGCTGGACGGGACAGTCTGATTACGTTTTTTATTTTACAGTATGTTATTACATAGTGAAATAGGCACATTTCTTTTCAACCACATTAGCTAGGTCAGTTCATATTCTACTACATTTCTAACAGCTATATTGCAACACCGAATTAGGCAATCATTGTGTCTGTCACGATTAGACATGTTATTTTTCAATAACGCCAAATCGAGTTTCTCGAAGGATTTTCCGTGATGTTGTTGTAACTTGTGAATACGTCCTGAGTTTTATTCTTTCTTCCAGTAATCTCGATCGATTTCCTGCGAATCATTCTCTGACCTGTAATTGATCGTCAGGCTTGACTTTTCACCGTATATATATAATCTCTCAAGATTCAAAGTTCAACGAATGTACGATCAGATCTTTTCTGTTTTATATAAGGACTGCAATCGACGCATTGATATGCCTATACCGTGCACCTTATAATATATTATGCTCAACGCTATCAGGTGATGCACTGGTCATAGACCTCTGACTTCACTTTCTAAGTTGAAGAAACCGATCGAGTACACGAGTCATAGATCCCATATTTATGGTGTGGATAAAAACAAAGCTATGACGCAACTCTGCGTGATGATTAATTTTATAAAAGTTTTTACGACAGTTGATAATATAATAGATAAGGATAAAGTAATGAGCATTGAAACGACCGTTTTTAACAAATATTAATTGCAGATTGAACGGATATATGGGCAGACACGTTTCATACTTTGGGATAAAGTTCTCTTTGAGGTCAACAGATGTACAGCCAGAGGTTGTGCATTGTGAGAGTCTTACTCATCGTCAGAATAAAAAGCAGATAACAAGTGGAAAATAAACATTATCTTGTGGTTGTACGAACTGCGTTTGGATTAGTACACGCCATTAGACCGTGGGAAATTACGAGGAGGGTGAAGTTGCGTCAAGGTAATAATTATGCCACAGTGATATTGATAGTTGAATAAATAAATGTCACGATATTATTTTTCCACGTTACATGGTAATACAAACAAATGACTTATAAATTAATAATTATGTACATCTCCCGCTGCGGATTCTCGGCATAATATCATCCATCGGACCGTTACTTCTGCATATTCTCCTCAAGCTCTTGTCTTCAGGATAACTTTTCGCACATTCATCGGGGCCTCCCGCGCGTAGGATACCGCCGCCGAAGTTGAGGATGGAGCTGGCTTTGGAGGCCCTTGGAACATGCAGGTTTTCGCAGTCTTCAGTATTCGGCCGTTGTTTCCGGTACGCCAATACACCGTTCTCACCGCCTGCTTACCAGCAACGTAACTTATTTGTCCGCCGATCAGCATCTGCAACAAATTACAATGTTTTCTTTATCAACCGTTAAGGATTTGCGCAGCGAACGATACATGTAAAACAACAAGGTTCAAGATAGTGCACGCGTCAAATAACATCATCACTTTTGATTCGGTAAATATTTTGCTTTTTTCATAATTCTTTGAACCTTGATAAAATTCCTAACAATATGTGAAATTTACTGTACGAAATAGTTGCCGTTTTATAAAATCAGATTGCAAATTTACAGAGTTCGTGCAGCGACGTAAATTCCTATGTATTCGAAACGTGAAATTTGAATTTACAATGAAAATTTTTGATTTTACTAAAATTTATAGAAAAAATATAAGAAAGTCATTTGAATGTACTAAATTGTGCAGTAAATTTATTGGTTTTTTAAATTGAAACAAACAGTGAATTCACTGTTTCGTATCCGAGTAAAACTTTCAATACAGTATAGGAAGTTCCATAAAGAAATTTTTAACAGTGTTGATTATTTTCATTCATCGCATCTGATCGAAGGCAATTTGAAACTTGAGAAAATTCAATAAAAATTTTATAACTTACCTTGGTACTTGGTATCGTTGGGTATTTGTACTAGGTAAAAAGAAATGACTAGAATCGGTGATAATATAACTTTGCAGTTATATCGAAGAAGCTGTTGCGCAGCGTTTAATATAGGCGGTCAGTTCTTCATTCGCACTCACTGACAGCTACTTCGAAACTAATGACCAGCCGCAGTCGGCGCTGCTCATTTATACTGACCGGGCATACGTCATTTCTTTGATAAATAAAATCATGGGTCGATTACACCAGTTTGGACTCTCTACCGAGTAGGCGAGCGCTCGTTCCGGAAAAACAGAGTTTCTCCTCGCGTCTTCATCGGTTTTGATTTGTTTTCCTTTCATTTTTTCCCTCTACTCGGCCGAATAACGCAACTTCATGAAGTTTACGTAAGCCGTATCATCGTCGTCACAAAGACGAGTTGACATTGTCATTACGCATTAATATGACATTGACAATTTCTTACAAATAATATGTTATTGTATTCAGTGATTATTTGTGAATAATTTATAGATTCATATATAAAAAATAAATAATTCTTCAATTCATACACCGGCAAACGGCGTAGGATAAATCTTTTAACGCAGAAATTTTTAAGAAGAAATAATCCTATAGACATTGCAGCTTCTTTGTGGGAAATAGCTTACAAATCATGTTCCTTTCACTTGTCATCATTCAGACCGAAAAGAGCTTGGAAAAGTCGTCGATACTGTGTTTTTATATTTTCTGTCATCGCACGAAACTAAGAAGTCTTCGCGGCTCGTGTGTAGATATTGTTATGAAAATCTTTGCACGTGATCGACACAAGATACCCCTTGCAGAGTTCATTTTTCTATGCATGATATTCTGGACCGCGTTCGAATCATTCAAAATAAAAACATGTCGAGAAGTTATCGGCTAAAACAAGTGACGTCAATGGTCACTTCCAATTTCAAAATCCATAAAAGTAGGCCAATGGATAAAACTGGGTTAAAGTTAAGCGTCTGACGTTGTTCTCTCGTGTCAAATGCCATTTGCATTGACGTTCAAAGTTTCGTAATCATTCTAAATAATGTCAACAACAACAATAATAATAATAACAAAAACAATATCAAAAATACCGACAGTGACGGTAGTTGCAACAATTATTAACACCCCATAATCATTTCATACCATGTGTTATTGTACTGAGTACCGTATGCATGTACCTACATGTGAAAATGAAAGAAACACGGCGATAACTTATCGCCATACAATTGGATCACTCTTTGTGCCTCCCATGAAGCTTGCACGCGTGAAGAACATGGCGAGCCTGCATCATAACGTCCCTCTGTCGATGACAGATAATTCATTAATTGTCTCGTCCACTGTCTTAGACGTGTTTAGAAAAGTTTCCGCGACGTTGTAGGCGACCCGTTCAATTACATATAGGCATAAAGTCCATATTGCGATTACGTGTTCAAATACTCTTGCTTACACACGTGCTTATGTGTACAATCGAGTAAGGAATCCTGAAATATTCCAATCTTGAGAACAGTTCGAGTCACGGGAACTTTACGTGAGATTTGACCCACGTTTTCTTCCGCCCGTCTTTGTCAACGTCACGCCAAGATTTTTTTTTCGTCAAGAAGTTTAATTAATTGCAATTTAACCTTTTGAACCGCTCATAATCTCAGACGCAGAACATCGTTGTTGGACCTTTAAACTCGACGCCGTTACCACCCCTTCCCTTCCCTCGGCGTTCGTTGTTCTCGTAATTAATTTTGCATGCTTTGCCGTCGTGGAAAGCAACTTGTATATTTATATATTTATATATAATATACACAAATCTGTTTATCTCGGTTGAAAGGATTGGACAGCAGACCGACTAAAAATTTTACTTTCAGTACCGCGGAACGTTTCCATTGTACCAGTAAACGAGAATTTGTCGAGTTACGTGTAATTGTTATGCGGCAGCTCTTCATCCGCTTCTGCCCGGGGTTCAATTATTGTACGTCTAGAAACGCCAATTGAACGAATCCTCAATTCAAACCCTGAAATATATTCATTAATGGCCTCAAGTATTCGCTACATTGTCTCCAACGCTGCGCGCATGATAAAAAAAATTTAAAAGTCTACCTATATAGATAGATATTGGTATGGTTTCACGTGATTCAAATCTTATCGTTGAAATTAAATAATCAATTGTAACTCGTAATGTTGGTAAAAATTGATATTTTTGTGAACGTATATAATTATCGTTAATGAAATTTTTGAGACCGAAATTTACATAATTCAATGATCTATAATATTCATGCTAAGCAATTATAATACGAAATGGAATTTTTCGACGTTTCAGCAAACCAAATCAGCTCGAGCATAATATATGTCATATCCCAACGATTATTCTTGTTTACACTTCATAAAGTAGGTATACGTATGATGTATGCAATATACCCGGAATCAATCTACGACAATAATTACTTAGCTACAACGTCACACAGTATTGTCCTTAAAATTATAAATTTTTCGTAAACTTGATTTTCAAATTTGTTTATTATTGCTTTTGCCAGAGTTCATCTGTGCATGTATACAAGTGAAAAGTTGTGGGAGGTGTAATGATGTAGGTATATATACATAGCTATGTGCAATGATACGTCTCACAGTAATTAGTTGTAATTATCTTCTGGTAAATAGGCCGTTACACGATCGTAAATTAATTGAATTAACGACTTTGGCAACCCTGAGCCTCCGTTCGTTATTTGCGTAACTGATTTATAATTATATACCTGATTAAGCTCGCATTCAACCCTGTATTTATCCAAGAATCAATTACTGCAGATTCGCGCAAATTAATCCGCTGTGATGGAGGCAATTTCCAAACACAATATCGGCGCAAGTATAATGACGGGAAGTTGAAATCCTGCAAGCACGTTTACGTATATAACCCTCATCAGTTGTTGACGTATGAATTAATTGATGGGCTAATTGGAATCGGCTCAATCGATCACCGAGAACAACCAACAATTAATTCGGGCACAAAGAGTCCACAGACTCTGCTGCAGATGGAGAATTATCATGATCGAGGTAAATAGTATTTGGTTTCAACTTCGTAGGAAAATGTCCTACAACAAGCAATCAATCACATGTTTATTTCTCTATAATCTTCAATCAGTGCAGCTATGTCGTCACGAGCATCCTGGAACTCCTCCTCCTCCATCCCCTCGCCGATGTAGTGATGAACGAAAGCCCTCTTCTGGAACATCAGATCGTACTTGTTGCCGATTCGGGCCCAGGCGTGTCTTATGGCCGTGTTGTTGCTCAGCATGACGACGGAACGAGACGTTTTCGCCAAATCGCCACTCGGAACCGTTAACGGCGGCTGATAATTGATGCCCAGCTGAAAATACATTGCGATTAAAAATCCAGCTGATCGTGAGTGCACAAAAGGGAAACCTTGAATCCTGTTGGGCACCAATCGACGAACTTTATTGACTTGTGCTCTTTCAGAGATGATATCGCCCGGTTTACGTCCGTCGGGCTGACGTCCCCTCTGTAAAGCAAACAGCAGCTCAAGTAGGCCCCCTTACGAGGATCGCACTTGACCAGCTGCATATCACGGTGATTAATCAGCGTCGATTGATCGTGACAAACCTCGGAAATTATTCTCCCACCTAGGTACAAACCTGATTCGCTGGCTCGAAACATTCGTTCGTTATCTGCGCGACACTCGACTCCTCGAAGATGGCTTTGCAGCAACTAGTGATAGGTGAGTAGGTGACCAACGGAAAGTGAATTCGAGGATAGGGAACCAGGTTCGTCTGGAATTCTTCAAGGCTGACGTTTATTGCCCCATCGAATCTCAAGGATGCAGTAATGCTCGAAACCACTTGGGCCAACAGCCGGTTCAGATTTGTATAAGTCGGCCGTGACACGTTGAGGTTCCTGAGGGCGAGGTCAATTATACCTTCAGAAAGTGAGTGAATAACTGCACGGATTTTAGAGGAAAAATGAAAAAATAATAACATATAAAATATCGCTATAAGTTCTCTGCAAAGTTTTAATCGCTCGATCGTATCGATGGTGATTTGCAGTAAAAGTAACAATTTTTACCAGGAATCGCGTGTATCGGTATGTCTACCTGTCGCATATTTCGTACAGAGCTTCGTTGTCCGCGATGAAGCAACAGTCTTCAAAATCGAGGGTGCCGTGCGTAGTCAGTACCGAATTATACGGCTCGACAACTGCTGTGGAGATATTGGGTGCCGGGTAAATCGCAAGGTCCAATTTTGACTTTTTGCTGTAATCGGCGGACAGGCTTTCGAGCAGAAGAGTGGTGAATCCGCTTCCGGTACCGCCGCCGAAAGATCTGCTTACATATTACGTGATACAGCATTTTTAAACAGAATTTATATTATTCTTATCTCATTCAGATCGGTGTGTTTGATCTTTTCAATATTAAATATCATCCCATGTTAGATGTTGTCAATTACGCGTGTATAAATGATTCTTAACTTCATTCACTATCCTAAGAATGGGGAATTATTTTTATAATTCGAATTATTTAAATAACAAGAATAACTATTGTAAATTTTGTTTGATAATATTTTCTGGACTCGAACGCCCCTCATAGTCAACATTCAAACACAACTAGATTACAGGCACGTGAATATGCGCTGTGAATTGGTTATACATTCCTGTGAACCTTATGAATATAAAATTGTAAACAAGCTGTGAAAAAAAAATTTCTATACGGAAATTTATTTTATTTGTATTATTATTATTGACATGAGAGCGATCGTTATCGTCGAGAGGGCGTAATACTGAACAATTTTCGCTAAATATTACGATGAGTATGCCGTTTGTCACTGTTTGACAATGAGAGTGGAATCTTACTGGACAGTAATAAAGGCAGGATACTAGGCATCATATAATCTAATCTTTCATACCCTCTGGTAACATTCCGCCCTTGAATGGCTCAACTGTGATTAATGATTCGTAATTTTTCTTTAAAATTGACCTCTATTTTATGTGCCTTTAACTAAACATTTTTGCGATTTTTTGAGGTCATAATATCAAATATAAACTTCGCAACATTAAATTCAAAATACGCTTTTAATATGCTTATAATATTACTTTTTTTTGTCTACGTGCAATAGGTAGAAAAGATCGTTTACTGAGATATAATATATATATATGTTGAGAAAACTTTGAACAATTTTGTAAATTTCCGAACATTTTCACTTTTCTTCTTGTCGCAAGTAATTTTATCAACATTTTTAATGTAAACCTGAAAACGATGAATCCGGACAATTTCGGACATCCTTCGGATACTTTTCGAACGCGATCTAGGACGAGATCTATTGCCTCAGATCCCACCGAATAATAGCCTCTAGCGTAACAATTAGCTGCGTCTTCCTTGCCAGATATCAATGACGATGGATCGAATAGATCTCTGTAGGCACCGGTTCGGATCTCGTCGATCACTGTTGGCTCAAGATCTACAATCACTGTGCGAGGTACCATTTTGCTAGCCTTAACGCAGAAAAAAATTTACAGCAGTAATTGAGAGACGATGCAAACGCGTGTGAATGACACCCCTTCCGTCCCACAAAAAAAAAAAAAAAACACATATATATATCTTAGAACTCATTTTTACTCTTTGCAAAGAATAGGCGTGATAAACTGAAAAATGGCAACTCGCTGATTAACTTGGCAATGAGAGCGTATCATTTTGTAGAGTTACTTGAGATGGTGCGAAGAATTTCTGAAACGTCTTATCGACTACTTTGAAACCGTCGTAAAGATATCCATCCGGCTTGATTCCATGTTCCAAGCAAAAAAGTTCCCAGCATGCATTTGCCATCTGGGTTCCAGCTTGACCTACAAATATCGTCACAACCTCTCCTGCCTTACGTGTCGCTTGACCTTTGGCCTTGGCCATTTTAAAATGAAATTTTGATATGGTCGAAATTTAAACTATAATTGTTTTGAATGTACTCAATGATTTTGAAAATCTATTTTATAATTTTTATCGAAAAGTCCAATTTTGAACGCATTTTAGTTGGCCGAAAATAATGTATTTCTAAAACGTCATCCTGACGGATGGTGAGACTTTTTTTTTCTATGTTTCAAGAATTCATCTGTTTCAGCTCGTCAACTGTTGGGCTCATTTTATTACCTACAGATTATATTTCCGAATTTTTAGCTGACTTCGAAGACGTGGTGAATTTTTTACCGTAACATTTCATTTCAATGCTAGGTAATATTCACTCTCAGTATTCTGAGTAAATCGCTTGAGACAATTTCGCGTAATTCCCAACAGTAAAGAGTTGCAGAAATTGCTGATTATCATGCGAAATCGTGTCAAACGTTTGCAGTTTTCTCGTATCGAATATTTCGGTTCGAAATAAAGTCAGAGTAATGGGCTTGAATCCGCCTGTTTTCAGGCAACTGACATTACATCTAACGAAGAACCAAGAAACATTTGCCTACACACAGGCGAAGTCTCACTATTAAAACTATCGTATCGATGATTCATCGTCGATCTATCGCTAATCGCGAGACCCGCGAGACGGTCTTGAGTTGTCTGCTGTTCAAGTGTCAGTGTGGCGTGGTGTTTAGTATCAGCGGGTGTTATCAGTTGTGAATTTAACGTAGCTTTTAGTTGAAGTGATATAAAAGGAAATAACAATTAAAAATTAGATTCAATGCTTCCAGTGCATTCAATTGAAAGAAATACAATAATTTAAGAAACCGTTTTACATTCACGTAAGTTAATCTAACCTAACCTAACCTCAAATATTTACGTGAGTTACCCACAGTATTACATCACGTAAAATATTTCACCACATTGCGTTATTATACAGAAACACGATGTTGAGCGTTGCTCGTCAGTCTGCTAAAGTTCTTGGTCGAGCAAATCTGACAGGTTCGTGTTACGCCGGACGAACCTTCATCTCCTCAGTGCCAACAAAAGCACCACACACAAATGGACTGACCATTTTTCGAAGGATTCCAGTTCAGATGAGGAGGGTAAGTTGTAGTGGAATATTTAAATGATTCTGTTGCAGTACAGTGCTAAACTTTTAGTAAATTGATTTACTATCACAGTTTCAGAGCCTACTAAGACAGACCGGTACCATAGCACTGAATTATGCATCCAAAGCAACTCCAAATTCAAAGAAAATTGTCGGCACCTGGATGCTGACATGTAGTGGGATGGTTTTCATTGCAGTAGCTTTAGGTATTGTCGGTTATATAATTTTTTACTTTTGTGTTCGCTATGTTGTTAAAATTGTAACAGATGAGACTTATGGAAAGTGATCAGGGCATCTGCGCTATGCATTAGTCAACGTTTCATTAAGAATATATGGTTAATTGCCTATTCTTAATCTAGTTTATAATTTCAACCGTTGAATTTCTATTTATTCCACATCTAAACTTATTCGAGTTTTGAGTCGTTATAAATTATTGTATTATCAGTTACTTGCTTATGAGACTGAAAATTTTTTGAAATAAGGCAATAAAGTATCTTATACTGATCACTGTTTTTATAATTACTTCACCTTGCCGCTACATTCAGGAGGTGTTACCAGACTCACTGAATCAGGATTATCTATGGTGACGTGGAAATTACTTGGAGAAAAAATGCCTTCAACGGAACACGACTGGATCGAAGAGTTTGAGAAATACAAACAGTTTCCAGAATTCAAAATGTAAGAAATCCTTCACATTATGTGTACAAATTTTATCGTATGTTTACTTACCATTTCACGATACCACATATTTACTTGTATTCAAAACTTTGTTATTTCAGATTTCCAATGAGCTAAACATTTCTGTGTTTTGCAGAACGAACAAAAACATAACATTGGAAGAGTTCAAGCGCATCTGGTGGATGGAATATTTGCATAGAACATGGGGACGCCTGATAGGTGCTGCATTCATAATTCCGGCGACATATTTCTGGACAAAGGGTTGGTTCGATAAGAAAACAAAGCTAAGAGTTACTGCTCTTGGAACTCTGATTGGCATGCAAGGATTAATGGGCTGGTACATGGTCAAATCTGGGCTAGAGGACAGATTCGATGGTCCTTCTGATGTACCGAGAGTTTCTCAATATCGTCTGGCCTCACACCTTGGGTTAGCATTTATTATCTACACTGGCTTTCTCTACAACGCATTGGACAAATTGATTCCCGCTCAGAGAGTGGCTGTAGATTATTTTGGCTCGCGAAACTTTGATTCCAATTTGACAAAGGGTCTACGAAAGCTACGAATGATGACCCATTCAACAAAAGGCCTTATCTTCCTCACGGCTATATCTGGCGCCTTTGTTGCCGGGATGGATGCCGGACTTGTTTATAACTCATTTCCGAAAATGGGAGACAAATGGATACCTGATGACATACTCGCCATTTCACCTACACTTAGAAATTTCACTGAAAATCCGACAACTGTACAATTTGATCATAGAATATTAGTGAGTTACCTGATGACAATTTAAATACTTTTGATAGCTCAAAGTCGTAAATTGGTTTTGCTGAAACATTATCTTATTTCAGGGTATTACAACACTTTCAATGATCACAGCAACTTGGTGGATTTCACGGAAGTACACCTTGCCTGGACGGGGGGCAAAGGCCGCAATGGCTGTTTTGTGCTTAGGGTATCTGCAGGTTCTTCTAGGTATTACGACACTTTTACATTATGTTCCCGTCCCACTAGCAGCTTCCCATCAGTCGGGAAGTTTGGCACTACTCTCTGCAGCGACGTGGCTTTGCCATGAATTAAAATATGTTAAAAAGCTGCCCAAGTGAATTTGTCTACAAGTTAGCTCCAGGTTTGTACAAAATAGTATTACTTTGCAAATAATTGGAGAAATGTAAAATAGAGCGCTGCGATGATATGACAGTAATAAAAAAATACAATTTACGATACAAGATTCACAATTTTTATATCTTATTGTTTTTCTGTATTATGAAGCTCAGAAATAGCGTTTAGTATCTCGCCGAGGATGAAACTGTTTTGTTTTCACTTTAACACGAATTATGAAACCGCGATCAATTGCGAAAAGCATGTCAGACTGAAAAGTAGGAACAGATGTTAAAGAGAAGGAGGTGATGAGTTTACAACATTATGCTAATTTATTTGTCAACGTAGTGTGCAGTCATATTATAGTTATTTGTAAAAATTAATTTTAATTATACATATACTATTACGTTAAACCTATGACAAAAATATCGAAGCTTACGTTTTTACTTCATTTATTATTATTGTTATTATTTATTTATTTTTTTTGTTCTTAAATAATACAACAATTGAATTCTTTATAATTTTGTCAAACATTAAAATATTGCCTTACGTGGTATAAACCGAGTTAGTTTGATATTTATCCTTAATATTTGTTATTTATTTTTTTTTTTTAGAATAAAATTTTCACTCAACGGACTTGATTGGATATTTATTTAATACATATGTGTGTAAATGACGGTAATTTTCGTTAAAAAAAAATGAAAATCTTCAAGATTTATTTTCTACCTAATTAATTAGAATTTATCGCTGTGTCATTTGTGTATATACTGTCTGACTCGCTCAAAAAATGTTCCGTTCTATCAGAGGTTTCAATTACTAGACTTTTACCCCCAATCTCAATGTCAAAATCACTCAATTTCATTGGTAGTCATACTAAGTTGGTCATCTCCAATCAGTTACTAAATTACTTCATAATAGTGTTTTTGTTCCTTTTGTAATTTATTTTAATCAATTTTTTTTCTTGTAATTGTTTTCTTATACACATTGGTCCAATGTGGCAACATCATTTGTGTAATGAAATCACCACACGCTATAGAAATTGCACTTTTAAATTGTAACACTTTTTATATTTACATTCACAACGTGTTTCTTGTTGCGTCATCGCCGCTTCCTTGTAAAACGCAACATATCTAAGAGTATTTTTGTGACATGGCTGTGTAATGATTGCAATATTCCCTCCTGCTACATACGCTATAATTTTAACCCAAAATTTGCAATTTGCTGGAAAAAAAATTTGAATGCAGATTCTATGAATAGCACATTCGCCTTGTGATAAGTTACAAAAACATTATAAAAGACTCCTTAACAAGAAAAGTTTATAATCGAAGGATTAATTTCGTATGTATGAGACTTCCGTAATAAATAGTTGTTTATTCTTTTCGAATTGTTTTTCATGATTATAGTTGCATCAGTCTGATAAAATTTGTTTACGCATTTACAAGTTGAACTATGAAAAAGTCATTAATTGATAGTTATGAAATATATTACAGTACATAAATGCGAAACTACCTTTATTTTCATTACAAAGAGAATTGATTTTTCAATTACTGAACTACGCAGACTTTCAAAGAGCACTTAGTTTATCACAAAACTAAGGTGAACGCGGATATATATTTTTTTTTTTTGTTAAGTCTATATTCTTCTATTGTCTGCAGGATAATTCGAGGCACTAAAAAGTTTCAAGATTTACAACGCAATCTGCTGATTGCTAGTCAAAAATTTCTTGCGTAATCGTTCAGTTTGATTTGTAATATTAGATCAGCAACGAAGTCCATATTTTACAAAGACTTTATCACGTGAAATGTCCAATATTATGCATAATGTTCACCACTATACGAGATTTTTAGAAGTTGAAGGAGTGCATTTCTCTTTCGCTTAAATGTTTTTTCATACAATTTGTCTACTCTATTTGAAAATGATATTGATATTTGGCGATACTGATCCATGAAGCCAGACAAATCACAATACTTCGCATATTACCAAATTTTAATCTTGGTATATACCTCGATCAATACCAAAATAATTTAAACTGGCAGGTAGTTACATTAAGGAAATGCATAAAATATTAAATATGTACACGCATATATTATAGTTGTAGGTAATTAGGTATTGAAAAATCTTTCGCAAACTGAGTTATATTAAACTGTCTTCTAATTACCGCATTTATATAATAATATAATATATAGTTGTTGCTGATAATTTATAAATTAAAATACATACGCCTAAATATATTATATAAAACCCAGTTTGTGAAGGATGGTCATATTATGTTTATGTATATTAGTTGAATCGATCGTTGCGAAATCATTAATCGGAAAAGGTGTCATTACTCTATATGGGTGTACCCGGGATGTAAGTTACGAAAGAAAAAACGAAATGAAGTTGAATAACTAGTGAGGACACAGAAATTGAAGCATCGAGTCCTGTCCAACATTATCTAGCTTCATTCGTTTAGAGAAAGATGGACAGAGAATTTGCTTCACCTAAGTCAGCATTTAGCTCGTCTTTTCTACAAATTTCGAGTCATGACACTTTGGTTGAGATACCATGTAGCTAAATTTAAAGGATTTTAGAAAATTGCAAGTGAAAAATTGGGCTTTTAGCTCGCTATTCATCTGGGTTAATCTGTATAAAGATCTTTATGACAAACGTGTGACGCGTGTGTATGTGTTTCAAAATCTTCTGATCAGAAGTACTTTACTACTTGAGAAAAAATATACCTACAATCACTTGTGTATCAAAACGTTGACGACTAGTTCGATTTCTATCTCAATACTAATTTAGCAACATAAAAATGTTTCCTCACATTCATTGTGCAATTTTCAAAAAACTTTCACTCTGTGCCTTCAAATTCAGTTTAAAAAATAGTACAATAATTTACTTTAATATGCTTGTAGGAAGGAGCAAACGGTCCATTTTTAAACGTAAGTCTTTTGACCAAGTCTTAACTAGAATTCTCACTAGGCCATGGTATCAAAGATAAAGTTTGTTTCAGTGGTTATTTGAGCTGGAAA
Source organism: Diprion similis (assembly GCF_021155765.1). Lineage (NCBI taxonomy): Eukaryota > Metazoa > Arthropoda > Insecta > Hymenoptera > Diprionidae > Diprion > Diprion similis. Next base: position 13,446,189 of record NC_060116.1, on the reverse strand, counting down.
TAAGATACTATTTTATATCACTATATCGATTCAATACACAAAGAAAAAAATATTAAGAAAAAATTCCAAAGTCCTGCCATAAAAAGTAAACACAGCCTGTTAAAATGTGTTCTGTACTGGTGAAACATTTGGTTACATTTCAATAGATCTACAAACTTGATTGTACATCAAGCACATAATTATGTCGCAGAGTTAAACAGTGAGTTAGCAAACAGTACAAGTTTTCACTATATTGTTTCTAGTTCAATCCAAATACTCTATTGACCGTATAAGCTCGAACGTATAATTTCAAAATTATCCAAGTATGTAGCCATATGTCATTAATTATTACGGTATATATAACGTTATATATATATGAAATTTTTGCATTCTAGGAACAAGTTCTTCTTTTCTATTCTGATCTTTGATTGTAAAGGTAGTAAAAACTTCCTTATAAAAAACTGGAATGTTACCAGCTGCTGCACCGTACGTCAATCAAAAAATAATATAAAAACAAAAGGAAATGGTAAGAGTAGTACAGAAATCATCACTGAATAGACACGTTGAACTTTAGTAATCTGTGTTAAGGAATGTCCTTTTAAAGATCTTTTTCGCAGTAAAAGTTAGCGTCACTTAACTCCCATATACAATTTGTCAAGTTCAACTAGTTTTTGTAGGGCTGGTGTCAATTTTTTCCGGATTTACAATTACTTGTATTACGTAACTTTGTTGAATCTTAGCTTCTTCTATGTGCATCTTGTCCCCGAGTAGTTTTCCTCCAAAAAACCACCTTTGCCTTGATGGCTCCAGACCTTCTTGACTCTGTGCCGTTAAAGAATGAATAATTAAATATAATTGTGGTAAAAGAAAAAAAAAAAAAAAAAAAAAATGGAATTAAAGCAAGGACTAGCGTGAATGTTGAGCAAATTTGTAAAGCTGATTTGACGAAGTGAATTGAGAATTACTAATTATTGTTCATTCTGTTAATCAAACACAGCAATGTGATTATATTGCAAAATTGATACCATTGCGCATAGTAACAATCATACCTGCAACTTTTTCTTGGCAGCTCCTATCGTGTCTTTACTATAAACGGGTAATTTAACATCTCCTAGGGTAGTAGATAGCCTAAGTTTCAAAGTCATTTCTGTGCCTCCGTCGACGGGCTCTGTGGTAGAGAGAAAAGAACCAAATAGTTAGTTTAAGAAGATACAGAGCACACCAGTTTTTACAATAAACTAGTAATCTACTTGATATTTCAGTAAATCTTACCCTTACCAGAACAGTCAGCCGGCGAATCTCTACCGCTGTCTTCTTTAACAATATTTATTGGATATGACAAGCAGTAAATGGGAACCTGATATCTAGTTCCCAATTCATCGTAACACTCAGTTAAATATCCATTAGGCACAGAGACATTAGCTCCATCCAAAATAGCCTGTGCCAACTGATAGTCTTGGGCCTCAGCCGCGGTTGCGCCAGCCCTTAAGGCGTCCCATATTTCTTTGCGCCCGTCAAACGCTGGCGCAGTGTCCCAAAATTCATCTCTCTTGCTTCTGAGCTGACCCTCCGTCAAAGGAACGTCCGACTTCCATCTGATCACTTCGTGGCAAAGCGGATGGTTTTTTCTTGAATTTCCTACATGAAATTATAAAAATGAATGGAATAATTAATATTTTCAACTTACGCAAAGTGTTTGACATTTGTTTTACAACTTTATCTTAGGTGGATACGGATAGGCTAAAAACCATCGTAAAATAATGATTATAAATCTGTAGATTTTCCAGCAGATATTGGTCAAATAGCTCGATCTATTGATTGGAATAACTAATAGAACAGTAAAAATACAAACTTCTAGCTATGTGAAGAGGTTTTGATGTGGTATAAAAAACAGTTCTACGCTTAGTCTTTTTGTTGAAAAAAAATCTATTGAGCCATTGAGGCTATGTTTGGTAGCGTGGATCGAGGTCTGGCATTTGTTTTACAATTTAGGTCACAGCTTAACAAGGTACCTACATCAGCAAATAGAAATTAAAATCACAAGTAGAAGTAAGTAAAAACGAAAGCTACGTTGTAAATGAGGAATATCGTATACATGAGAAGTTATTTTTTTAAAACTTTCTTTCCACTTCTTTTTTTTGTTCCTTCATCATTTCATCGTGTGCAATATACATAATGTTACGAGTCGGTATTCTGGGGTGAAAAAAAAAAAATCAAGAAATAATTTCTAAAAAAGAAGAAATGTGAACGTAAAAGAGACCGCCGTCGAGTTCTAAATTGCGTTTTGAATAAATTATAGGTTTCATGCGGTGACCCATATCAGGTGTACGTGATTTCCAAGGTTAGTTGGTGTTTGTTGAAAATATTGTTTCTCACCTGAATTTGTCCTCGTAGAGTTGCCCGACGTGTCGTCAACAGAGCCGTTCCTAGCCCTTGTTATGCCTATGCAGCCTCCCATCCTAGGCGGCGAAAATAACCAAACATTTCACTGGAATTTACCAACACCTTACATGCCATTTTCGTCCATCTTTACCTATTTTATCATTCCGCCACAACGCGCGCTGCCATCACACAAAACCTCGTTAAAAAATCTCTTGCTAGCTCGAACTCGAACTCCTAGGACGCCTGCCTGGGTTGTTTCCAGTAAATGACGTATACGGACTATGAGAGAGACGACGAGGTGACGAGAGGGTTGCACAAGATGATTGAAATAAATAATAACAAAAATAAGCGAGAATACTTTTTTTAAAAGGCGGTTGTAAATTACTTCGTAGACACGCGGACCTTCTACTGCTCGTGTCGTTAAATTTAATAGCTTACAGTTGCTGCTTTCTGTTTATTAAATTAACCCGTTAAGATTTAACAGTTATCGAAACAACGTTATATATGTATGTAAAAAGAAAGCAAAATAATTTAAAGAATGAGAAAATAAGTTGTGGTTAGGTGGTGACTGTATTATTATGTTGAAATTTCTTAATTGTTTTTCGACTTCAAACGTTTTTTTTTTCTCCCTCTCCTTCTCTCTTTCTCTCTTTATTTCTCTATTTTATCTTCATGAAAATTTCCTCATACGCATATGTATGTATACATACATACTGGAAGTCAGAGATATTCGCATATCTTATTATTAGAATTCATAAGATATCAATTGAAACTTGAAACGTCAAAAATTGATAGATTGGACGTATTTAAGATTTTCTATACTATTTTTCAATTTACGACATGTTTTCGTATTCGTATATACATTCAAAAACATTCCAAAACTCATCAACTGTGCACGCACGATATTTTACAGGGCCTTTCCGCGATGTCGAATCACCCGAAGGCTCAAATGGTGCGTAATTATTCGACGATAGGTTTTTGTGTTGGCAACTGTACGCACTGATCGTGATCACTCGGGGTCCTCACGGTATTGAAAAGTTCAGGGTGAAATATGGAGGTTTCAACAAGCTCCTCACTCGCCGAGAAGTTATCGGCAGCTTTAAAAAACGATAGCGACTTGATTAAGGAATGTCAAGATATAGCCTCAGGTATGCATTATCATAATTACTCGACTAATGACGCGCCTACTGACCTTGAAATATCAGGTAAAACAAACTTGTTGGGACTGAGGTTATCTTCTGTCTCTATCGCCCTCTCTTCGTTTCGGAATATATATTCTATCAACATTTTCAAAATCATTATCTGATATGAATTTTCAATTTTTCTATGGTCCTACATTTTTTCTTCAGTAAAAGATTATCCGTCGATCAAACCCTATGTTTTCATCCACGAACTGTCTACTCTAAGATCGATTAATCTTCCTTTTTTGTTTTCAGACATCGAATATGGAAAATTGAAGCTTTTGAATTTCGTTGAGGAACTCGCTCCGTTTCTCACTGACAAAAATGTTACTTCGAGGGCTCAGGGAACGCTTGCGTTGTCAACAACGCTTAAGCACTTGTCGAAAGATTTTTTAAACGAAAATGAGTTACATTTTATCACAACCTTTTATTGTGATCGGATGAAGGATCAGCATGAAGTTATTCCATCCGTTTTACAGGGTATCCTGACCATCGTAAGTTCTTATATTTAATATTACGGTTTAAACTAAATATCAGTTTTCAGGCATCAATTTTCCTTTATAATCCACAATATAAATCAGCGATGACTAAGTTTGATTACTTTCAAAATGTTACAGGTTCAAATGAGTCGTTTACCCCAAGATTCACCTCCTAGGTTGTTGAATGTCATGTTTCAGCATGTACATTGTCAGTCACAACTGCAGCCTATTCGGAAGTTGATATATTTGATATTCCAAAGTCTCTTACAAAACAGAATAGATGACTTGCGTTCCATGGGGCCTGATTTTATATATGGAGTAATTTCATCTATAGACGGTGAACGAGATCCAAGAAATTTGATGCTATTATTCGATATGCTCCCAAATTTTATTCAAGAATTTCCATTGGGCCATTTGACGGAGGAAATGTTTGACGTTATTGCTTGCTATTTCCCAGTTGATTTCAATTCCGTAAGTAGGCCTGATCATGGAATTTCCCGTTGATTTAAAATTCTATCTGTTTTCTGATTATCCGACATTCTTTCATCTTGTAAATTTTTCAATCAATTTTACAGTCTGCGTCAGAAGCTCAAACAGTTACTCGTGATGATTTGGCGTACGCCCTAGCACCTTGCCTTTATGCCTGTCCAGAATTTGCCGAATTTTGTATACCTCTCATAATCGAGAGATTAGACTCAAGCTTAAGACTAGCAAAACTAGATTCATTGTATCTTCTACGCAAAGGTTCTTCTACCTACGGAGCCTCAGGACTACGATCACACCTTGATGAATTGTGGCCAATTTTACGAAAAGAAGTCTTCCCAGGCGGGGACACTGAGATGAGGAATGCTGGATTAGAAACCATAACCGACTTAGTTAAAGTGTTGTCCACAGATGATACATTACGAGTCAGTTTCATCGAAAAAGTTATCACAGACACAAAATCATCACTGTGTGACGTTCAATTGAGTCTTTATTGGCCGGCTGAAAAATTGTTGGAAGCAGTTGCTAAGGCAGATAAATTAGCTTGTGCCCAAGTTTTGAAAACCTTTATACCATTGTGCCTTGGTCAATATTCAACGAAGACTTCTTACTCGGATAGAGTTACTTTAACAGAAAGTTTGAATAACTTGATGGCAATATGCGAAGAGCAGAGATTTATAATAAATAGTATGTCAATGCATTCAGCTCACCTCACACTGATAAAATAAAAATAACCAATTTTTAATCTCCTGTTACTGAATTTTACAGGTGTGCCCGAACTTGCTTGGACAGATATACCAACATTGTACTTGAATGCTTTAAATACTGATAATATTGAGTTAAAATTAAAGACTCTCTCTGGATTGACAATACTGAAGTCGTCGTTGAATGACGTAGCCAGGAAAGTTCTCTATGAGAAAATTTGTGTGGCAGTAGATGATGGAAATAATGAACTAAAGAATACATGCCACATATGTCTCTCAACTTTTGCTAAAATTTATCCAGACGAAATTCTGGGTATCGTTATGAACCAACTAGCTATCAACGACTGTAAGCTTGAGATATTCATTGGAAAATTCACATGCACCTCTTTTCTTAATTAATTTCTTCAGTTGGTCAAGACTAATAAATTAAAATTACTTTCAGCAAACATGGATAACACAGTTTTTACCCACCGATTGCAAGCCTTATGTGCTGTAGCAAAAATACCAGAATTGGGTCTGCAAATTTTACCTAATGTAGTAGTGGTGGCTACGTCTAACAAATTAGAAAAGAGTATCCCAGCATTGTCTTGTTTGCGAAAACTTGTAGCTGGGAGAAGTGATACTTTCAGTATACCAAATTTTTTGTATAAAAATTGTAATATTGTTGAGTTATTGGTGTCAGCAGATACAAGTGGCTGCTCCACACAGAAATTAAATTTAATTGCTTCAATTTGTCGATCTATAGTGAGGAAATTGGATGTGAAGGATCAACAACAAATTGTAAATAAATACGTTTCGATTCTTAGTGAAAAACTTTCCGAAAGCAATGTGATTGTATTGGAAGGACTTTTAACACCATTGCAAAGAAATGTTGACATTGCAAATAAGGTCAACTTGTTGAAAAATCTATTACACCTTGCAATCAACAGCGTCAATTCAAGTTCTAAACAAGTATCAAGTAAATTGATATCAGTATTGATAAATAAACAAAACGAAGACAAAAATTTCCTAATAGTTTTAAATATGCTGCGGGACTGTATCAAAAGCATTTTGGAACACGGTTCGAATACCGAGCTTAAAGAATCAGCCATCACATTGAATACCTGGCTAACAAAAGCTTTGGTTGTCAAAGGAAGCCAAAATTCTCAAGAGTATCTCGATTTTGTAAGTAAAAGGAGACATAATTGAACTTGGCTTTGTACCACGTTATGTCATCAGATATATTCCACATTTTCTATGTAGCGAATGAAAAGTATGTACTAATCAAAATCTTGTTTCTTGCAGCACATAAATTTGTTGAAGGACTTGGAAATGGGACATAGTGTTGCGAACGGTTTTAAAACTCTATCTGATAGGTTTGAGGATACTGTGACTGAGGAGAACTTCTGCAATGTTAAATTATTCTACAAACAGAGGATATTTCAAAATATCATTCAAAAAAACAAGGACTTTGATGCACAATCAAGACAAAATTACCTAATGGCTCTAACACATTTAATCGAACAAGTTCCAATGGAGTTATTACTCATGCATTTAGAGCCGGTAATGTATATTTTATTTAATTTTAAAATAACAATAATGATATAGAGTTTGTCAATTTATCACACATATGATAATTGGTGAATTTACACTAGCAATATGTCATACTGTTATTTTAATGTGTTTAAATGATTTATTTTGAAGCTCATCCCACTGCTAATTGAATCCATCGCACTAGACAACTCAGAGCTAATACTGTCGACACTAGTGACCTTGAAAGTTCTGCTTGACACAAGACACAAGATCTTTCATGAGCAAGCACAACACTTTATTCCCAAATTCCTGAGTTTGACGATACGTAGGGAAATGGTAATACTGATCGCAGAAAATTTTCATAAGTGTACTTAAATTTTAAGAGAAAAAAATTCGATCTCATTCTAATGGCCTTCATGGGAGTACCTCACCGTGAACACAAGTATACAGTTTTACCTGAAATACATGCTAGGTTTCAAATTCGACTATCGTTTTATTTTTCAGAAAGTCAGAACCGCTGCATTGGAATGCTTGTTGCGTTATGCGCATTATCCGACTGTCTTGATTCTTCCTTTTAAAACGGATGTCTTGGAGCGATTAGCTGTAGCGATCGACGATCGAAAACGTTTGGTCAGATCAGTTGCTGTGAAAGCAAGAACTCGCTGGTATCTTGTCGGGGCGCCAGGAGAACCGAAATAATCTTAACTGAGACGAAATAGCTGAACTTTCAATTAATGATTTTAGTTTCATTTACAGAAATGAATTTAAGAAAAGAAAATTGAACTCTGCCTGAATAGTCTAGGTAGAATGCAATAAAAATTGCTTTTTCAGGTGAATTTTCACTGCGGACCTTTACTTCGATCGCTGGTGCCAATATGTCATTTCAGACACTGACTGCCGTTACTGTCTTTTATTTTTGGTAAATCCTGTCGATATTGGTCTGTACTATAGTATCCAATGTTACCTTCGATTGTCCTTCAGTTCGCAAGGCACAAGCGAGAGACCTATCACATAATAATTTTTATTTATTTTAAAAACCGCAAATCAAAGTGATTCTCTGTTGCATATTTAACTGGACTACTTTAAATTTGAAGTATTGTTGAAACGTCCAGAAGTTTTTAATAATAAAAAAGTGTTGATACTGTCTTATTTTTAAACATCAAGGTTGTACAGAATGTTGAAGAGAACTTGATGGCAGTAGGTACTTGCTAAAGTTATGGAATATGTGCACTTGTCGAATTCACAAATATCCTATTAAGTGTACGTATGTAAATAAATGATGTGATTTCTGAAAATTTGAGATTATTCTCAAGCATGCGTTTATTATATCAGTTAATAAAGTATCTATTTCTTACGGTTTGAATCAGTTGGCATGGATAAACGATAGATATGTGTTTTTGTTATATTTCTTTACAATTTTAAATAAAACTTCATAGGTACAGAATATATAAAATACCAATCTGCGCCAACTATACGTAATTGAATCAGGCATTGATCTGGAGTAATTGGATTACTTGTGGAAGCCACATTTAATGTGTTTAGTGTGCCGATACAATGGTTGACGGTAAGAAGTGTCCGACAGTTCGTCTGTTACATTAAAAAAAATGTATTTCACGCCTACAAAGTAGAATTGTAAAAACTAATATTTATATTTAAACTATTTATCATTCACCCGTTAGCAAAAATTTTTTCAAATGTAGATACCTAATCTACGTATGATAGCAAAATCTATCCAGCAGGTGGTGTGGTCAAGAACGGTGCTTACAAATATGATGATGGTACAAGATACGTTGGTGATTGGAATGGCAGGGGCTTGAAACATGGAGCTGGATCATTGGCATTGGTTGACGGAACTCGGTACGACGGTGCCTTTCAAAATGGCTTGTGTTCTGGGCTTGGTGTTATTGTATTTCCAGATGGAGCAAAGTAAGTTTTGCTCTGATGTAAAAAATCGATAAAACTTTGACCTCTTAACAATTAGCGTACCAATTAGGTACTCAAAATTATTATTATCGTACATTTATCAATGTCTAGGTATGAAGGAGAATTCATGCAGGGCTGGTTTCATGGACATGGCGTATTCTGGCGTGCTGATGGTATGAAGTTTGAGGGAGAGTTTCGAGGTGGCAGAGTATGGGGACTAGGTATTTGTCTTATTTATAATAATTTTCAGACTGGATTATTTTCCAGTATTCATAGATTATAATAATGAATGAAAGGTTGATTACTGGTAGAATAAAAGCTTTATTGCTGATGCTGACACCGATCCATTAACTTATTATTCAAATGCATGGTTCTAATTTTCTGGTCGTTTTTTACCAGGTCTGGTAACTTATGCTGATGGTTCGCACGGCTTTCCAAGAAACGAAGGCTTTTTTCAGGATTGCAGATTAGTGCGCCGTAGACGATGTCCAGAAGTCATTCAGAAAGCCCAAAAAATCTCTATGATGGCTAGAGCACAGTGTGATGCTGCATAAATTTTTGTCATAAGAATATGACTAGTTTGAAAATTTCTGGGCCTCTGCTATTCGAATGAGGACACTATATCGTCCCATTATAGAATTAAATTTACTCCTCATAAATTCAAATAAATACCTGTAATGATCATAACTTGTGTTTAATGGGTACTCGTAAGGATATGTGTACGTATAGGTATACCAAATGGATAGTCAAAAGTTTTCCAGTTATGTACAAGTCAATTTGTACGGTCAATAGATGGTGTTTAGGCATATTATGGGAATATATCGAAACAAACTACTAAGCTAATAAATTGTGAAGGAGTTGTACACTAAAAGGTGAACAAAAAATTTCAGATCCTTGATATTGGTAACTTGGATTACAATTCATTTAATATTACACATAGTCTAATGATCTTACATCCAAGTTCACGGATAAGAATGCTTCTTAATTTCTCCACTGGCATACTGTGAATCGAATTATTCACATTAATGTCTACATTGATAATTGGAAGGATCACACATGCATCATGTGTCTTACTTAATCATATTTATTTTTTTCAATAAAATGATGACCGATATTTTGACTTTTGCATAATTATAGGTAGTCTCAAGAACATGAATGCCTTGTTGTGTATACATATCTGTAATAATATATAGTTTACCCCTCAAAAATCACACGAATGATACAAGATTATAAAATGGAATACGTTATAAAACAAGACAATCGCTGGTTTTGTGTTTTGTCAATTATAGTTTTGTAATCGTAATATGCAGGTACAGTTTCAAATATTTCAAACAAAGAAGAAAACAATCTTCCAAATCTGCGACAAAATTTGGTAACTCTTGACGGAAATAGAAGAGTAGAATTCGAAAAAAACTAAAAAAATTAACCCAGATTAACAAAGAAATTTTTCCCTTCTCTAAGAATATGTTGAATTATTTTTCGTTGTAATTGCAAACTGCTGAGTTAATAATAACATCATGAGACCAGTGACGAAATATCTTGCACTGATATGGAATAATGAAAATTGATTACGAGTGGCATAGGGTGGGATTTTCTTTAAATCATAGTAAAAAAAAATAAAAAATAATGCGACCTCCAGTTCTAAAGTTTAAAGATTGCGTTGCGAATAAGGTGCCGGCGAGTGCGCGATGTGCGCATGCCTCGTAAATCACGCGTTCCGCTAGTGATGCGCACGCAGCTGATTTTGGCACTCTGTATCTCGCACGCCTCGTATATTCGTGTGAATTTTAATGGTCGCCAGAGCAGGCACGTCGCGTTAAGTATTCTCAATCAATTCGCTATTGGCAGATAGAGATCCGGCGATCTGGTGACTGGCCGTCAACCAATCATGAGCACACTGAATCCTCTATCAAAATACGTTTGAGAATTGCACAGCGTTGATCGACACGTCGTATGTATGTAACTCATGCAGTGCCGTTACGACCTTTGGCACGGCGCAGGTGCACGTATGTGATACGTTAACCACGCACACACTTTTGTGCGGACCATACGCACATGTCGAGTTTCGATAGATGAAATCGGTGAAATTTTCGGAACAGATGATGAAATTTACGAACTTGGAATACGACGACATAATACCTACTCATAAGGAAATTCTCATTGTCGCATGCCGTACTACACCTCTACGATATATTCCCCCGTTTCACAAAATGTGTTCCGGTAAGAGAAACTCCAGTTTCAGTAACATTTGTATTACGACAAGCTTAGTACCCCGATACTCACCAAACTTTTACGGTTATCAGTGCATTCTTTGAGTACTAGCCGTACTAGAGTACACACATCACGCGTACGTCGTGTTAACAAGTAAATAATCCAACATATGCATATCACTACGCTCGGAACATGTTTGGACAAATCATTATTGTTTACTTATTCATAATTGACATGCGTTAATCGTTATTCCTAATTTCTAATTAATTCTCGCGTTATATCAAATAAATAATAATTCATACTTATTACTGGAATAGTTGTTATTTGATTTTTTTTTTATCCCTAATTATTAATCGATTAATTGTAATTATCAAATAGTTGTCTTCGAAAGTTTACCTTCAATGACCAAAATTTTCAAACCATATACGATTTTATTTCTTCTAATAGAAACGTTTAGTGACGTACATCAAGCATCATTCACATTATCATATAATTCACATTAGAGTTGCATAATTCAAATCCAAAATTTGTACTCTAGTGGCAATTCGACCGCTCATAATTCAAAATTTTATTGAACCAATAGTCCAAAAAAGAATTTGACGAAAGATAATACCTTATCTGTTATCAGAAGCTGGTGATCCATTGCCTGTTGAATCCTTCTGTCGACCTTTAAATATAATATGCATCTATATTCATAGTCAAGTGAGACTGGCTCTAGTGGATCAAGGTTTTCAGTTTGCTTTGAACTGTGTATTTTTCTCAGACTAACTTCGAATGAGGTATAAATATATAATCTAGCTGATTTAAATTTCAAACGTCTGGCTTATATATAAAATACTTCATTCCTTGTAACGGTTGTTGAATGCGGCGAATGGGAGTATCGTTGTTGATTGACAAGATAGAACATATCTTCCCTAGATTGTGAGTTGAGTAGTACTAATTTTTTAGTGGTACACAATTACTGTTCAAATTATTTTCATCCCGTCCAGTCTTCGGAAAAAATATTTTCATTGTCCATTGTGATTTTAGCATATACGTTAATTGTGGTATTATTTTATTCAATAATTTTTCAATGTGCATCAGTTTTTCAATGTAACATTCAAACTTAAGTTTAATTTCATTGAAAATATTCAAGCAAACAGTATATGAGCAACATTCAATATATGAGATTGTTGAGTGATTTTCAAAAGTGTACCCAGAGTACAGTCACACACCATTTTATCTGAATTATTACATGTACGGAAATAGCTTTGCACTCGATCAATCACAGGTTTATTAACTCAAACCTGGAACTAATTGAAACTACCATTAAGATTTTTTTCAAAGAAAATTTTTGCACGCAATATATAAATTTGTGTAATCATATTACATGGTGACCACTAAAAGTAGCTGAAAATATCCCCTAACTTTCCCCTTACTTTCCCTGGCCAAATTATAATTTTTCCCTGAGTAAAAATCAAACTAATATTGCCAATGCGAATATTTAATTAATGAAGCTCTGATTCAATCGATATTCAGAAACACATTCATGATCTATTCAATGGTCATTGTACCGAGCACATGAAAAAATAATTGTTCATAGTTTTATTTTTAGAAAAACAAACTTTATTCCTTCTTCTCCCAATACACCGCCATAAAATTCCCAGTCTAATTAAAAATTTACCTAGCCAGTGGCCACCGTGTATTAATCTCTATTAGAAAATAACGTGTAATAATATTTTGATGTAACCTTCAAGGTAGATACAATTTTTTGCTAACATTTTTCATGCTTATTGCCACGGTCGTTTACTTTGTACATTAAACCCTGCGCACTTCGCTTACAGCGTGCGTGTTCGTATTTGCGTATAGTATGCATAATTAAAATTTACTTTACGTAACATGTCTGATCTTTGACCTGTTGTACACGCCTGAGCTCAGTGAGTATGACACCAGGAGCCTTCCGTGCATAAAAATGTTCACAATACTCGGGACTGATCAGTTTCAGCTGAATAAAACCTCGTTAACCACATTTGCTTCCAGCCAAAGTTATCGTAGTTTCGTTCCTGCTAATATTCTATATGTGGGAGGTCAGATTCGATTAAGTAGTGATTTATTTACGCACCATATATCTGTGCAAACGTACAGTATCTTATCTAATCGTAAAATATCCTGAAATTGTTGTGTGACGTAGACAGCGTACTCAAGGTTTCAACTACTTCCAAGGTTAAAAATTTGGTGACTAATTCACGTGTAATCACTGTTTCAAATTAATCATAATTTTAACTGCACCTACTGTCACTAACCACGACCCTAATTTGATGAGATCAACAAAATAACATGTCTCCAACGATAATATAAAAGCTACCAATTTACTTGGTTCTTGTATTTCACAATCATCCGATGCAAATACCATGCTCTTGACATTAGCAGTGAATAATCTAATCGTATTTTTATATTCTATAGCTGTAGAAAGCTTGTACCTCCTTCTCACATTCATTAGAATTTGTCCTAATTTCGTCATATAGTAATACCCGTACCCAATGATATCTTATTCATAACGTGTTTCAGTAACGGAAGGAACAGCTTCTCAGAAGGTCAAGGTGAGCTGTTTATCAATTACAAATGGGACCTCACAGCTGTAAAGATTGCTTACATGCTAGGATTATGGCGTCGAATGGATACCCTAGCACTGGCTCAGCTGCAAAGCCTTTGGTGCACCACTCACCACCCTGTGAGTCAGTGAATTGTATGTGTGCCTAGACTAGCCACCTTCTAATTCGAATTTTATTTTGCATTTTAATACTAAGCATGACCACCTCGTAACTCTATTGTTTAGCTAAAAATAGTTGAATGTCTTATTAAAGCACATTTATGATAATAAACTCCTGTTAATGGTTTGGTAACAGGTAATCACGTCAAATTAAAAGTAATTAGGTGCTCATGTACTTTTTACGTAATGATACTGCCGAGTTCTTTCATTCGTGTAACACAATCTACATGTTCAAAGCGCCATTTCTTACTTCAATTTTTCTGACATTAACTTTACTTTTGTATAAATAGTATCGTCACTTTTTCTTTTCAGATTCTTTTTGCTACTATTTTGCTTAAAAAACTATTCACCATTCATATAAAAATTAATGTATAAAGTAATTGGATAAGAGAAAAACTGTGCGTGTTTATAATTTGTTCCAGTAATTGATATTGTTTTCAAACTAAAATGAAACTAGTTTTATATTCAGAATTCTAGTCGTATACAATTAAAACTCAATTAGAAATCCATAACTTCGTTAATGTCAGTAGCTAATCACTGAATGAAGTCAGTAGATAATCTCACGGCTTTGTGATTATTTAAAATATATCTTTAGCCAGGGACATCCAACTCAATTGTTTTATACATTATTTACAGCAATGCCGTGGTTTGGGATGGATATTGGTGGAACCTTGTCTAAATTAGTGTACTTTGAACCTAAGGACAGAACCAGGGACGAAGCTGATGCTGAAGTAGAAACCTTGAAAAATATTCGACGTTATCTTGTTAAGAATTCATCTTACGGAAAAACTGGCCATCGAGATACCCACTTGCAGGCAAGTACAATCAGTCTCTTATTATCCGACTTATGTTTTTACTAAAGGTCTTTTTTTTACTAAAGGATTTCTCAAAATGGAATGCAATAATTGTTTCAAATTCTGGCTTTCAGAATTCTTAATTTCTTAGGAGTTTTTAAGTATTTCAATTACGTGTTTTCTTCCAGATGGATAATGTCAGCATAAGGGGTAGACGGGGTACTTTACATTTCATCAGATTTCCTACTAGTGAAATGGGCAACTTTCTAGCACTAGCTAAATCAAAAGGAATGGCTAATCTGGTTACGACGGTTTGTGCTACCGGCGGAGGTGCATTCAAATTTGAAGAAAATTTCAAACGCGTAAGTTTTAAATTATTCCGACGGAAATGTTATTGACTCCAAATTTAACGATGTTTTCAACATATTTCAGGAAGTTAATATGAGTTTAGCCAAGTTTGATGAGCTAGATAGTCTGATAAGGGGTATGTTGTACATCGAAATGACAAATCCCCATGAATGCTATTACTGGTCACATCCCACATGTGACAATCGGTGTCAAAAAGTACCTTTTGACTTTTCTGATCCTTATCCGTTTTTGGTAAGTCAAAACAAATTGGAACTGTGTGCGGAATTTTTCTTTTATTCACTTTGTACCAGCCACAATAATGCAAAAAAATTTATGTACCTCAAAAAAAGTATCATTCACACATATTCTATATCCCTTGCAGGTTGTTAACGTTGGATCTGGTGTGAGTGTATTAGCAGTCTATGGTCCCAATAACTATAAAAGAATATCAGGAACAAGGTATTACCAATCATTATGAAGGCATTATTGAACATTGTTGAATTTTTGTCGACTCTATCATCAATACGTATAGGGTTCTCAGTACAAGGTCAATGAATATAGTCACATATAATGACGTTTCGGCCCTGGGGGGAGGCTCTCCTCAGAAAAATGTAATACTCTCACAAAAACATGTGAAGTGGAGTATTACATTTTTCTACTCCGAGTGTTCCTCACAGCGTGACGACCAGGTTATAACATTAGTTGGTGGTTAATTTAGAGAAGATTAAAAGAATTGTGACACCAAAAGAACCAGATAAATAATTAGGTTCTCATTCTTCATACGGCACAACTTTGGTAATTCCAAAGGATAAGATGTAATTTGGAATATCACTGGCGCCATGAGTTTTCTGTATGTTTCACTATGTGATGTCTAATTTGAATTGTTTTACCCTGTGTTTCGGGTAAACTAGACATAAAATTTTTTTGTGAGAGTATTACATTTTTCTGAGGAGGGCCGAAAAGTCATTATATGTGACTATATTCATTGACCTTCTACTGAGAACCCTATACATTAATGAACATTACATACAAAGATTTTTGGCTCCAACGCAATTATTAAAAAAAAAAAAAAATTCATTCTGGTTCAATTTTTCTTTTGTGTCCCAGCTTAGGTGGTGGCACGTTTTTGGGTCTGTGCTGTTTACTCACTGGATGTAATACTTTTGAAGAGGCTATCGATCTTGCGACTGGAGGAGATCATACGAGAGTAGACAAATTAATTAAAGATATCTATGGTGGAGATTACGACCGTTTTGGACTCCCAGGAGATTTAGTTGCCAGCAGGTCAGTATGTTGTTAATTAAAGAAAAAATAAATTATAAAATCTTGTTCTTCATCTATCGCTTTTGACATTAACCAATCATCGTGTACAAAGACTGCAATATTATTATACTTTCTCTGATACTATGCTGAATAATTTCTGTCCCGCTTAATGACCTTTCAATCTTCTATTTATCTAACTGTAGACTGTATGTCAAGTTTTCTCGGTGTGTACAGTTTCGGGCAGATGAATTCCAAGGAACGACGAAATGCTGTCTCGAAAGAGGATCTTGCGCGTGCCACGCTTGTAACAATTACCAACAACATCGGCTCCATCGCTCGCATGTGTGCTGTCAATGAAAAAATCGATAGGGTAATTTCTATTGTACTCGGCATTAATTTCTGTTACATAATCGAGGATTTCAATTTCAATCGTTTATTACGAGATATTGGGTAGAGTAAAAAATGTCGGAGAAATACCGTTTTTTTTATTTTTTTTTACTAACTGCCATCCAACCTAGGCATACATTTTCTTCGACTAATTATTCAAAACAGTTATCCTTGAGAATTCAGATGGCAAAAAGACGTTAATTGTAGGTATTTAAGTATTTTTTGAATGTGTTTGTCCCCACATCGATTATTATATCTTTTTTGGCTGATTTCGTTAAATTTCATGTGGACCCTACAATCTAAATCAAGGTTCAATTTGTCTGTATATGGAAGCTGACATAATTGCACTACTATTATTTCAACAGGTTGTATTTGTTGGTAATTTTTTGAGGGTAAACCCAATCTCGATGAAATTGTTAGCATCTGCTATGGAATATTGGTCAAAGGATACCATGAAGGCATTGTTTTTAGAACACGAGGTGAGCACATAGAAGTTCAGATGGACAAATTTCAGCATGTAATGTATATTTTATATGAATATATTATCATTACAGGGGTACTTTGGAGCAGTTGGTTGTTTATTACAGTTCAATGGCAATACAAGTTAATCATGTTCTACGTTCCGTGCCGTTATGTGAAGCATTCCCATGGTGATCACATCTTTATAAACATCGCGCCTAGTCGCATGTTGATGAAGATTTGCAGATGATTTCTATTTATCGAATTTAGCCGTTTAATAATAATCTAAAATCCGTAAGCAGAAATCAGTATTTTATTATTATTTATTTTCGTTATTGTTCTTACTTTATTTTAGGGCTCTCTACACGTTCACGAATATGTATATATGTATAGTATGTGCGCAAGTTGAGTAAAGAAAAAGGTGCCACGCCATTAGATTCACAGCCACAACCCATTGTTGAGTTAACACAAAACAAGCTTTCGTATAATTATTATTGATACACTCTGTGGCTTCAAATCAATGGCTCCACTTTGCTTTGTTCATTCTATACACGTCAAGTGTATATTATATAATCGTATTGGATCAAATTTTCAACGTGTATTTATAAAAGAGATAAAGAAAAAGAACAATGTTTTTACTTAACCATCATAGAAAGTCCAGTCTCAGGGCACAAATGTTTTAGGAACACAGAATGAGTTGGTGGACCAAACTGTACGTGCGAAGTGAATAGTTATTTATAACAATATTTTACAGAATAACTTACTTAATATAATGTCTAAGTTGTTGAATAATATTTGTAAGCTGTCGATGCTACATCTGAGTTTCTCACACAATACTTGAAGAACTCGAAATATAGCTTGAATTATCAACTGCTAAATCTTACAAAAAATCTCAACTTATTAATAATGAATTTTATCGAAATACTGATACGTACGATATTGTACAGATTACGTAGAACATTTAAAAAAAATCAATTTTATAGTAACTAATTTTATTACGTCTAGGAATAGTCGCTCTTGCGTCATATTATATACAAAAATCGTTTAATACTGTTTTCTTTTTACTTCGATAGTTTTATATAACGGGATAAGTGTTGGTGAATTTTGAAATGCATTACATTACACCACATTAGACAATATTTAGGTGACGCGAATTGATTTGCTTGAGGCTCTAGCTGGGGTATACTTGTTCTGTCTTAATTATCTGTTATTACACTGTTGAAATATGTAAGTATTGTATTTACGTCGTTGATAAATCTCGACTCGTTATATTTTATTTTCTCTATGTATACGTGATAGTAATAAGCCTAACAAACTATAAGAATAGCAAAATTATGTCATGCGTTCTCAGAGAAAGACTTGAGATAACTTGTATGTTTATACGAGTGTTACGAATCGATTGTTCACCTGTTTTCGTCAATAGTCTGAAGAAATTTATTAAATTATTGTCAGTATCAACCATAACGAATGTCGAGTTATTCAAATGGATATAAATTATTTGCATCTTTTATAAACCATCTTTTTATTTCTGATATCATATGAAAAGCGATTTTAGCATATTACAGCCATTTAACTATAACTATGGGTTGCAGCTTGTATATATATAAATATATATAAATTATGTGAAAGATCTCGCATCCTCCGTTCGCGCTGGTATCGTTCATTATTTATACTATTTTCAGTTGTCACTGATATTCTTTTCAGATAGTAAAGTTTTGATTCCAATTTTAGAAGCAACCAGTGGAGGCAACAGGTGTCTGTTTCTGTATGTTCTTCCCATACTTGGCGTTGCTTGGTAACCGTAGACAAACAGTATGGCAACATTCTGAAGTTTGATATTTTCATTGCTTTCCAAAAGTTTTCAATTTTCGAATAACTTTACATCAGTATTCAACGATTGAATAATTGAATAGGTGTATGTAGTACAATATCTCATTAAGAAAAATTTTATCGCAAACTCTAAATCTGAGTACAAGCAAAGAAAGTATTTTCAACGTCCTTGTAAAAATTCATCAGCACAATGGTAAGGTTTAAAAATTATTCATCAACTTGAATGTTTTCTGTCAATGCCTATTTTATTAACAAAAAATGTAATTTTATCTATAGGGTCCTAAGAAAGGAAAAGGGAAAAAAATGGAATCTGTCGAAGGAGTAGATACATCGAAAATGAATAGAGAGCAGCTGGAAGTTTATTCGCATAAAATTTTGGAAGAAATGGAAAGGGAACGTGAAGAAAGAAATTTCTTTCAGCTAGAGCGTGACAAGCTGAGAACATTCTGGGAAATCACGAGACACCAACTAGACGAAGCTCGGGCAACCATTAGGTAATTTAAAGAAGAAATCATAATACTTATTAATTGTTTCTCAAGAATTTTATGCAATGATATTTACGTAGAAATAAGGAACGTGAGAAGGAAGAATTGATTGAAAAGCATGAAGCTGAACTAAAGTTGTATAAGCAAAAAGTGAAACACTTGATGTATGAGCATCAAAGTAACTTGTCCGAAACTAAGGCTGAGCATATGGTTGCGCTCAAAATGGCTCAGGATGATCACACTTTACAAGAAAATGAACTTATCAAAGACAAGAAGGAGCTCAAAAGAATGCGCAAAGAGCAAGAAATGGCACAAGTAGATGAAATACGCGAACTAAAACTGGTGAGATTTTTATAAATTATAAATTAATTTCCACCCATATGAATATAAGATTACATGATTATGTTCTTTCTATTACGTAATAGGCAAATGCAGAGGAAATGAGTAACATGATGAAGAAGTTCGAGGCAGAAGCAATTGAACTAGAGCAAAAGTATGAGCATAAACTAGCAGATCAATATGAATCGCTGACGCTGAAACATCGGATGGAAATAACTGAAGTAGAGGAGAGGAAAAACAAACAAATTGCGGATTTGATAAAAAATCATGAAAGATCATTTGCTGAAATGAAGAATTATTATAACGATATCACACTAAATAACTTGTCTCTAATTCGAAGCATGAAGGTGAATAGGATACGACCTGAAGATAGATTTATTCGGTACTGTGATAAACCCATAATTTACTCTTAAGAATGTCAATTCATCCCTATATTTTAATTTGCTAGGAACAAATGGAAGTGATGAAAAATCACGAAGAGCGAATGAAAAAGCAGGTACGAGAATTATCGATCGAAAATAAAAAAATCCAGGCAGATCTAAAAGTTGCTCAGGAACAAGTATCGGAATATAGCCGACAACTTCTGAATTACAACAAGGACAAAACGTGTTTAGCAGTGGGTGTTAGAGTTTTATTCATTACTGCCAATAATTCAATGGCAGCTCCCTGTTTTCACTTATTCACGTATTTTTTTTTGTATTAGAACACCAAGAAGCGTTTGACTGAAATTGTGAAGTCACTGGAAAACCTGAAATGGGAGAATGAAGTGCTTGAGCTGCGATTTGAAAAGGTGCCTATCAAAATATTCATAAGAGTACATCACCTGGAAGTATCTCGTAGGATGTTATTAATTGTGTACAGTTTCCGGTTTTTGCAGTGTCAAGGTGAGCGTGACGAACTTCATTCCAGGTTCGTCTCAGCGATTTTAGAACTTCAGCAAAAGACTGGGCTAAAAAACGTCCTCCTCGAGAAGAAGCTACAAAAACTTTCTGACTTGCTGGAACAGCGAGAGGTCCAAATAAGTGAAGTGTTAGCTGCTGCTCAGCTAGATCCAGCGACTATTTTAAGCGTCAATCAGAAACTGGAAGTGAGTGTGACTATGCTTTCCTGATATGTGAATACTTCAATGATCATCACTTAATAACTATTTTATTCTACCAGGAGCTGTTAAATCGTAAAAACACAGCCATTCAAGATCTTCAAATGGAATTAGCAAGAGTTTGCAAAGCACACGACAATCTTTTAGTGACGTGCCAAAGCAAATTACAAGAATATGGAATACCAGAATCTGGTATCAGCTTTCAGCCCATGAGAACTAAAGTCTTGGGTGCAAAAATGAGTCTTGTTTCTACCGGACTTGTGTCTAATAATAGATAAGGCATTAAACTGTATATAATATAAACTTTGGTACAAAGTCTTGTAAATAAAATATTAACGTATATATACCACGCAATTGTCAACATCTGGACTATTCATTTTCTTGAAACATCAATCCATACTACCCTGAGCATAAGTATGTATTTACCATCAAAGGTTACGTGAACAAAAATTTTTGTATATGTGGGCTGAAAAATAGAATTTCTTTAGATGCACATACAATACTTTTATTTCAGAATACGGTAAACGATCGTCAGAAACAGATACATCTATTATCCTCAAATATTAAATAAATTTATCACAGAGGATGTACAATATATATTATATGTATATACGTATATATTTATGTATATAAGTATATGTGTGTGTATGCGTCCATGAAGAGTAATGTAATATGTCCCCTGGAATGATGAGGCTTTTATTATATTTAAAAAAAAGTTCATTTTCATCAATATATTTTACATTGTTTTCCTCATGTCTGCAAGACGTGAAAAGTTTTTGTTAATTGATATTTTTGGTAGAAAGAAACAATATTATTAAAAGATTTGAATTACTAGAGCTTTATGATTCGTCGGAACAAACATGTACCATAAATTTTATAAAGTTTTACCATGCATATACATATACGTGTATGAATACAAATACGGCAATGTATGCGTTTTTAAATATACACTACAGACGTGTACGTAGATGGTAGTTTGGATTTTTGTTGATTTTTAGTTTAGATATTTTTGTGTGTGTGTGTCTCGTTTGTGTATTAGACATTGACTATTCTAAATTTAATATTATTTTAAGTCAAATACGTCAGGTCACAGTTTATTAAATTTGAAACATTTATCAAGGCAGGACACAGATAAAACACTTCTCTGAGTATATTAATTGAGAGTTGGATCTTCCTTTTCTGAAATTTGAATTTATGTACGATTTTTTTCTCATAGGCCTCAATGGTTACAGTAAACAATTATCAAGCTCTTTTACAATTTTATGTATGTACGTATATAATGAGGGTACATATTACAGATTTCAGATGAATCTCAAAATGAAGATGTGTTTTATAGTTTTCCTGCATTATGAATATATATATATATTTCTTTATAAATATCGTATTTTTGTTATTATTATATTTGTAAAGATATAATTTCATAATATAATATATAGTAATAATTTTGGCACAGTAAGAAATAGAATCACAGATGAAATCATTGTACATCATGAGAGTGGTAGATGAATAGAATTGTACCGAACGTTGAAAGCAGACATAGTCCAGCAATAATTGCCTTCACATGTAATATAGTTTTGAATACTCCACGCCAATTATAGACTTTCATACTTTCTGTATCATAGGGATTATAGTATTAAAATTCACAGTCGAAAGTTTCTCTTGCTAAGAAAACATCATGACTTAAAAACTAAGAAACTCCTTCATGCAGAAAAGTCTAAATTAAAGCACCACGGTACGTTATCAAATGTTATCAATAATAATTTGACTTACTTTGGCAAATACGTTTTCCAACCCATCACAAATCCTATAATATTTAATAGAAGATAATATACATTGATAGATTTTCCTTTCCCGCACTTTTTATACTTTCATATAGCAAATTCATAGTAATTATCTGTGTATACAATATACATATATACACAATAATATATATATATATATATATATAATAGTCTCATTCCTCACACCTGCTTTCAACAGTTCGTTTTGTACAATATTTTACGATACTAAAGCTACATAGAAATGCTATGGATTTTATTCTACGTTACAACTTCAAAATAGCTACGCAAAAGCTAAAAACACCAAGCTACGTATGTCTAATATTTTTATAGCTACTCATTATTCTGTTGCTATGAAACGTACAGTGTACAAATTACATGGATCTTGGTATTAATATTCTAATCATTTGGTACTTTACTCGGAAAAGAATAAAAAGTTTTTATTCACAGGGCTTCAATCCGTATTTTTTGTTCAACTATTTTCACGTAACTCCTAATGTAGAAAAAATAATTATATGTTTAATATTAAATATATTATGGTCCATAGATTCTTTGTCATATATTTTGCTTTTAATATTTTTTTTTTGTAAAAAAAAAAAAAAAAAAAAAACTTAAATTTAGGTTACTTTGATTTTTAAGATGATGAATTAGAAAAATCAAATAATTTCTTTGCTTTCATGGAAAAGCTCAAAATTTTGTTCACTGGTTAAAAAAATTGTCTCATCAGGGTACCATTTTTCTATATTAAGCCCTGTCTATGCGTCCTGTTACATCTATGTATGTGTATTAATGTGTGTGGATATATATGTATATGTTATATGTTTTTGAACATGAATTACCTTCACTAACAATTCAGCTACCTATTAACTGTACTACGCCAATGAATATACTTCCATGATTGTTGTACAGAGAAAATATTAAATGCTATATTGGTCTGTTATTGAAAAGGCTTGTAGAAAACCTAATAGTACGGAGATTTACTACTGTTGAGCTAGGTAATATCTTATCAGAACCCAACACGCGAATCTGCTGTTGCATCTAAGTATTGACAAATTGATATTAAAAATATTAAAAAATTTTGTCATAATGAAAAGTTGAAAGAACGACAACAGTTCTGAGATCTATTTTGAATTAAGCAGGGTAATGACTGTAGTATTTTACCGAGATGTTGTTACGTGGAAACAAAACGACATTTAAAAGGATTATTTGGCCATTTCAATTGAATAGAATATTTCACATCCCTGAAACTGCATACACAGTCATCTACTAACTGTCAGTATTATCTGTTTGCAAAATATTAAAATATTTGAGAAAGCTTATTTGATTAGTGAAAAAGTTGTATCATTTTATACACCTGATAAGTAATTTTTCTTTACCTGATAGTTTATTAAAAAAATATAGGAATATTTCCAAGTCTTAATTACCATGGCTTGATATACAGCTTCAGTAAGTCTTATGGTACAGGGATGTGAAAAGTTTTGATTTTGTTCTATCCCATAACTCTCCAATTTGGCAACACTTCAGCCATGAGTGTAGAAAAATATTCAGTCACGTTAAAAACTACTGTTTCGCCAGCAGCTAATATCGCACCCCAAGAGCCGTAAGTACCATAGTCAATAATACTGTGATTACATGACGATAAAATGGCAAGATCTTTGCCAGGTCCTCTTTCATCCGGTTCGGAAATAAAATTGATCTTGCTTTTCTTCCTTTTGAGATTATACTTGCACCAGCCAATATTATCGCTGGCCACAACGAATACAACATTCTTATACTTTCTCTCGTAATGGTCCATTGCAGCATGATAAAAACTTACCGGCGCTGCACGAACCTTTCGTGTTTTCCATAAATAATCTATATAGTCTGTTCTCCTTACGTGGATACCGACAAACGTTGGATCAGACAAATTATGTTGTTGCGCAGCTTCCTTCAGCACCATCTCAGCATTCGTACGAAGTTTGGGCTTGAAAGTAAATTCTCGTCGAACATCTTCCAGCCAGTCGAGCACGATTGACCAGTGAGCAGCGTACCTGGAAAGATTTCATGCGAATTTCAACAAAGTTTTCTTTGAAAAAAAAATTGGTAGCATTTCTTCTCACAGATGAACAAAAGCTGAAATACATTTAAAACATTCTTTTGGAGTACGTCAAACGATAAATTTCCATCAAGAACTAGTCTGGCACTTGAGCTTACTTTGGTAATATAATACTTTGTTCAGTACTGTTCCACTGATCCAGTGAATTGACGACTTGACTGCCGTCTAAAGTGCATTGACCAATGTAGCTTAACGGAGGTATGCTAAGGTGCTCAAAGTGTTCTTCAAGAGTTTTGAGAATACATCTCGGCATGAATGCTTCGAGGCCAGTTCTTCTGGCTATGGCCCAGACAGAGGCGTATTCCCATATCTGATTTCCCAGTCTTCCTGCTTGTACAGCCGATACTATTCCATACTTCGGGCATTGGTTCTTCCACTCAACAGGAATACGAACGTTCTTTAGATTAGTGTGGCACAAGGGCTGCTCATACTCAGAAAACTTTATCCTCCTTATGCGAGGGTTTGACGAATACATGGGAAACAGAAAGACATGAATTCCCAGGACCACTATCAGGGCCAGGACTATCGCGCTAGCCAATACATGCTGCTGAGCGTGGCTCATTATATGCTTTTATCATAAACTAATCTGTCTCTAATATCTAAATAATTTTTCCTTCTTGTTTATGTTTTTCTTGTACTTCTTCTGTTCGCCCTTTTTTCAATTCAGTCCGGCATCTTCAAGCTATTGGCATCCAGCCTTCTCCAATATAGTTTGATGAAAATCTAAAACATAAAAACTGCGTCATCGATTTCACAAAAATTATGCGCATTCATTTTGAGTTAAACTTAAAGAAGAAAAAAACGCGTTAAAATGATAACAACCATCAGCAGTCTTAAATAATGATTAATACAACTGCAATACAATATTCATTTGTGCTAAACTATAAAGTACCTGTGCATGCAGTACCTAGAATTGCGGTTTCGTGGTGTCTGCCGGTAAGCAGGACTTCGAACCCTCCGACTTTGAAAAAACCATTGTGAAATTTACTCTCGCACAAATTAATCGTGATGTCTGGCATGTTTTGGTGATAAACTAAACTCCGTGACGTTGCAGAATTTTGACGATGTTATTATAATTATTACGGTACGTGTTGCTCTTCTTTCCACTCCGTCGTGTTCTACTGTAATATGTTACGGTATATTATACGGTCGAGTCGGGTCAATTCTTGGCTGGCTACGGAAAATAGTCATGAAAATTTATTTGTTTTACTAAACTTTGGTCTCGACTACAAACTACCACTCCCTATGCCTATCCCCTATCCGCCTAGACAACTACACGAAAGCTCGGCTCAGGGGTGAATTTTCATTGCCGCGGATGTGTTCCTGGTTCTGACGTCATACGCCCCCGCCTGCAGCCGTTGCTCGATCGAACGACGTGATGTATTATACATCCTCGAAAAATTTTCACGGGTTTTACCAACATCAAGTAAAATCGTCGGGACATCGTATCTGCCGTCGGTACCCCGCTCTTTTCGTAGCACTAAAGTACCGAAACAAGGGTTGGTCTATGTCCGCTGACAGGTATTGCGGATTTCGAGTAATCAGATCAACGTGATGCGCCAACTACTGTTTTATTACCAGCGCACCATAAAAACGAACAATTGGTGTCAATATTTGTAATGGTTGGATAATTTTGTGACTCACAGGAGTAGCAGGATTGCGGTTTTCCTCATAAACGCTTTGAGCTATTCTTGCGACAATTCTTATTGGCAGTTATTTGATACTATGCTCAATCGTCTGATACGAAATTACGCCGATATAGGATCTGAATGAGTATGTAAATGGAACTGGAAAGTTGAAAGAGTTGACAAAGTCGTTTTTTTATAAGCCGAAAAAAATACCATCTGGAATCAATCTGCATGACCGTTCCTCGACTAATTGGACCAAGGGGATGGAAAAACACGAAACATAAAGAGCGTTGGATAAACAGTGGAGAAGTCGAAACAAAGTAATCCGTTTTTCGGCTGTAACTTTTGATCCGTTGCTCGCAGCGTTTTGGGACTGCACTGAATCGATTTCTCTCGCACAATTACGTTAAAATGGTGCCCTAAAAAATTGAATAGAGCACTTTTCAGAATCGTCGAAATTTTCGCCAAAATCCCAAAGGGGTGAGCCTGACTTTTTTGGTCATTTTCGTAGCTGAAAATTTTTGGTCCATGAATCGATTTGTATGATCATTTCTTGGCTAATTGAAACCCCAGGAACTCAAAAATCATGTGAAAAAGAGCGTAGGATCAACAGCAGAGAAATTACGATCAAAATCTGCAGTTTTTTGGCTGTAACTTTTTGGGCGTTGCTCGCAGCGTACTGGAAATGCGCTTAATCGATTTCTCTCGCAAAATTACGTCGGAATAGGGCCCTAGAGAATCGATCGCAGCACTTTTCAGAATCGTCGAAATTTTCGCCAAAAATCGAAAGGGGTTAGCCTTACTTTTTTGGTCATTTTCGGAGGTGAAAAATTTTGGTCTCCGAATCGATTCGTATGACCATTTCTTGGCTAATTGGAACCCCAGGAACTCAAAAAATGTGTGAAAAAGAGCGTAGGATCAACAGCAGAGAAATCACGATCAAAATCTGCAGTTTTTTGGCTGTAACTTTTCAGGCGTTGCTCGCAGCGTACTGGGACTGCGCTTAATCGATTTCTCTCGCAAAATTACGTCGGAATGGGGCCTTAAAAAATCGATCGCAGCACTTTCCAGAATCGTCGAAATTTTTGCCAAAAATCCAAAGGGGTTAGCCTTACTTTTTTTGTCATTTTAGGAGGTGAAAAATTTTGGTCTCCGAATCGATTCGTATGACCATTTCTAGGCTAATTGGAACCCCAGAAACTCAGAAAATGTGTGAAGAAGAGCGTAGGATCAACAGCAGAGAAATTACGATCAAAATCTGCAGTTTTTTGGCTGTAACTCTTAAGGCGCTGCTCGCAGCGTACTGGGACTGCGCCTAATCGATTTCTCTCGCAAAATTACGTCGGAATAGGGCCTTAAAAAATCGATCGCAGCACTTTCCAGAATCGTCGAAATTTTCGCCAAAAATCCAAAGGGGTTAGCCTTACTTTTTTGGTCATTTTCGGAGGTGAAAAATTTTGGTCTCCGAATCGATTCGTATGACCATTTCTAGGCTAATTGGAACCCCAGGAACTCAAAAAATATGTAAAAGAGAGCGTAAGATGAACAGCAGAGAAATTACGATCAAAATCTGCAGTTTTTTGGCTGTAACTTTTAAGGCGCTGCTCGCAGCGTACTGGGACTGCGCTTAATCGATTTCTCTCGCAAAATTACGTCGGAATAGGGCCTTAAAAAATCGATCGCAGCACTTTCCAGAATCGTCGAAATTTTTGCCAGAAATCCAAAGGGGTTAGCCTTACTTTTTTTGTCATTTTGGGAGGTGAAAAATTTTGGTCTCCGAATCGATTCGTATGACCATTTCTAGGCTAATTGGAACCCCAGAAACTCAAAAAATGTGTGAAAAAGAGCGTAGGATCAACAGCAGAGAAATTACGATCAAAATCTGCAGTTTTTTGGCTGTAACTTTCCAGGCGTTGCTCGCAGCGTACTGGGACTGCGCTTAATCGATTTCTCTCGCAAAATTACGTCAGAATAGGGCCCTAAAGAATCGATCGCCGCACTTTTCAGAATCGTCGAAATTTTCGCCAAAAATCCAAAGGGGTTAGCCTTACTTTCTTGGTCATTTTCGGAGGTGAAAAATTTTGGTCTCCGAATCGATTCGTATGACCATTTCTAGGCTAATTGGAACCCCAGGAACTCAGAAAATGTGTGAAAAAGAGCGTAGGATCAACAGCAGAGAAATCACGATCAAAATCTGCAGTTTTTTGGCTGTAACTTTTCAGGCGTTGCTCGCAGCGTACTGGGACTGCGCTTAATCGATTTCTCTCGCAAAATTACGTCGGAATAGGGCCCTAAAGAATCAATCGCAGCACTTTTCAGAATCGTCGAAATTTTCGCCAAAAATCCAAAGGGGTTGACCTTACTTTTTTGGTCATTTTCGGAGGTGAAAAATTTTAGTCTCCGAATCGATTCGTATGACCATTTCTAGGCTAATTGGAACCCCAGGAACTCAAAAAATGTGTAAAAAAGAGCGTGGGATCAACAGCAGAGAAATTACGATCAAAATCTGCAGTTTTTTGGCTGTAACTTTTCAGGCGTTGCTCGCAGCGTACTGGGACTGCGCTTAATCAGTTTCTCTCGCAAAATTACGTCGGAATAGGGCCGTGAAGAATCGATCGCAGCACTTTTCAGAGTCGTCGAAATTTTCGCCAAAAATCCAAAGGGGTTAGCCTTACTTTTTTGGTCATTTTCGGAGGTGAAAAATTTTGGTCTCCGAATCGATTCGTATGACCATTTCTAGGCTAATTGGAACCCCAGAAACTCAAAAAATATGTAAAAGAGAGCGTAAGATGAACAGCAGAGAAATTACGATCAAAATCTGCAGTTTTTTGGCTGTAACTTTTAAGGCGCTGCTCGCAGCGTACTGGGACTGCGCTTAATCGATTTCTCTCGCAAAATTACGTCGGAATAGGGCCTTAAAAAATCGATCGCAGCACTTTCCAGAATCGTCGAAATTTTTGCCAGAAATCCAAAGGGGTTAGCCTTACTTTTTTTGTCATTTTAGGAGGTGAAAAATTTTGGTCTCCGAATCGATTCGTATGACCATTTCTAGGCTAATTGGAACCCCAGGAACTCGAAAAATGTGTGAAAAAGAGCGTAGGATCAACAGCAGAGAAATTACGATCAAAATCTGCAGTTTTTTGGCTGTAACTTTCCAGGCGTTGCTCGCAGCGTACTGGGACTGCGCTTAATCGATTTCTCTCGCAAAATTACGTCAGAATAGGGCCCTAAAGAATCGATCGCCGCACTTTTCAGAATCGTCGAAATTTTCGCCAAAAATCCAAAGGGGTTAGCCTTACTTTCTTGGTCATTTTCGGAGGTGAAAAATTTTGGTCTCCGAATCGATTCGTATGACCATTTCTAGGCTAATTGGAACCCCAGGAACTCAGAAAATGTGTGAAAAAGAGCGTAGGATCAACAGCAGAGAAATCACGATCAAAATCTGCAGTTTTTTGGCTGTAACTTTTCAGGCGTTGCTCGCAGCGTACTGGGACTGCGCTTAATCGATTTCTCTCGCAAAATTACGTCGGAATAGGGCCCTAAAGAATCAATCGCAGCACTTTTCAGAATCGTCGAAATTTTCGCCAAAAATCCAAAGGGGTTGACCTTACTTTTTTGGTCATTTTCGGAGGTGAAAAATTTTAGTCTCCGAATCGATTCGTACGACCATTTCTAGGCTAATTGGAACCCCAGGAACTCAAAAAATGTGTAAAAAAGAGCGTGGGATCAACAGCAGAGAAATTACGATCAAAATCTGCAGTTTTTTGGCTGTAACTTTTCAGGCGTTGCTCGCAGCGTACTGGGACTGCGCTTAATCAGTTTCTCTCGCAAAATTACGTCGGAATAGGGCCGTAAAGAATCGATCGCAGCACTTTTCAGAGTCGTCGAAATTTTCGCCAAAAATCCAGAGGGGTTAGCCTTACTTTTTTGGTCATTTTCGGAGGTGAAAAATTTTGGTCTCCGAATCGATTCGTATGACCATTTCTTGACTAATTGGAACCCCAGGAACTCAAAAAATGTGTGAAAAAGAGCGTAGGATCAACAGCAGAGAAATCACGATCAAAATCTGCAGTTTTTTGGCTGTAACTTTTAAGGCGCTGCTCGCAGCGTACTGGGACTGCGCCTAATCGATTTCTCTCGCAAAATTACGTCGGAATAGGGCCTTAAAAAATCGATCGCAGCACTTTTCAGAATCGTCGAAATTTTTGCCAAAAATCCAAAGGGGTTAGCCTTACTTTTTTTGTCATTTTCGGAGGTGAAAAATTTTGGTCTCCGAATCGATTCGTATGACCATTTCTTGGCTAATTGGAACCCCAGGAACTCAAAAAATGTGTGAAAAAGAGCGTAGGATCAACAGCAGAGAAATCACGATCAAAATCTGCAGTTTTTTGGCTGTAACTTTTCAGGCGTTGCTCGCAGCGTACTGGGACTGCGCTTAATCGATTTCTCTTGCAAAATTACGTCGGAATAGGGCCTTAAAAAATCGATCGCAGGACTTTCCAGAATCGTCGAAATTTTTGCCGAAAATCCAAAGGGGTTAGCCTTACTTTTTTGGTCATTTTCGAAGGTGAAAAATTTTGGTCTCCGAATCGATTCGTATGACCATTTCTTGGCTAATTGGAACCCCAGGAACTCAAAAAATATGTGAAAAAAAGCGTAAGATGAACAGCAGAGAAATTACGAGCAAAATCTGCAGTTTTTTGGCTGTAACTTTTCAGGCGTTGCTCGCAGCGTACTGGGACTGCGCTCAATCGATTTCTCTCGCAAAATTACGTCGGAATAGGGCCCTAAAGAATCGATCGCAGCACTTTTCAGAATCGTCGAAATTTTCGCCAAAAATTCAAAGGGGTTAGCCTTACTTTTTTGGTCATTTTCGGAGGTGAAAAATTTTAGTCTCCGAATCGATTCGTACGACCATTTCTAGGCTAATTGAAACCCCAGGAACTCAAAAAATGTGTAAAAAAGAGCGTGGGATCAACAGCAGAGAAATGACGATCAAAATCTGCAGTTTTTTGGCTGTAACTTCTCAGGCGTTGCTCGCAGCGTACTGGGACTGCGCTTAATCAGTTTCTCTCGCAAAATTACGTCGGAATAGGGCCGTAAAGAATCGATCGCAGCACTTTTCAGAGTCGTCGAAATTTTCGCCAAAAATCCAAAGGGGTTAGCCTTACTTTTTTGGTCATTTTCGGAGGTGAAAAATTTTGGTCTCTGAATCGATTCGTATGACCATTTCTTGGCTAATTGGAACCCCAGGAACTCAAAAAATATGTGAAAAAGAGCGTAAGATGAACAGCAGAGAAATTACGAGCAAAATATGCAGTTTTTTGGCTGTAACTTTTAAGGCGCTGCTCGCGGCGTACTGGGACTGCGCTTAATCGATTTCTCTCGCAAAATTACGTCGGAATAGGGCCTTAAAAAATCGATCGCAGGACTTTCCAGAATCGTCGAAATTTTTGCCAAAAATCCAAAGGGGTTAGCCTTACTTTTTTTTGTCATTTTAGGAGGTGAAAAATTTTGGTCTCCGAATCGATTCGTATGACCATTTCTAGGCTAATTGGAACCCCAGGAACTCAAAAAATGTGTGAAAAAGAGCGTAGGATCAACAGCAGAGAAATTACGATCAAAATCTGCAGTTTTTTGGCTGTAACTTTTCAGGCGTTGCTCGCAGCGTACTGGGACTGCGCTTAATCAGTTTCTCTCGCAAAATTACGTCGGAATAGGGCCGTAAAGAATCGATCGCAGCACTTTTCAGAATCGTCGAAATTTTCGCCAAAAATCCAAAGGGGTTAGCCTTACTTTTTTGGTCATTTTTAGAGGTGAAAAATTTTGGTCTCCGAATCGATTCGTATGACCATTTCTAGGCTAATTGAAACCCCAGGAACTCAAAAAATGTGTGAAAAAGAGCGTAGGATTAACAGCAGAGAAATTACGATCAAAATCTGCAGTTTTTTGGCTGTAACTTTTCAGGCGTTGCTCGCAGCGTACTGGGACTGCGCTTAATCAGTTTCTCTCGCAAAATTACGTCGGAATAGGGCCGTAAAGAATCGATCGCAGCACTTTTCAGAGTCGTCGAAATTTTCGCCAAAAATCCAAAGGGGTTAGCCTTACTTTTTTGGTCATTTTCGGAGGTGAAAAATTTTGGTCTCTGAATCGATTCGTATGACCATTTCTTGGCTAATTGGAACCCCAGGAACTCAAAAAATATGTGAAAAAGAGCGTAAGATGAACAGCAGAGAAATTACGAGCAAAATATGCAGTTTTTTGGCTGTAACTTTTGAGGCGCTGCTCGCAGCGTACTGGGACTACGCTTAATCGATTTCTCTCGCAAAATTACGTCGGAATAGGGCCTTAAAAAATCGATCGCAGGACTTCCCAGAATCGTCGAAATTTTTGCCAAAAATCCAAAGGGGTTAGCCTTACTTTTTTTTGTCATTTTAGGAGGTGAAAAATTTTGGTCTCCGAATCGATTCGTATGACCATTTCTAGGCTAATTGGAACCCCAGGAACTCAAAAAATGTGTGAAAAAGAGCGTAGAATCAACAGCAGAGAAATTACGATCAAAATCTGCAGTTTTTTGGCTGTAACTTTTTAGGCGTTGCTCGCAGCGTTCTGGAACTGCGCTTAATCGATTTCTCTCGCAAAATTACGTCGGAATAGGGCCCTGAAGAATCGATCGCAGCACTTTTCAGAGTCGTCGAAATTTTCGCCAAAAATCCAAAGGGGTTAGCCTTACTTTCTTGGTCATTTTCGGAGGTGAAAAATTTTGGTCTCCGAATCGATTCGTATGACCAGTTCTAGGCTAATTGGAACCCTAGGAACTCAGAAAATGTGTGAAAAAGAGCGTAGGATCAACAGCAGAGAAATCACGATCAAAATCTGCAGTTTTTTGGCTGTAACTTTTCAGGCGTTGCTCGCAGCGTACTGGGACTGGGCTTAATCGATTTCTCTTGCAAAATTACGTCGGAATAGGACCCTAAAGAATCGATCGCAGCACTTTTCAGAATCGTCGAAATTTCCGCCAAAAATCCAAAGGGGTTAGCCTTACTTTTTTGGTCATTTTCGAAGGTGAAAAATTTTGGTCTCCGAATCGATTCGTATGACCATTTCTTGGCTAATTGGAACCCCAGGAACTCAAAAAATATGTGAAAAAAAGCGTAAGATGAACAGCAGAGAAATTACGAGCAAAATCTGCAGTTTTTTGGCTGTAACTTTTCAGGCGTTGCTCGCAGCGTACTGGGACTGCGCTCAATCGATTTCTCTCGCAAAATTACGTCGGAATAGGGCCGTAAAGAATCGATCGCAGCACTTTTCAGAGTCGTCGAAATTTTCGCCAAAAATCCAAAGGGGTTAGCCTTACTTTTTTGGTCATTTTTGGAGGTGAAAAATTTTGGTCTCTGAATCGATTCGTATGACTATTTCTTGGCTAATTGGAACCCCAGGAACTCAAAAAATATGTGAAAAAGAGCGTAAGATGAACAGCAGAGAAATTACGAGCAAAATATGCAGTTTTTTGGCTGTAACTTTTAAGGCGCTGCTCGCGGCGTACTGGGACTGCGCTTAATCGATTTCTCTCGCAAAATTACGTCGGAATAGGGCCTTAAAAAATCGATCGCAGGACTTTCCAGAATCGTCGAAATTTTTGCCAAAAATCCAAAGGGGTTAGCCTTACTTTTTTTTGTCATTTTAGGAGGTGAAAAATTTTGGTCTCCGAATCGATTCGTATGACCATTTCTAGGCTAATTGGAACCCCCGGAACTCAAAAAATGTGTGAAAAAGAGCGTAGGATCAACAGCAGAGAAATTACGATCAAAATCTGCAGTTTTTTGGCTGTAACTTTTCAGGCGTTGCTCGCAGCGTACTGGGACTGCGCTTAATCAGTTTCTCTCGCAAAATTACGTCGGAATAGGGCCGTAAAGAATCGATCGCAGCACTTTTCAGAGTCGTCGAAATTTTCGCCAAAAATCCAAAGGGGTTAGCCTTACTTTTTTGGTCATTTTTAGAGGTGAAAAATTTTGGTCTCCGAATCGATTCGTATGACCATTTCTAGGCTAATTGAAACCCCAGGAACTCAAAAAATGTGTGAAAAAGAGCGTAGGATTAACAGCAGAGAAATTACGATCAAAATCTGCAGTTTTTTGGCTGTAACTTTTCAGGCGTTGCTCGCAGCGTACTGGGACTGCGCTTAATCAGTTTCTCTCGCAAAATTACGTCGGAATAGGGCCGTAAAGAATCGATCGCAGCACTTTTCAGAGTCGTCGAAATTTTCGCCAAAAATCCAAAGGGGTTAGCCTTACTTTTTTGGTCATTTTCGGAGGTGAAAAATTTTGGTCTCTGAATCGATTCGTATGACCATTTCTTGGCTAATTGGAACCCCAGGAACTCAAAAAATGTGTGAAAAAGAGCGTAGGATCAACAGCAGAGAAATTACGATCAAAATCTGCAGTTTTTTGGCTGTAACTTTTCAGGCGTTGCTCGCAGCGTACTGGGACTGCGCTTAATCGAT
The DNA here is from genome assembly GCF_021155765.1 of Diprion similis. Taxonomy (NCBI): domain Eukaryota; kingdom Metazoa; phylum Arthropoda; class Insecta; order Hymenoptera; family Diprionidae; genus Diprion; species Diprion similis. Next base: position 13,411,578 of record NC_060116.1, on the reverse strand, counting down.
TTCTCTCGCAAAATTACGTCAGAATAGGGCCCTAAAGAATCGATCGCAGCACTTTTCAGAATCGTCGAAATTTTCGCCAAAAATCCAAAGGGGTTAGCCTTACTTTTTTGGTCATTTTCGGAGGTGAAAAATTTTAGTCTCCGAATCGATTCGTACGACCATTTCTAGGCTAATTGGAACCCCAGGAACTCAAAAAATGTGTAAAAAAGAGCGTGGGATCAACAGCAGAGAAATGACGATCAAAATCTGCAGTTTTTTGGCTGTAACTTCTCAGGCGTTGCTCGCAGCGTACTGGGACTGCGCTTAATCAGTTTCTCTCGCAAAATTACGTCGGAATAGGGCCGTAAAGAATCGATCGCAGCACTTTTCAGAGTCGTCGAAATTTTCGCCAAAAATCCAAAGGGGTTAGCCTTACTTTTTTGGTCATTTTCGGAGGTGAAAAATTTTGGTCTCTGAATCGATTCGTATGACCATTTCTTGGCTAATTGGAACCCCAGGAACTCAAAAAATATGTGAAAAAGAGCGTAAGATGAACAGCAGAGAAATTACGAGCAAAATATGCAGTTTTTTGGCTGTAACTTTTCAGGCGTTGCTCGCAGCGTACTGGGACTGCGCTTAATCAGTTTCTCTCGCAAAATTACGTCGGAATAGGGCCGTAAAGAATCGATCGCAGCACTTTTCAGAGTCGTCGAAATTTTCGCCAAAAATCCAAAGGGGTTAGCCTTACTTTTTTGGTCATTTTCGGAGGTGAAAAATTTTGGTCTCCGAATCGATTCGTATGACCATTTCTTGGCTAATTGGAACCCCAGGAACTCAAAAAATGTGTGAAAAAGAGCGTAGGATCAACAGCAGAGAAATCACGATCAAAATCTGCAGTTTTTTGGCTGTAACTTTTCAGGCGTTGCTCGCAGCGTACTGGGACTGCGCTTAATCGATTTCTCTCGCAAAATTACGTCGGAATAGGGCCCTAAAGAATCGATCGCAGCACTTTTCAGAATCGTCGAAATTTTCGCCAAAAATCCAAAGGGGTTAGCCTTACTTTTTTGGTCATTTTCGGAGGTGAAAAATTTTGGTCTCCGAATTGATTCGTATGACCATTTCTTGGCTAATTGGAACCCCAGGAACTCAAAAAATATGTGAAAAAGAGCGTAAGATGAACAGCAGAGAAATTACGAGCAAAATCTGCAGTTTTTTGGCTGTAACTTTTAAGGCGCTGCTCGCAGCGTACTGGGACTGCGCTTAATCGATTTCTCTCGCAAAATTACGTCGGAATAGGGCCTTAAAAAATCGATGGCAGCACTTTCCAGAATCGTCGAAATTTTTGCCAAAAATTCAAAGGGGTTAGCCTTACTTTTTTTGTCATTTTAGGAGGTGAAAAATTTTGGTCTCCGAATCGATTCGTATGACCATTTCTAGGCTAATTGGAACCCCAGGAACTCAGAAAATGTGTAAAAAAGAGCGTAAGATGAACAGCAGAGAAATTACGATCAAAATCTGCAGTTTTTTGGCTGTAACTTTTCAGGCGTTGCTCGCAGCGTACTGGGACTGCGCTCAATCGATTTCTCTCGCAAAATTACGTCGGAATAGGGCCCTAAAGAATCGATCGCAGCACTTTTCAGAATCGTCGAAATTTTCGCCAAAAATCCAAAGGGGTTAGCCTTATTTTTTTGGTCATTTTCGGAGGTGAAAAATTTTAGTCTCCGAATCGATTCGTATGACCATTTCTAGGCTAATTGGAACCCCAGGAATTCAAAAAATGTGTAAAATAGAGCGTGGGATCAACAGCAGAGAAATGACGATCAAAATCTGCAGTTTTTTGGCTGTAACTTTTAAGGCGCTGCTCGCAGCGTACTGGGACTGCGCTTAATCGATTTCTCTCGCAAAATTACGTCGGAATAGGGCCTTAAAAAATCGATGGCAGCACTTTCCAGAATCGTCGAAATTTTTGCCAAAAATTCAAAGGGGTTAGCCTTACTTTTTTTGTCATTTTAGGAGGTGAAAAATTTTGGTCTCCGAATCGATTCGTATGACCATTTCTAGGCTAATTGGAACCCCAGGAACTCAGAAAATGTGTAAAAAAGAGCGTAAGATGAACAGCAGAGAAATTACGATCAAAATCTGCAGTTTTTTGGCTGTAACTTTTCAGGCGTTGCTCGCAGCGTACTGGGACTGCGCTCAATCGATTTCTCTCGCAAAATTACGTCGGAATAGGGCCCCAAAGAATCGATCGCAGCACTTTTCAGAATCGTCGAAATTTTCGCCAAAAATCCAAAGGGGTTAGCCTTACTTTTTTGGTCATTTTCGGAGGTGAAAAATTTTGGTCTTCGAATCGATTCGTATGACCATTTCTAGGCTAATTGGAACCCCAGGAACTCAAAAAATGTGTGAAAAAGAGCGTAGGATCAACAGCAGAGAAATTACGATCAAAATCTGCAGTTTTTTGGCTGTAACTTTTTAGGCGTTGCTCGCAGCGTTCTGGAACTGCGCTTAATCGATTTCTCTCGCAAAATTACGTCGGAATAGGGCCCTGAAGAATCGATCGCAGCACTTTTCAGAGTCGTCGAAATTTTCGCCAAAAATCCAAAGGGGTTAGCCTTACTTTTTTGGTCATTTTCGGAGGTGAAAAATTTTGGTCTCCGAATCGATTCGTATGACCAGTTCTAGGCTAATTGGAACCCTAGGAACTCAGAAAATGTGTGAAAAAGAGCGTAGGATCAACAGCAGAGAAATCACGATCAAAATCTGCAGTTTTTTGGCTGTAACTTTTCAGGCGTTGCTCGCAGCGTACTGGGACTGCGCTTAATCGATTTCTCTCGCAAAATTACGTCGGAATAGGACCCTAAAGAATCGATCGCAGCACTCTTCAGAATCGTCGAAATTCTCGCCAAAAATCCAAAGGGGTTAGCCTCACTTTTTTGGTCATTTTCGGAGGTGAAAAATTTTGGTCTCCGAATCGATTCGTATGACCATTTCTTGGCTAATTGGAACCCCAGGAACTCAAAAAATGTGTGAAAAAGAGCTTAGGATCAACAGCAGAGAAATAACGTCGCAAAGACCAGCAGCCACAAAATGGAGAAATCACGTCTTCCGTTTTTTGGCTGTCACTTTTGATCCGTTGCTCGCAGCGTGTTCGGACTGCGCTGAATCGATTCCATTTGCAAAATTACGTCGGAAAAGTGCCCCATAGAATTGTTTGCAGCATTTTTCAAAATCGTCGAAATCTTCATTATAAACCCAAAGGGGTTAGCCCTAACATCTCTTCGAGCCGAAAAGTTTCGCTTTCAGAATCGATTCGTATGAGCCTCTTTCACTAATTTGACCCCTAGGAACGCAGAAAACGCAGCAGAAAGAGCGGAGGACGAACGGCAGAGAAAGAGCGAACGAAAGACCAGCAGCAGAGAACTGAAGGATCGAAGTCCACCGTTTTCTGGCTTTCAGTCTAGATCTATTGCTTGCTGCGTATGCGGACTGCACTCAATGGATTTTTTCTCATAATTACGTCGATATTGCAACAATCAACTGATTCCAGCATTTCTGGACATCATTGAAATGCTCACCAAAATTCGAGTGGGGTTTGCCTCATCTCTCATTCAGCTAAAAATCATCTTTCTGCACATTCGATTTTTGTGACTTGATTTCGTCAGACCGAATTCTGAGAAATCAAAAGCAGGCATACGTAACATTTCATGACTAATATCCGAAGACATTTAATGAAGCTTTTATTCGTGTTTCTATCTCAATCCAGCATACATCAAATAGTAACAATACAGTATCACACATTACGTAACCAACCGAAGTACATTCTGCCTGTCCGCATGCCGGCCTCGTTAGTATACTTACGAAACTACAATAATAACTTCCTCATGTAACATTTAATATCTTGAATTCAACATTATGTATACTACACTCTATTTCTTCATCAATAACCAAATCTTCCACGTCATGCTTCATCATTCTTGTGCACACTTTGTCTTTCACTTTAATAATATCAGACGACTTGTTAAAGTACAATATACCGACACAAGAACACTTGTCCTAGACCTAAGGCATCTCGAATTAATTGAAACTGAAAGTTAGTACGTATGACTTTTTGATTTTTTTCCATCCTCACTGCAAACTTTCAATCTGTTGTTTGAAGCGACTTCTGACCATGCGCGATTATCTTGCTTTCATGTGTTTCATCAAGTTTCGTCACACATATATCGTATGTAGAGAAGTGCACTTAGTAATTCCACATATAGCGAATCATTGTCTCATAGCATTTTGGCTCTGCCTATACAGAACACACATCAAGTCTCAATGACCCTCTGTAATACGTACAATAACCATAATCAACGCACTTACAGACATTATACATATTTTAGTCAGTAATTTAGACTTTATCTATACGCATGGTCTATCAATGTAATTTGACAAATTACGTGTCGAGTTACGTACAAGTTGTTGGATTCGTACCTGTCATAATTTTTTTCGGGATGGTGTCGACACAACACCTATTACTGAAATCCTCCAGATCTTGTGTGTATATGCAAACTCCTTTCCATTTGAATTGTTGTCTCTCGCTGGTACATGTCGATTTCACTGGTGATGAGACAGTCGGACCAATGGTGTAAAGTGTATGCAATGCATCGAAATTCAGCTTCCTTGCAGAAAGGGGGTTCCGCGTCTAGTATAAAGGCGAAAGGTAAACTTCTTGAGACACACATTTTGCCAAAAAGAAAGCAAGTCGGTGGGGGCTGAGAGATCACATAGCTATAGAAAGAGGAAGTACAAGAGAGCCGAGATGCGCCTTGGTCGAAAGTATAGAAAGAAAACCGCAAATTGAAGCGGTAGGTAGGGCCAGACTGTGGTACTCCATGGATTTTCTTATTTTTCCCTTCTCTCTCAGCTTTTTCTCTTGCATTTCTTATAACTTGTACCTTACAAACTCAATACCCACCACACAGCACTTTACCGAATTACAATCGCACCCGAGGTCCATTTGATTTAAGGATTTTCTTAATTCTTTCGCTCTACATGATTGGATGAAATACGATTCCCCTAAGTCCTGGCCCCCTGTCACTGTCATGGTCTAAAAACTGAGCTCAATACCGGCATAGTTTGTATCGTCAGTTCATAATTTTGGTAAATAAAAGTCAATAATCGGGTCTAAACATGTACACAACTGGTACACTCACCTTACTTGATATTGTAATTTCACCTCCGATGGAAGATCCAGCTCGTTAAGTCCACTGACCAGATATCCAAGCAGATGTATAAACCTGTGGTTTACTCTCATCCATATTTCTGGTCCAAAGACACGGATGTGTCTCAAAATGCAGAGTATTTGTTCACTACCGTGTAGTGGCACGATCCCATTCCACGCCCACGTAACCGAGTCGTGCAGCAATCATATAAACGGGTACAGGAGATGCGGTGCACATGCGGGATGACGGAGATGTATGAAATAGGCTCGAAGAGTGGATCCAAGGCGAAATGACGTAGAATCGTGGCCAGCAATCTCGAGACGTTATGCGCCCGGGAAACCGGGGATCCAGTTTACTAACTAAATTACAACTGGGTTACCGCGGAGAAAGGCTTTACTCGCGTTTCACTCGGCCATGGTGGGTTATAACAAGGAATGGGGTGCAACCCACACGCCCGGGAGGGTACGGGGGGGAGGGAGAGGAGCGCTTCCACTGCGGAAATTTGATGCTCGTGAACGAAATTGCGAGGGTGCCGAATCCGACGTGCAGGAGTTGGTCGTCGGATGCTGGAGCGACGTTTGATGGGTCCGCGAAAGAGCCCTTCTCACCCCTTTGCAAAAGCTCCGAGGCGCGCTTCGGTAGAAAGAAAATCGCGCCCTCCGGAGACGGAGGCGATACGACGGCCGAGGGAAAAACTCCGGCTAATTCAAGCGGGCTGGATAAGAAGAGACGAGGTAAAAGCCCGGTCTCACGCTGGATTCTTTTAGACACGCGAATCTTTTCGACAGTTTGTAACGCGCACGGAGTACGACAAGCGTTGCGTGTTCCACCGTCGGGATCGTATTTTTCTAGGTATACTAGACAGCCGCTGTTCGCCGGCGGTGACTGCCTCGAAAACGATTTCAACGCTCTTCGCTCGGTCGTGAATCAAAAGCTACGGACAGCTGAAAATGTGATATAGATCGAGCCGATCTGATAACCCTTACTAACGACGCCGAACTCCTCCTCTTCGGATGTAATAAGCCCGGTTCGTTGTTTACCTTCACTCGGTTGATCCCGCCGCCGCATCGACGATTCGCTTATTGATTCGTATTCCGTTGGTGCACCCATTCATTTTGCAATATTCCTCGAGAATACGAAACTTTTCAGATCCTTTCAGACTTAGGACGTAAGTATTTTATTCTATTGAAAATAAGTTTGTATATGCGTGTAAACTTAATCTATTAGGAGGTGTGATATTCTGTTGCGGAATTCATTGACCATGAAAAGTTAAACTTTTAATGATCTACAGATCTGAGATTGTGATTTTTTCCGGTGTATCAATTTCACAACCAGAGTATTATTTTGGCTGGGTATAAACATGAGCTTGTGTTAAAAATGTGCAGAAATAATAAAAATGATAAATTAATCAGATATGTACAGAGCCAGTCATAGAAAGAAAAAATAGAACCACGTTAATGATCTTGCGCTGGATTTTATTTTTCCATTTTCTTGCCTTTCTAGCGCATTTACGAGGACAGGATGTATAAATACCTCCGAGCAGTTGGACAAAAATACCTCACGACGTCGGGGCTCTAATTAAAATAGGTCACAGTGCAACGCGGGAGGTTCTAATTAGCTATAAATAGCCATTAAATTATCTGTAAAACATTTTTAAGTGAAATCAATTTTCATTAGGATGATAGGTGACATGAAGGTTACTTATAACCCATTACTGTACTTGTAACCGTGAGCAACTTCAAAGTCACATTAAAATCAATAATTAAAGGGGATCCACGATGGCCCGTGTAAGGCAGGCAGTCTGTCAGACAGGCAGGTGGGTGGTTGGATGGGATGGAGCCTCTCTATACACACACTTTTCTCCACGGGAGTGAAGAAGGAGCTGCAGATGCCTGCAGACATCTTATCTCAATTTTTCATCGTAATTGACTCACCGAGGGTATTCTGGATCTGAAAGGCAAATGGTTCGAGGAGATCTCATTGTCAGCGGAGTGAAGACGTGCTTCTTTTTGTCGATGTAAAAGAGAAAAAAAGGAAAATTAAAAAAAAAAATTAAATCCCACCTACACACATACTTGTACGATAAAGCGTAGTCGGGACTTGATTCACACTCCCTCGTTTTCCACCGGGTCAGGTAGGTAATAATAACCCTCTCGAATATTGAGTTTTTCCTAATAAATCGTAGGAGATTTGGTAGCAGCCGCTTTGGGAGCCTCGGTTGGGTCTAAGCGGCAGATATGGTTAGAGACACGCAATCCTCGATTTAGCTGGGCGCAATACTTGCTCGTTCAACAATTTTCCTCGTGTTACTCAAGCACCGTGAACCGGAAGCCCCCGAAGTTGAGGATCAACCGTTGGACAGTAATCAAAGACGGGGATAAGGGCTGACCCAAAGGAGCAGCCGTTCATCCCTGTCTTATTCCCTTTTCTTTTAATTGGCACCCCTTAGCGCCTCGGTTCCGTACGAACTGCCTCGTATATCGCCTTATGTAATAAGTACCGTAAGTGTCTCACTTATGCCGCTCCTTAAGTTCAGAAGGCTCGTGCATCGCGAACCATTTAGTGGGGTGAAGGCTGGGCGACGCGACATGGCTATGTGAATGCCCTCTACATATACATATATGTCAGGTATATACATACACACGCGGTGAGGTAATTTTCTCTGTAATATTCTGAGAAATTTATGGGTTATTAATTTTATGAACCTTCGGTCCCGGCAGGTTTAACGGAGCATACGTGAAGGAGGAGCGTGTGTCTCTCTTCCAACAATATCTCCATTGTGTCAGCAGCTTCTGTTCCCTCGGAAAACTTTCCTCCGTATAATATATATTACACGTTCACTTACTTACCAGGCACGCGGCTGCATTTTCCACAGTCTCACACACTTTCTATCTTATACCTTACTCGTGAACGCTTTCAAAAACTTTGCTAGAACTTCATCATGCAGGCTCCAACGCCATCCTTATCTCAAAATATCATCAACTTTATCGGCAGCGTTATTCTAAACCTGTTTCCAAAGTCCAGACGACTGAACTGATCGTGAGAGTTTTGAACATCAAGTTGTCTCGAATCGCCCCTTCAATACACTGGGCTTTTCGTTCTTACCAGGATTGATTGAGGTCCCAACAATGAGGATACTGGACGCTGATACCTCTTGGCTGGCCATAAATTGACTGCAATCACTATTACAAGACCACTGCGTGTTTCTAACTAATCGGAACCCAACCGAGAAAGCCAATCGTGGAGTTTGGTTTTGCGCATTAATCTCGCGATGTTAGTTGTCAGGGGATAAATCACTTCGATTACAAATCTGCAGACCCACCGAGTTGCTTTTTTCCATATCTAGCTGCTATTATATTGTGAAAATACTTTTTAAGGGAGGAATGGCAAACAGACGAGGTCGCGTTAGCAGCCATTTTAAATTACCCGAGTCAAATCCTGCCGGGGCACAGATTATATGAAAGTTGCGTTACTCTTTATATCCTGGAGTAGCACGGAATATTCATAATCATAAGTATACAAAAGAACGCGATATGGGGCCAGACTCTGAACTCCACTTGAACTTCATTTACTCCGTAAGATCCCTTGAACTTGCGACTAAGCTTGCCTAAGCTCCCGCTCCTGATGCTACTCTGCTCGCACGTAAGCCGATCGTTCAATATCGATTGTGATAAGAGCGAAATTAAACGTTTACGAACGATATTCAATAGCCTGGTACCAAAGTGCGGCAATACACTCACCCTCAAAACTTTCCTTCCGAACAATAAAAGTGCTTGTGTTTTTTAGTTTCAGCAGTTTCTGTACAACCACTCGGCCATTGTGCTCGATCAGTACAATTCGCTACGGTGGGACTGTCTGAGAGAGAGGGTAAAACCGACTTCTTCCTTTTCGTTTGAGACTGGCTCCGAAGTACCCTACTCACGGTCTCGCATGCTGCATAAATATATGATGAGTTCTATTATGAAGCATTAGGGGTTGTCGTGGGCGGGTATCTGGTAAAAGGGACCAAGCCGACTTGCTTGCTTATTCCATAGACCCACTGAAGTCGTACTTGAGATAACTGCTGGCTTTCTTCGTTCTTCAATGCACACAATGTCTTCTTAAGCAACCTAAGGAACTGAAAATTAAAAGTGTGGTACTGCTTTATGATTACACAGACAAAGCACCGCAAATAAATGTCTTCCATTAGAAACGAGAATTCAATTTATATATAATTTAGGATATTATTCGTAGGTCGAGTTACTCAACAACTAGTTTATACCGTTCGAACAGAATATCGCCGTAAGAAGTGTCCAACAGATTTTCGTGACTGGTGAAAAATTGACAAGCAATTCCAATCTAGCCAGGAAATCATGCTTTAGAGGAATTTATTTTTGCGGTAACAATTTTTTGGCCCGATAACTTATATACTTGAGAATTTTCGAGCACAAAAGTGTTCCCTTCCGTAGGCCGCTTTGTGCGTTGCAGGGTTGTGCGTGTGTGATCGAAATTCATCAAACAGCACCCCTCAACAAAAGCAGCCCTCCTCCCCCCTTCTCTCTTCTTCACGCACATACGCGTTAACACACACGCGTGTACTCGTTGGCCATTTATATACGCATTACGGCATCCGCGCGTCTTGGATGGCTTCGAGCAGCGCGGAGCTTCGCCCGGATTTCCAACCCCCAGCCCCCGACCCAGCTCTGCTTACGACCTACAAATCGGTCGCGCTATTAGTTAAATCGAAAATGATCAAGTGGGGTAATAGATTGCGTTTTGAACGAGTACACATATCGGCCTACGGATAAAAGCTGCCCCCGCAAAAACTTACCGCATACTCCGTTCGCGAATCTTTCGCTTCAACGACCCTTTATCGCCGCCTATAGACGTCCCTCGATATTACGCATAACTCACCCTGCCGCCCATTGTAGCAGGCCTCACCCTGTAATCCGAAGACTCAAGCCGCAGGAGCAGGCTTGGCCCTTGAAACGATATGAAAATGGCGAGGTTACTCATTACACCTGTACGTTATACGAGTGTAGGTGTATACATATAGTAGGTACAGATAACCCGAGTATGTATGTGTGCGAAACGGTGGGTAAGAATTATTGCACAAACTGTGCGATAACTGACAGAATTATTAACGGTACACGATTTTCATTTGTTTCTACTTCCACGATATAATACATCCGCGTTGTGTCAGGCTTTTGATTAATTATCCGGGTATTGCAGACATGCGAAGAAACCGCAAGGACGAGGGATCGGCTCACAGTGTACCCATAATACTTTCGACATCATTTTTCTCTTCGAGCGAAGCACAAAAGGAACGGTTGCTGCCGCAGTCTCTATACGGTGACAACGTTATTTTCTGTTACACGATTATTTCCCCCTCGCTACCTGCAGCCCGGATCATCCTCGCCTCGGTGAAACTGGATGCCTTCAGGATGCTTCGGGCACCCCAATTATGCGTGAAATCAGTCTCACGTGGGCAGGTGCGATACGGACTGCACTAGGAAATGTGTAACGCGGGAACATAATGCTTTATAAAGATGCAAATGGACGATCAGCGATGGAAACGAGAAATCTATGGATACGTCGGAGCAGGGCGTTGATCCGAGATGATGAGGAATACGGGGATGAAGTGGGGCCACCCTCCATCCCTGTCCCCCTCCCCCTCCCCACCTTAACCCCCACGACCCATCGACATGCTCTCAAATTTCGAGAGTGCGTTTCACGGCAATACGAACTGATTGATACGCGCTCCGGGGCGAATGGGTTTCTGCCTGGTAGCCAGCCCCGGGACTAAATTGCTAATTAATATCTCGCTAGCGTGGATTTCCAGCCGGTATCGGTATCCGGCTGTACCGACGGACCCTCGCATCCGGTTTTCGTTCCGCTCCACTTATTTGACGTGCCGCATCGAGTTACGTATTCACTATCTAGTTTTATGTCGGATTTGTTAAATTGTTACCTAGATAAAAACACCGGAATACAGTCTCTAAATTTTAATATTACAGAGTTGAAAATGTGCAGACGTTACACGAGGAAATTCCGTTAGTTAAACTTAGAAATTCTAGACTATTTTCGAAGGTCAAAAGATGTCCAAATGATGCTTGCCACTTTTTTATTTGACGTGAAACAGTGTTAGATCAATAACGAGCGCTGGAAATGGTATTATAATAGGAATAGAATTCCAAGCGTGCAAACGCCGGCCATATTGAATTTGTGATATCGTGTGTATTCGTCTGTGAAATTTTTTCGTTCACAACTTCAGCTTAGTGAAATTTTACAACTCGATAAATACCTTTTCATCTTCGGGGATTGAGATTGACAAATTCACTCGTATTTCTGAAAAATTGTGCAGAGTTCGTTCATTTACAGCGGTGAGAGAACGTTTCTTGGCGGATATAACAGTTGCAAAAAATTGACCCAGACCTGATCCAGAAAGAGGAAGTGAGTAAGAGGGAGAAACAGAAGCTCGATCCGGGTGGTGTGTACCACTTAAATATCACCCAAGCAGACACTTTCATTTCCGAGTTTCCGACTCGGGGAAATATTATCCCAGGAAATGATATTCAAAATGCGAAATGCATAAATTTCTGTTACACCTTAATAGCTGCCGACCGAGCATTGTATAACAGAGCACCTACAATAAACCCTTCAATTCTTATTTCCCTGCAATGTATATGATAATAAAGCTGTTAAATTGCACGTACATTATATTGGGAAAATTTTTCGCTCGAGAGATTGCCACCCTCGTGTTACACCGAATGGCTGTAAAGCTGAACGAAACGTTTCGTTTTCACTGTATACTTATTATGCATATCCACTATTTCAGATAACGGAAAAATAATGGTCTCGCAACGCTCGAGCACTCGTTCCACTCAACTGAGAATTGTTATTCCAGACGGCCATGTCCAGTTAAATTTGCACTTTCCGTTTTCCGAACCGCAAGTCTTTCCAAGCACTTCGAATAGAATCTGAGGATTTCTCTAGTGGCCGACAGACTGAAACGCGAGCGTTCTACTGTATCTGGTAAATTACGATTCTATAAAGTTCAATGTAGAGAAGAGAAAGTTTCGAAAATGTTCACAGGATGTTCCAGGATGTTTCATGTAAACTCGAAGAATCCGGTGTAAATGTGCGATGCCCGACTCACTGAAAGGCATTAGAAATTCTGGGTAATTGGGCCATTCAGCATGTTCGGTTTTTCATCCCTGTTTATCGTTAGTACGACGATTTCACTCTTCGGTTGGCTTATTCGAGCGGCGGCGTTGAAGCGAAGGCCGAGGGTAGACGGAGGGTTGGAACCCCTTCGTTGTCCTAATCTCGCTAAAATGTGCTTCTTATTCAAATGGAGCCGGGGTAGGTTTGTTGTATGCCGTGTACGGGGCGGTCCCAGGTGACGCTGGAGGGGGAGGGGGGTGGGGTGGGGGGGTTGGATAACAGGGCTGAAGTACGGGTTGAGCGACCCTTCGGTATATAACGGGGAAATAAGGGCGCGAGTTTTCGCGTATTTAAATAGGGTTTTGCACACTGGTGAACTACTCCGGAGGGTTCGACGGGAGCCCCGCAGGATAAGGGAAACGGATCCAATCATAATCTCGACCCGTTTTCATCCCCATTTCGCGGCCGGATAAAATTTCCCTCATCCCGGGGCTCTCAGTTCTATTCAATCTATCCCGTTCAGGCCACCCGCAACATGATGTCGAATGGTTCGCAGGAATTCTTTTCCTTTCCTTTCACTACCTCCTCTTCCTATTCCGCGAGCTTTTCAAAAGCAGCCAGCTCCAGAAGGGGAGGATACATCCCGTTGATCGCCGAATTTACTTTACGCAGAGGACAGCTTTGGCCGTCCCTTTAAACCCCTTCGCACCCCATCGACCTCAAGTGCGCCACTCGCTCCTCCCCACAACGACGTGGTCATCACTTTCTTATTTCACACTGCACGGCGATTGAGCGGAGCTTGGAAATTCTTCCTGCTATTATACCTGCCGGTACTGCACTGTTGGATAAAGACCGTATATAATTCGAATTGGGATCAGGCCCAGGGATTTTTAGGAGAAATTACGGCTGGTCCTCCGAGGGATTGTAAAGTGGAAGAGCTTATCGTTTCACCGTTCTCTTGAGACTGCGCTTTTCGGGGGACATTCATTTGGCCTCCTATCGTCGAGCCCTGCTTCGGTATGCTACTAGGCGAGGGTTACAAGGGGCTCAACGAATTTAATTAACGTCAGATTTCAATCGGCGAATAAGGTGTGTCTGTGTGTGAGTGGTTATTGGGCGGAGCCCAGATCCGAAGGTCCTGAAAATCAAGTCAACCAATCTGTCATCCCGAGTCCAGTAAATTTGTCACGCATCTAGCTTGAGATTCTTACCCCTGAAAATCTCTGTAGAGACAGATACGCACAGGGATCTATCGGCTTATCGTTTTCTCATGTGAATAACAAGAGAAACGAGAATGCTCCCTTTTCTGTCCCGCAGGTACAACCGTGCGATAAAAATCGCGGGGGCATTCAAAATATGAAAAGCCGCGGGGGAGAATACGAAGCCCGAAATTTTACCCCTTGATACGTGGTTCTTTAAAAATTTATAGCAGATCTCATGTACGTTGTCTGGTAAAAGTGGATTCGGTTTATATCTGTAACATATATATAGTAGGTACATAAATATCACATGTTATATCTACCGAATTCGTTGGCAATAAACTTTTTGGAAACCCACGGCAAAAGGAAATGAGTCGAGAGTGTATGAATTCTAGATTTTTTACACGTGACGAGGAACACCCCGGAAAAAGTGACACCAAATTATTCAGAAATGCGCCCGCATCATGCAATGCAGCATTATACTCTTATCATGTGTAGATACGCGCATTTGTCGGGTTCAAGGGGGTGAGGGTGTCAGTGGGAGCGAATATTGCTGCACCCTTTTGACAAACACCGAGCATAACTGGTAAACATTGAAGTCATAGGGGCGTGAAATAAACCGTGCAGAGCGAAGGGCCCTCTGACGAGGTTCAAAACTGGGGTAATAAAAGGGAGTTTTGATTTTCGGGAAACGCGCGTTATCGATACGTTATCGCGCCGCGTGGCTTCGCCTCGCTTTGGTCTGCCTGAGGGATGTTTCGGCAATGATTAAACGCGGCGAGCCGCGAGCAGCGATGCCCAGGGTGTTAGTCGGGACCCCGGCTTTCCAGATATTTCGCTCGACGCACTCGGGAATAAGGGAAGGGTTGGGAACGTGGTTGGTGATTCAGGTTTGGGCCAGGGTTCAGCTTCGGCTTGTCGTTCATTCGCCACTCAAGCCTGGATGGTATGGCGTTAGTAAAACAATCGTTTAGTCGCCTTTAACCATCGCTAGTCAGGTTTTATCTGCACTTAACCCGCTCACTTTATTTTCACCCGTGCATTATATGGATAATAGCTTCGTCGAAGCGTTTTTCGTTTCTTCGTTCAACAGTTAACCGCACGTACGTTTCATACCTGAAATTTTCAATCGCGGTTCTTTCCTTTTTATTTAAAATTCTCATTTTCTTGGATAGATTTTTATTATGTAATATAAACTTATATGTTACACGTCGCTACATATATATCGCTTATCGCTAAGCCTAGAACCTAATTTTCTTATTCCATAGAATGCACAGTGTCTTGTACAGAATTATTATTATTATTCATTTATTAATATTTATTACATCGTATTACCAATATTTACGATTATTATTGTTGTTATTATAACTATTAGTGTTGTTTGTTAACGGTTTGAAATTTTATTATTACGACTTTTTTATATGCAAGAAAAATAAGTGAAAAATAACTTGATGCTAATCGTGTGTATAAAGGCGATCGATACAGGATCGCGATCAATCGTACCCAATTATCTATATATATTTACCTACGCGTATATGTATATGTATGTATGTTATATGTATACTTGACGTAAAAGTTGTATATACGTATATAACGTGCAGGTATATTATTGCACGCGATTGGCAAAGTACATATGTACGGACGAGTTGTTCAGGTTGAAAAAAGAAATATCAAACCTTTGAAAGCCTTAGTCACGATTTGTATTATATAAAACGTTGTACCCTAGATTTAAAATTACGTTACATCGGCTTGGCCCATTTTGCGTCGATTTTATAGAATTTGATTTGCATGGGTTATATTCGTTCGTGCTGTTCAATGTTATTTTCTTTTTTTTGTTCTCATATTGTCCAGAGATGCAGGATATTATACGCACGAAAATTTGTGACAGAAAAACTGTTACGAGGACGAGATTCGACAACATTTCGTACGCAGCAGTGGAGAGTCAAGCCTTGTCTTGGGCAGTAAATGATTATCTATTTTCAATACATTATACACTAAGTTGTAAGTGACGTTTAATCAATTTTTTTTATTCTTCCGATTTTCAAATTTTGTCATTAACTTTTGTTTTCATTCATAATTATTAATTAGTTATTATCGTTAACGGTAACTCTACGATATAATACACTTACCTAAACGTACCTGATGATATTTTGTAAAAATTTTCACCCACTTTATATTCTGTACTCGATAAATTATACATATACAATATTATATACTTAATCTCAAGGTTTTTCAAGATATATAGTAATATATTATTATATATATAGTTAGACACGATTTCTGGCAATAAGATTTCACAACTATTGTTGTGATTTTGTAATATTCTTTAGTTTTCTTTTTTTTTTTTACTTTTTATTCCATGAAAATAGAGGGTTCGATGCAACTTCATTTATTCATTTACTCATTTTATTCGTGTTTTATCATTTGATTATTTGGACAGAAAATATATATTGACCATTCTCGCAGTGAACGTATTAGTTTTACAGGTTTTTTTTTCTTTCTTTTTTTTTTTTTTTTTATCGCGTTGTCGTTTATCAAGTTCGTTCGTTTAAATAAATCGAAAAGAAGAAATTTATGATATACGAAATAGATGTAGCGTAGATTAAAAAAATAATATTGCAACGTTTGGATTGTCTCGTGATATTATATATGCACGATAGACGATGTTTTTTTTTGTCTTGTTCTTTTTTCTCTTATCAATTTAAAAATTTAATATCTACCTACATACAGTAAAGTTAACGTTTGTTTAGTTGACGCTAAAAGTTTGGATTTTTCCTTTCTAATAAATAGGTACAATGATGATGAATTCGGCGAGAAATTTTTCCGTCGTTGTGCGTCAGTATATATATATATATTCATGTTTACATCATATATTGATTTGTATATAATGTATCATGTAAAAACAGCATCGGCAGGTATTGGATATATACGATTTTGGAAAATTGACGCGATCGTGAAATTCCGAAGACTGATATATTCTTCAATTCCCGTCCACGAATTAATGTATTGAAAGAGAATATCAAGACGGTTGCATCAATAATAAGCGATTCCGGTATAATATATAATGTATGTATATATATATGCAATATAATATAAAATCCACTTGAATTAACGCGATTGAAAATTCAAACGAAGAAATATGATACATGCGTACACGGACATAATTAATAATATATGATATATATATATAAATTGTACATGCATACTTGCATAGCTGAAAGAGATGCATACAAGAACGGAGGTGATGGGGGTGGTCGCTACTTTCGCCCTTTTATATATCTTTGGTTTTCAAGTATTTGGCTTATCGTTACATAATTGTATGTATGTATAATTACTATACTATCCTGTTCTTCTTCAATTCTTAAACTTTCTCTATATAATGTATATAGTATGTACTCTCGTATTCGGTATCTATCCGTTGATTTTACTTCGGTTATTAATTTTCCTTCCCTACCACTGATATATATCGACAACCTGCTTCCCGCTGCCCGGTGAACAAGGACTCGCGCTGCCGCACCATTTCGTCTCCTTCAACGGAGGGCAGGGCGTTCCACCCCTGCGAGGTTTCACAGTGATTTTTCTCGTTCTCTGCGTCTCGCCGACCCCGCAACTCCTGCTGCACGCGCTCCACGGTCCCCATTCCCCGACCTTACAGTTCCTTGGCATTCCTACGGAATTGAAATCCAAAATTTATGCATACCAGCCGAGATTCCGGGCACTGATTTGCAGGGCTGCTGCAGGAAGTAGCGATTTTTCGTAAAATTATTTTAACACTTTTGATAACGATTTTAGATTTGTTTTCTCTCTCTCTCTCTCTCTCTCTCTCTCTCTCTTTTTCATACACGTCGACACGTTCCCACGTAATTTAGCTGCAATTGTCAGCGATCATGGGATGAATACCAAGCCGGGTTTTAACTACTGGATAATTTGGAAGAAGGGGAACCGCGGAGGAAGGGCGCTCGGTTCGACGATCGTCGCTAACCTGAATTATAATTCAGCAGTTAAAGGGTTAAAAGGGTGGAAACGGCACGGGACACCTTTTCGTGGTTAATGAAACAGCTAGCGTTAATTACCCAATTAGTTACGCTGGGAAAAGACCCGGGATATTCTGCTGCCGGGTCGCCAGCTGATTTATCCTTCTTGCCGAAGAAATCACCGGTACCTGCATGTATAATATATACATATATACAGGCCTGCGGATTCGCCTCGCGGATCGAAACGAGAAAATGACGACGATCGTTGCCATGAATTATGAAATAATTCCATCTTCACCACCAACGTTCGGCACAACGCGACGAACTAATACGTGCAGCAATTAAAAAAGTTAATTAACTAGCAAATGTTTCATTTTTCGTTAATTGCGCGGTTGGGAAAAATTGAGAGAAAGTTGAGAAAAAACGAAGGGTGAAAGGAAAAAAAAGAAAGACTCGGTCGCGTAGGGTGAAAATTAAATTCTCCAGGGTTAATTAGCCGTAAATTAAAATCGGAATGGCTCGGTACAGTGGGAAAATCATTTGAAATTGAATCGAATATTAGCTGAAAGAGTCATTGAGCAGTATGTGTGAATTAAATTTGAGATGTAAAAGTAGAAAGAGAGAGAGAAAATAAAATTTCGGTAATCTCGGTACGAAATTTGGGAAAGAGAAAAGGTAAAAGTCACTTACGAACTCTGGGGTGTTTTCCCTTCGACGGTAGTCTGTGGTGCTTGACTCTGAGTCGATGGACACGGTCAACCGCGGTGGTGAAGTTTCCCCAGGGTCGAAGTAGGGTCGAGTTCCGTTTCCGATCGTCGGCGTTAATTTTTTGCTGGCTGTTATCGAACGAGTGGATTCTTTGAAGGTTCGAGTTTTGCTGCTTCTGCTGCTGCTGCTGATACATGGTATGGTAATAGGGCCATCCGGGCGCCTTTGACGTCTTCGCCATGTCGCCCCTTGTCGGCCAGGAAACGGGTGTTGGAGTCGGGGCTTTTCCCCGCTGGGCGTAAGTGGAAGCTATGCTGTGTAGGATGGCCTCCTTGTTGTCCCTCGGAAGGTCGGTGACCAGCTGATTGTTGTCGGTTGTCCAGTACCTGTAGAGAAAATAATAATAGATAGGGGTGAAAAAGCTGGCGAAGGGTTGTTTTCATGCGGGGTGATAGTCCGAGGCGCGTATTCCATTATTATGCCTCAACGCTTCCCCGAATACGTCGGTATATGCCGCAATAATCTCTTGCTTTTGTCGTCGTCGGGATCCAACGCCCCCGAACCGTCTCGGGGTTTCGCGTTTTAGCTGCCTCCGAGAGCGTCTCTAAATCTCTCCCCCCCCCCCCCCCCTCATGTCTTTCTATCTCTCTCTCTGAATAGCGGCGGCTCTCCTTCTCTCCGATTCCCGGTTCACCTCACTCTCCCTCTTGCTTCTCCGCCTTACCTCAATTTATTTTAGTCAGTTGGTCACTCGCTGACTCACCTATCATCTCCTCCCCACCTCTGCCAGTCCCTCGCGCTCTCACTCTCCCTCTCTCCCACCCCGTCTCTGCGCTTACTCTCTCTCGATTTATATAGAAAATTATTCCCGAGTCGTGCGATCGCTGCTGCAGTAACAATAAGTACCAAAATATTCTTTACTTTTTTCTTTCTTTTACTGCCAGACTCATTATTTCGACAATTAACCAAATAAGAGATTTTCCTTCTTCTTTGCAACTTCTAGAATTAATTCGGTTGCAATTTAGGTTATAATGTTTTCTGAAAATGACACATGGCCAATTTAACATACAGTGAAAATCTGCCTACAGTTGCGCAATTCAGGGTACATATTACCACAATCCGCCTGCAGTTATGCAATTCAGGGTACATAGTAACACAATTTGCCTGCAGTTATGCAACTTAGGGTACACAGTACCACAATCCGCCTGCAGTTATGCAATTCAGGGTACATAGTATCACAATTCACCTGCAGTTATGCTTATGCAATTCAGGATGCATAGTACTACGGTCTGTCTGAATTTCTGCAATTCAGCGTAGATTATAGCAAAAGCTGCTTGTATTTATGCAAGTCCGGGTACATTTGACCAAAATGCAGGTGGATTTTCGTAAAAAGTATTCTGAGTTGTATAAATACGCGCGTATATACACCCTAAGCTGAATCGGTGATGGGTTGTCGAAAAAATAACTGGGTAAAAAGTTCGACTTAATGCATCGATAATCTTCACCTGTATCTGTGGGGGTCCATCTCCCTGCGTTCCTCAGCGATGGCCTCGTTGAGGTCGCGATTTGGGTCGATGACCCTTGCCGCGGAAGACTGGGACATGAGTTCATCGTTGCTTACAAATTCCATCTCTACATCGTCCTCGTGGTATCTTTCAGTGAGAGTGTATTCCCTGAGCTGGAACATACGATGTTATACAAGATTAAGCGTGCTGTACTATGCGGTATATCCTGTGAAACATTTCGCAGGTCTGCAAAAAAATATTTTATTTCAGCTGTATGGGATGTTTCTGGTAAATATTATGTTTTCGAGTGTGCTGAATACAAAAATGCCAGATTTCTAGTTAAGCGGAAGTTTCACTCTAAGTAAAACTACAAACACGAGTTCAAGAAAAAACCTGACGGGATGGAATGTTTCAGTATGTTTCCCGGTTTTTGATGAATAACAATCTACAAGAAACAGTATAAAAAACACGTGCAGTTTTTTGGTTGCGGAGGGTTGGAGTGAAAGCGAATAAGACGCGTCGGCTATAACGGGTAGACGCATCGCGGAGAAAAAATTGAAACAAATTTGTACTTTTGTTACCGCAGTAATCCAATAGACGACGTTACACAGCCGGACAATATAAAGGGCCAGCCGCTTTGTGATACGGGCAGGGATCTTCGGTGCCGGTGCAGATTCTTTTTCATCTAGACTCCCGCTCAGACACGCGGCATCCCTAGAATCTGTTCATACCTTAATACCGTGCACGTATCTCCGTAGCATTAGGTATAATGGAACGCGTGTGTATACCCAGTTCCCGAGGGACCCGTCACTCTGGCATTTCTTACGTGAAATTAGTCACTTATTCGTTATACACACGCAGCGGGGTTGAGATCCGGGCAATTCATCCTTCCGAGGAATTTCATCTTACTCCTAACTCTGCGCCCCCGTTCGTTAACAATTTCGTAAAAGTACACCATTCTCCACTTGACCACTTGTCGACCGCTGTCGCTATTATCCGAAAATAAATACCAAAAAAAAAAACCAAACTTCACCAGCGTAACAAACCCGATTGAACGCACAAGCTGTTACTTGGCAGTTTACACGCAAATAAGGATAAAAATCTCTCTGCCAGAGAAATTCGGAACAGTCTTTCCCGGGACGCGTAATTCCCTGCCGATTTCTCTTGTTGTTTTTTCTTTTCATCCCCCTGAGGAACAACAACATTCGAACATCGACCGGGAGGAAGAAGGGCTAGACCGGGTTTTTTGCAATTAGCAGAGTTTCTCCTGCAGACGTGTTTTTTTTTCTTCTCTCTTTCTCCTTCTCTCTCTCTCTCTCTCGGTCTCTTTCGGTGAGCGTAAAGGATCAGAAAATATCTATACACGTTTACTGCAACCCCCAAAGGAGAGAGGAAGATTCTGATAGGGTGTCCCAGGCCGTCATTAATTACCTCCGGTAACTGTAGCGGTAATCAGTTGTGAGTCGCGACGAGCAAGAATCGGGGGAGTAAGGACGAGGACGGAATTCAAGCGTGGTTGGACAGGCAGAATCATCAAGAACGAGAGAAAGAGAGAGAGAGAGAGGGAGAGAAACGTATATAGATATATACATACATAGATAGATAGATAAATAGATAGATAGATATTTTGCTTAAGAGAGGGAGAGAGAGCGGCTGCGAAGGTAGCGAGGCAAGAAATTGTCTCGTCCGAATCCCCCGTCGCGCGGTAGATAAGAAGAAAAAAAGGGGGTGGGGTTGAAAGTTGGGAAAAAATCGTCCCCCATGCAAATGTTAATACTTTGCGCGTGTAGTATGTGGCTCCATCCATAAAAGTACCCTGAGGGTCAGGGGCGGAGGCGGAGTCCAAGGGCTCCTGAGGGGCTAAACAAACCGCGAACAAAAAGGCCGCAACGTCGTCTAATATTCCTACTCCCGGGTACGGGAGTAATTTAGAGGTCTGGCAGCGTCACATATGTTTTGGCTGGTAATATCGCTCGGCTGGCTTTTCCACCCCATCCCCCCCGCGGGCTTCTTGAATTCGTTGCCACCGTTGCTTTTGACTCACCTCGGTCGTAAAAAGCTGCGCCCAGCCAGCGACGCGCCCGTTTAAAAGGGTTGGAAAAGAATTTTTAAAACGTACCTATTACAAAACTGCGGGTAAAAATCTCTGCTGCTTATATCGTCTATGTATGTATGTATGTATGTACTGGCAAAACCGGAAGGCGAAAGTTATGCAAACTGGTATACGTATACAGTATACACTGTGCAATGCCGATGCGCTCTGCGTGCAGGTTACATTGCGTGGAAACTTGCAAGTTTGTTCGCATTTTCATGGGGGTGACGGTGCGCCGCAAGTCTACACTGGTCTCTGTTTTTGGCACGCGTTTTTGTGCCAGCACTGTTTCTGCAAAGTGTCTTCCGCTCTCAGGGTGCTCGCATCCGTTTCTGGGACTGGAGTTTGGTAAACAGAAAAGCGTTCAGGGCTTATTTTTTTGCTATCGTCGTGTTTTCTTTCTTCGTTTCACACTTCGGGTGGATAAATATCGGGAAGATTATAATCGAGTGGAAATTGGGCGTGTTAATATTTTGTCTAACGAAACGTGGGTGTGGACAGATGAAGTAGGCATAACCGTGGTTGGCGGTAAAGCGATCGATGAGATATTTGCCGGCGCTCTATTACTTATCAGCCCGAACGTTTTTAACGCTTGTTTTCTCTTCACGATGTAATTTTCTGATCCTTTAAAAAACAGACGAAAATAACGCCCCGGTACGTGTTACCCAGGAGTAAAGGGGAATTCCGTGAGAAATCGAAACCAAACACGACTCACTCTTGAGGCCGCGTTTTTTTTTTTTTTTTTTTTTCTGAAAAGAAACGTTTCACCTCATGCTTGAAGGAAACGATTTTTCCCCCCGTCGCCGCGATGCAGACGTTTATTGAGTGACAATATTGGAAGAGTCATCGCTTTTGAGCTTCCTATCCTATAGCTACCTCAGTGTACGCAGTTCTTTGCTAGTCGTTCTCGAATCGTGAAGGAGATGCGTAAATATGTTCACGATAAAAGCGAAAGTAAATAGGAGGAAAAAAAACATTCGTCCAATTTTTGTATCTACTACGCAGGTACTTGTGCTGGAAATTGAAGGGTGGCTTGTTTTGCGATGATTTCACCAAGTTTCTTTCCTCGTGGCGAACCGATTTCACTCAAAATCTACACGAGGCAAACCGACGAAAGAATTTGAATTAAGTTAAAAATAGAACGACGCAAATTCAGGGTATAAGGTACGGAGAGAAAATGTATGAGGAAAAATCTGCCAACGTAACGTCAACGTTGACATTTTGAAAAATTAAACGAGGGAAACTGGTTTACCTTTCATATTTGCGCCTGAAATATTCGCGGGAGAATATTTATCTGCCCCTCCCGAACGAGGAGTGTAAAAGGGAGGGAATAGTTGTCGCTTTACACACGTGTTACACAGTCGGGAAATAATTTATTAATTCCCTACCCTCTCATTGTACGAAAGGAAAAAATTTCGCAGCAAAATTGTGTTCACTGACAAAACTGCAGCTCGTCGTTGATCTCCGATCGCTTTCGCCAGGCTTGTCTGATGCGCTCGGGATTTACCACTGATTTACTACCCTAGGAACTCTCGAGTATCCTCGGGGCTTGGCCCACCTCCACGACACGACGTTGACCTTTTCCCCCTCCACCTCACCTCCACCTCCACCTCCTCTTCCTCCTCCTCTTCCTGCATCCTCCTAGCGTTGCGATAGAACAAGTGGGGATTGATTTGTGGTCTCTTGGTATTCCCGGTTTTATTACACCCCGCGATAAATAACCCTCGACGTATCCCTCCCTCCTAGCTTCGAGCCATACGAGATAAGGGAGGAGGCGACGCTTCTTGCAGATGATGTGCAACAGCTGAATTCTGTTTCTCTTCACTAACATATGCGTGAATGCGGATGACGGTTCGAGCGGATCGAATTAGGCGAGGGTCGATTTTCAAACGGGTCACTGCACTCCATTTACGATGCACTTGTGAAACTTCAATGCACAAAAGGTCGGCCTCGTAGCAAAAGCGAGCGAGAAGGGGGTGTGGGGGGCAGTTTTTGAATTGCCTTGGGACGCGAATCGCGGGGTGAGCGATGGTTAAAAAGTTTAAGGGCAAAAGTGCGAGACGAGATGTTGGTTTGCGGTGTGGGCAAAGAGAAAGAGAGAGTCCCGGAGGAGAGAAGACTAATGGATTTAAATTAGAGACATGTTGCCGAACGTTTTACCGGGGATATTCACTGTGAACCTTGAACTTTTGAACCCTGCGGTGGTTTCGTGCAGATGACACGTTCCGAGGGAACGATCGCTTATACCGCTCGAATGGCGGCTGCTAAGCCTCACTAATTATTTCACCGAAATTCGTTCGGATAGTCGGATCGGCAGTATGATTCTTTTGATGTTATAAATACTTGCGTATACCTATTGAGGAATCTGAGGAATCGTAAATGGATTGGTATGTTACAGTGTACAAGGTACCATGGGGTGAATTAACACCCGCAAAAAAAATTGGAGACTGAATTATGCATACGTATCTGGAAAGAAGCCGCATATATGTATACTCGAGGAAGTGAAAAATATCATCCGAGTTTTGTAGGTATATCCGAAAATTGAAACCACGTGTAAAACAAGTTACGCGGATGAGTGTAAAAAGGTAATGCATAAATAAAACGAAATGGAAAAAGGTTGAATGAATAATTTTACAATTTAGACATAAAGTAAAATTAGATTTGCAGCTGAATTTTCGGGTCTCGAAACTTGTGCCGTTGCGTTCGGATGCTGAACACGAACAGCCGGTGACGGTGTTCGATGGGAATTGAATTTGAATAACAAACCTTTGCTTAGCTCGTTCGAATGCCAACGAATGACGAAGAAATTTCGATCGTTATATCGTTAGGCGTTGAACCTAATTTATGTGAAATCATTACACCTTCATTGACAATTTTCTCCCAATTTTCTAATTTTTCTCGAAAATCATCGGGAATTCTAAACTCTCCGTCAATACAGCCTCGCACTTAACTAGCCGAGAGTTGCTTTCTGCACAACGCCTTTCCTACAACAAGTGGCTCTCGCTATAATCACCCTGAAAGAGTGGCAAGCTCTACTTGAGCTTGCAGCCCGCGCCACGTAACCGAAGATTTTTGACAAACGGGCATTCCTGAACCGCGGAAGGGAAAAACACGGGTCAGCGAGGGTTGACCTGGTGTCTGGGCCGTTAACGGTCATCCCGAAAGAAGAGGGAGACGTGTAAACAGAGTGGGGGCCGCTCGATAAGGCGAATGAAAGAAGTAACCCCGAGGAAAGGCTCGCTTTTGACGCGCGACGGTATCTCGGCTCTTTCAGATCTAGCCGGCAGCCTGTCTCCTTCTTCATTCCGTTGACTGAGCATCCGGAGGCGGGAGTCGGGCATCGAAGATCAAAACGGTACAGAACGACTCGTTCCTGGTGCTTTTTGGGCAATGCGTAAGCGGCCCGACAACCAATAAAGGTCTCCCGAGACATTCAAGGGCCGGTTCTTGCAGTTTTCGATATCTAGAAAAAACGGGCTTGAGACTCGAGGGAGGGGTGGCTGTGTTTTGCCATCGAGAAGGGGAGGATACAGTCGAGTCATGATACGAAGCCAGATCTCCGCCGTACAGATTAGTGAGATTAGAGAGGAGCAAGTGCTGTCTGGCTCGGGTCTGCCCGAGGCCGCAGGGAAGAAGCTGTGGGGTTTCGGAAACCGTGCAGTATGGAACCCCGCGTTACGTTGGCTTGGCTTATACACACTCCCTTCCAGACAAGACGCCACGCGTTAGATCGCAGATAAACCAGATAACGTACTCGCGGATTTAAGATGGGAAGAGATCGATGATTCGAACCCAACTTGTACACGCCATGGGCTAAGAGCCCCGTTGAGACGTTTGTCGTTCCTTAATCTGCAGGGTTTCTTTCCCATGTGCCCCGCAGTGTCGTACCTACAATATAACGAGCGGATTTATCTAAACTAAAAGATATGTCTTCAAGATAAGAACCAGACAAGGTGAATTTATCTGAGATCATAATCCAGCTGGGCTAAACTATCCGGATAAGACGCAACACTGGATAGGTGCTTCGTGAAAAGTCATTCCGTGGAGTCGTTAGTCGAGGTGAAATCGATTCGAGGCAGTTGAGGTCCAATTGAATAGAATCTTGCGAATACTTGAGATCCTTCGAGAGCAGAGGTACGCGTTGCAGCCGCCGAAAACTACGAGTACCATGAACATTATTTGAACGAGGTCCGGATTGGCCGCATCTGCGGTACCTATAGATAGTAGAGAGGAAAGGCAATCTGGTGCGAAACGTCCCTTTTTCCGTTGACATAGATATAATACCTATATACGTACAATACCGCGTGTCCTTACCGCAACGCAGGTCGGATTGTTCGATACGAGCGAGATAAACGGACGTGACACATGTCGTTTCTACCGGCTCGAATAAAGGGGAAATCGAATTCGTGAAATAAGAGGATTGCCGAGCTCCGTCAGTCCGCTGACCGGGAACCAATAAATCTGAGAGAGCGCATCTGGCGACTCTTTTGAGGATCTCCAAGCTCACCGCAACGGAACTGCACCGTCTCAATCTTTTTCCCGACAACCGCAAACCGACCTGCACGAGCTAGGGGTGAAGGTTAATAGTTCCGCAGGGTGTTTCCTTGCTTTGAATGATTTTTCTAAGGATGGTTAATATTTTCAATGCAGCCGGTATCCGGGGGGTTTGGGGAAAATTCGCCAAACCATCGTGCGAAGTGTTGGTGCGGAAAAAGCCGCGCTTTTCTTTTACACTCCGCGGCGTCTTTTCGTCGAAGAAATACCGAGGTTGGTTTTTCTGATATCGAGTGAAAGTCCCGGGGTGATTAATCGAGTCCTGCAGCCTCGACAGTGTGGAAATTGAAGTGCCCGTCGGCATTCGTCAGGCGAAAAGTTTTCCTCTTATTCCGATATCCCGCGCCGCGTGATTCCCCCGCGTTACGCACCTACAACCTTCTTTGTATTTCACGGCCCCGATACATAATCTCGACTCGATCGAAGCGCCTCCGGGAGAAGAAAATAATCGGATTCTTCCGCATCAAATTACACCCTTACCGCAGTAGCTATATATAAGAACTCTGCAGCGATCTCCTATCGCGAAAATAAATTTCTTCGTCCCGTTTCTCTCCGCGCTTTTATAGCTCCGATTTCATCTCAATATTTATTCATCAGATTTCCGCTTATTTCGCTTTTGCGATCGGTGTAATAAGCAGCGTTATCACCTGATAACGCGACGAGTCTTCAATAACCTGACCTATATTTGTTTCCCGGACAATAAAAACGACGTCCGACTGTCAACCGATTTTTGCAAATAAATTTGCAGGTTCAAAACTGCGATCGGATGTTCTTCAAATACTTCTTCGTACCACGTGTCGTGTATAAAAGACTCGACCGCCTCCTGAACCGGCGTTTCGTTATACCAGCTGGGAGCTTGTTCAACTTGCTAATGACCCATCTATCTCGCTCCCTTCTTGTCTCCCTTTTTCTCATCTTCTCTTATTCCCTTCTTTTTTCTTCTCCCCACGCCTTAAGCCGGCGAGAGGAGTTTCGGCTGTATATCTATATATGCGTATCCTATATACCCGTCGCGTCGCGTCGGTGCGCAAAAGCTGTCGACTTGACTTACCACTTAATTACCAAACTTTTGTCGCAATCTGATCGACCTTACATATATTTCAGAGATCGGGTAGGTCCTTCAAGACCGGCGAAGACGGCGGGTAAAAGTACGATGCGGATTACGGGCTGATTGGAAAGAAATTGGAAAGAGATTTGGCCGATGATTTGAGCGAAAAACTCGTCCTCACGTTAATAGTCTTCGGATACGATCTTAGATTTCTGTGATTCGCAAGCTCCGCGGGGCGCTTCGAGTCTCAGAAACAAGCTATAATATGACCCAACCAGGAGAGAATCGGCCTCGATGTATTTATTTATTCACTCGCTCTCTCCTCTCTCTCTTTCTCTCTCACTCTCGCGCTCCGAAGCTGCACTTAACAAATTCGATTAATTATTTTGTATCGCAACGGCGAACCGGTTCTTCGAAACTTGCAGTTTGTTAATTTATTTTTTCACGAACTAGCGAAGCTGTCAGAGCTACTGCAACCCAGTTAGCCAACGTCCCAGTGCTGATCGTAAGCTCGGTTCGCCTATAAACTCCGCAAGGCTGCTCCTCAAGCACTCTGCTCTCCCAGATTCTCTCCGTGCTTTTCGCGCAAGCTGCAGCTACAGCTGAAATTCATTACATCCCACACGGCAACGCGCTGCAGGATTTATCCTCTGAGTCGCGCTTTGCGGGTTCTTTATCGTTATCCCTGTTCATTAACTTTCCTATACACATATATATATATACATATAATGTGTGTGTATAAGTATATAACCTATCCGCGATTGCTGGCCTGATAACCTTGCCGAACTTCTGAGGCTATTTGTAATCCTGATTTCGGCATAAGCGCCTCGCGATTCGCTCCTTCCGCGTCTATCCTAACAATTTATCACCGCGATATCTCGATACAAACTATTTCTCAAATAAATTGTTTCCCATCGCGGCTCTGGCGTTGTTGATTACACGCTGAAGATATTTTGAACCAAGAGCTTGTAGATTAATTTGATTCCGAGTAATTTTCTTGCTGGATTGAAAGATTGCTGTATAATATTCCGCTGCTGTCTTTAACTCAAAACGATTTCAGCGCTTCGACGACTCACCTTCACTGCAATTCGCGTTAATATTCTACGAATGACATCACGGTTTGGCAAAATCGCTGTTCCAACATCTAGATAGCCTTACCGAAAAGTTCTTTGAAGTACGATAAAAAGCAAAAAAAAAATCTGCCTTTAACCCAGGCGAATCGCGTCATCTTGAGACAAAGTTTCGCGTTATTCTCCTCGTTTATTCACATCAAGGATAATAAAGCAAAGCGACGGTTTGACAGTCGGTGTCAGTTACCTTGGTGAACGTGAGCGTGGCCAACGGAGGTAATCGAGGCAGATTCGGGTAGTAGAAGCTTCCCGCGGGATGCGCCGGGTACCTGGACGTGATTCTGTAGGCAACGCCTTGCGGCTGGGTCGGCCAGTTGGCGGCGGTGAATGTGAAGCCGTTGTCGGTGCCGCCGTCGAGAGGATCGAGCTGAAAAGAAAATAAAGTAGGTATAGCGAGGTTGGCTGGCTGGACGGCGAAGGTCGTCGTCGTCGTCGTCGTCGCGGCGTTCGGACTCCTTTCGGAAATGAAAATTGGCGAGAAAATTACCTCGACTGTAACCGAGTCCACCCAATTTCCCTCGACGCATAGCTGGAAGGAGTCGACGCCGACGAACCAATCCGGGCTCGGGTTAATCCGCGCCATCACGCTCACCAGGGTGTGGTTGCCGTCGAGAAAGGCACGTCCGATGCTCGTTCCCTCACCCTGGGGCACCGGGGGGCCGACGAAGGAGTGCAGAGTGTTCGGGGCGTCTCCACCCGCGTCCAAACCGTCCGCACGACCCGTTTCCACGTACTGACGCGCACCCTGGGACAGTCTTTCCCCGAGGCGATAGAGGCTGTACGACGCGTCGTGGGTCCGACCTGCAACGTGACCGAGGAAAAGGTTGCGCGTTAATGGATGCCGATTTAGTTTTCTTTTTTTTTTTTCTTTTTTTTTTCTTTCTTGCGCTGCGTTGCAGGGATGATGGGCAGCGTTAAATCTACTTTGGGTTTGAATTCGTGGTGAAAGATCAGATGATCGTTTCATTTTTTCTTTACTTCATTATGGAAAGTTGTATGTACCTACATGTAAACTTGTCGAATACTTCTTCTAGCAATCGCAAGAAGATATTAATTAGTTCTACAAGCTACTATTTGGTGTGATAATGGTTATTAATCTTATGTTGTCTGGTCATTGTTATAGAAAATATATTTGTTTGGAGTGTTACATTTTTTTTCATATAAATAACAACCTTGAGGTCACTTGATAACTTTTACTATTTATTGAAATTATCGCAAAAGTTATACACGGAAATATTGTATGAGTATTGAAATAAAAAAGAAATAAGTAAAAGATGAAAAAATTTTACGTGATACGGAGTAGATTTTCATGAAACAACGTTTAAAAATTTATGATAATTTTCTTCAGGGATTCAATAACTCAATTTCGTTCAACCAACAGCCAATGTTTCTAAATCCTGGAGATTTTATACACGGATGTATAAAATGCACCCCCCCTGCATATCCTTGAAGCATATTTTCATTCTATCTCCACTCTAGCCAAGTCAATATTGTCCCACTTTCCACGAGAAAATTTATATATATATATATATATATATATATATATATGTCTTTGGTCTAGGGGCGAGGGATAGATACAGATTTTTCACTTCACACTAAATTCGTAAGCATTAGCTGTGAGAAAAAATCTGTGAATTATGGTCGCGGAAGGGGAAAAACCGGCGAGGAACGTGGTTGTCTCGTTTGCATGGATGCGCAGGGGTGAAAGGCCAGAATTTAGGGGAGTTTATTTTGTTAAACGGTTGAAAATACCGTGGATTCAGTTACGCCATGATTATTCCTTGAGGAAACTGAATTCTTCAGGCTGTATAAAGTTTTCATCCAGGTCTCCCCGATTTCTGCGGTCGAGGCATTAGACGCGCGGTAACAAGCGTCGTATAAAGTTTATACGCAAAAGTAAGATACCGAGGAGTTTCTGCCGGCAGTGTTTTTGAGAAGTTGATCAAAGGACTCTCTGTTTGCGCATACAGGGTATGCCGTTCATTGGAGGGAAAGCGGCTGCGAGAGTATAATAATTGAAGGAGATGCTGCTGCTGCAGGTGGCAGGGGGCTTGTGTTTATTTTGCAAATCATTCACGGCCGGGATGGCACGACGATACTAACCTGCACCTTATACCACCACCGCGTATATCCAGAACTAGGAAGCACGCCGGGGGTACGTCTCGTCTTTGAGGGGGTTGGTGGGGGTGAGGCGTAGAACTTCGGGCAAACATCAGCCTTAATTTCATCTCAAAGGCGTGATTTAATTAATAAGGAAATTTAACGGGGTCCCATTCGAGACTTACTCAGCCTGGAAAGGCGAGTCGCTGCAGCTGAGTGTTAGACGCGTATATATATACATGTAACAACGTTACCTGATTTCTAGTGACGGTACCGGCTCTTCTTTCCGTCGAGCCTTTTCTCCCGGGTACCCTTGAGGATTGAGATATTCAAGGTTCCCATGACGACGGAACCAGGGAACGAAGCCCGGTTTGACAACGACAAAATTCTCGCTGTATAGTACAACCGCCATGTCATGTGAAGAGAAATGTTTTTTATACTCGTCTTCTCTTTTCCCTTTAGCACGTTAAGTGCGCAAGATAATTACGCCGCTTCTTTCCACCCCTGCTAAGAGTTCATGGATACGATATTTTAATGGTCAATGCCTAATCGATGAGTTTCGATTGGATGGAGGAGAGATAGAAATTTCTCATTATACACATAAATGTGTACAGATACGTGCACGTTGTGCCGCATACCTTTGAAAATTTTCGTCCGAAATATTTCAAGACTGTATAATGAGGATGATGATAATAATAATAACAACAATTTGACGTTCTGTTTAATCGCTGCATTAATAACCGACGCGCAGAGAGATTTCTCAGCGAAAAGGTAATAAATCTCTCCCCGCTGTACAGCCTCCTCTTCTTTCCACCGCTGCGCAACTTTCCTCTGTTATAATAAGGAGAGAAAGTCTTCATTTCATATGCTTAAAGCGGCGAAGTGGGTGCGCATCGCGACGTGCCTTTCATTCTTCAAAAATTACTCTGAAAGCTCGCTGATATTGTAGAGAGAATTCTTCATCTTGAAAAACTGCTCTGCGATTTTCACGTTTGAATTGGCGTACCGAAATTTAAACTTTCGAGAAAGAACTAGTCGCTGTTATAGACGCGAAAGACAACTCTGAGCGTGATGACAAAGCGAATAAGAATTGAAATGACAATTTGGGTGAAATGAAAGTAACGACGTATGCGAATACAGATGGTAAAAGGGGTTGTATTACAGGGTTGTTAGTAGTCGGCCGTGTAACTCGAAGTGCTCGAGGTTCCAACCCTTCAGAGCCTGTAGGGTTATGTGTAAATGCAACTTAATCTTTAGAAATCGGCGAAAATAGCATCGACATCCCCGGAAGCTTTTGGAAGGAGCCATTAGGGGTGGTTCGCCTCAAATTACCTCCCATTAATTAGATTATTACCCGCATCGAAACTCTGATGGGTATACTCGATTTACGCCGTTGGCCAACACGCTGCTGTGCTTTAGGTGGAAGGGGTGAGGGTATCAAGAGAAGGGGTGAATCTATAATTCGTGACGCTCAACCCTCGCGCGTCGCAACGCCTTTGCACCTCGAAGAAGAAGATTGCTGGTTATTTCAGTTCGTGGGGCGTGAAGCAAGTGAAATTAGTCGAAGGGTAAGTCGACTCCTGAAGGGTGCGGGTTCTGAAATTTTTAGTAGCTCTTTCGCGGTAGGCATTCTTACGATCTACGCGAATAATACGTAGGGGTGCGAAGACCGTCAACGTCGAACAACCCTCGCACTTAAGGTCTTCATGTTTTAGAATCGAAGGGCAATCTGCATGGTCTTGTCAGACGGTAACCGCTAACGAAACGTCTTTCAACCCCAAGGCTGGTAGTCAATCACCCCCAAAGCAGTGCAAGTCTCAGGGACACCCTTGCAGATCTCTCTTCTCCTCCAGGATCCGGGATTCTCAAATTAGAGATTAACTCGATCAAACCGAGGAT
Organism: Diprion similis; assembly: GCF_021155765.1. Lineage (NCBI taxonomy): Eukaryota > Metazoa > Arthropoda > Insecta > Hymenoptera > Diprionidae > Diprion > Diprion similis. The sequence continues at coordinate 13,379,037 of NC_060116.1, read as the reverse complement.
AATCGGCCGGTGATGTTCTCCGTACGTCACCGATCAAATCTTGACAACGAGATGACAACGACTGGTTACGAGAGTCAGCTAATGAACTTTTTTGCCGTTAAATATTTCGAGCGTTGGCAACAAACAGCCATAGCGAAGCTTTATGGCTAAGGACAAAATCTGATAGCCAAGGCCCTGAGTTTCGCGATACGAGGCGACGAGAACAAAGGACGCCGGTACAATGTCAGCCACTAATTACCCTGCCAGGGGTTTCTAGGATCAATCGTAGACGTTCGGGTTCGGCGCGGTTGCCTAGTCACGAACAAACAACTTCACGGTTGATAAATAAGTCTGGAGCGGTGGTTTCAAGCTCCTCGAGGCGAAGCGAGCCGAGCACCAGACTTGATTGAAACGAAAGTGAAATTGATAAATTTTCAGACACGGGGGTAAGAGAGAGAGAGAGAGAGAGAGAGAGAGAGAGAGAGAGAGAGAGAGAGACAGAGAATCAGAGAGGGGATCGGCCTCGCCAAAGTTGCCCGAGTGGTTCGAGTGGTTGCGCCCACAGCTTCGAGAAGAGAGTAGTAACTTCGAAACGAATGACGAGAAAGCTGCAGGCGAACGGATCGATTCGCAATTATCAATGCAACAGCGGGGGGAGAGTTCTTTCTCCAAGAGTTCTTCTCTGTTTCGGTATCCTACCTATACCTGCGTGTCTATGTAGAGCCGTCTGTGTAAACCTTGGAAAGGGTGAAAAAGGAAAGACGTTAGATAGTGCGCGGAACTTCTCGTCATTGGCACCGTTTGCATCGTTGTAATTTCGTAGCTGGCGTCGAAGCGCGTGAGAATTAGGTATCAAATTATACACCTTGACTGCTCTAACTCCAAGTTTCCCATCAAAGGGGTTAATTAAGGGGGGTTGCCTCGGTAATTAATAGCCGGTGTTCGCTTTCTGGATAGCCTGGCAAGCTCTTTGGACGGATGAAAGCTTCATCTTTTCCGAGTAAGGCTGCTGCAGACCAAAAAGGATCCTTTAAGGACAGGATGCTCAGCTCACCGAAAGGACTCTCGAATCGACTTTCATCCCGCTGTTGTTGGTGCTTTCGCACAAACGTTTGTGCACAAGTTACTCCCGCGGTAGAGGAAACCTGCAGGATAGAGGTCATATCTCATCGTTACGATCGCGGTTTAACCCTTCTACTCGTAATTTATTGCCAAAAGTTACCATGTACTCCTCCTAATACACATCTGGCCATTCGTGGTATGCGTGCGTGTTACACGTGCAAATTTTGCACCGTCAACTGATGTTCCTCGCCATTTGCATCACGCAACGATTACTCATTGAAGTCTTACATTTCACCGAATTCCAGACCGCATCATGTCCAACTGTCACAAAATGGTGCCACGCACTCAGGTTCTTGGTTCCACTGTACAACCACTCGGGACTACACGGTTGTGTCAAGGATCAATCGAATTGGGTGTACAATGGATTGCGAGACTCGTTGGTCGGTGAAGCCAGCATACAAATACAATGATCCCTTGGCTGATGATTTAGTGATCGTGCTAACTAGAGCCATTTCCGTGTTTTCGTCATTACGCGAGTCATTATGCGTCGCCGGGGGAATTAGCGAGCGATGGGTTGGCGTGTGGAAAGCGTCGTGATCGGAATTTTCAGAGTGGTGTTTGGTACATTCGGTTCGCATCTCAAGCTCACGGTTACACCAGGAGTCGATGGTATATCCGTGAGGAAGTTTTGGTCCCAGACGGGATCAAGGCATCAACCACGAAATAGTTTGAGAATTGGGTTATCTGTCCCGCGCTGAGTCTTATTACATATATACGTTGAGGAATAGGATGAAAACACGCCCCGTGCCCACACCTTGCCCTATATCCTCGCAGTTTGCTTAGACTTTGGTAGGTACTCGCTACTCGAGCTACCTAGTTTCTACACAAGTTCTAGAGACTAATTGCTCAACCGAAATCAACACGCGCGCATGCGTGATCCTAGACTCTGGGGGCAAACCGTCGGCAACACTTGCAGGATGAATATCTCAGCTTTCCAGCATTCGTAGAGGATGAAATCACACCCAAGAAATTCTTGCCGTAATTTTCTTCGACTCGGAGCAGCGACCGATGCTTGGCGATCGACCAATGCGATTCTGTAGCGAAAATAGAATCGCAAGCGGTGCCAGCAGCGGCCATATTGCTTTCGGACTGGCCTGTTAAATACATAGTATAACATGATCGATGACTTCAGCCAAGTTTTCACCTGACCTACGTTATTTCGCGGAAAGCATTTGGAGAAATACCTTCTCTCGTTTTCGAAACTTCATCCTGAGTAATGATGTTTACTTGCACTTCTACCAAGACGGGTGTGAGTCACTCTCAGCCCGGGTATCTCGAGGCCTTGGGAGTCGCCTGATGAAGTGCCGACTTCTAATCTCTCCGCTCTTCAATTTGACGACCGTTTTCTTGTCGGGCCGTCGCGTTATGGTGGACGCCGATTTTTCCTCTTTTCCCAGGAGTTGGGGGGGGGGGGGGGGGGGGGGGGGGGGATTTTTGCGAAAGTGGACGGCCTCGAGCCTTGAAGATTTCCCGAACGTAAACTAAGCTATAAAGCAGGCTAAATGAGCCTTGGCTCTCATTCCGGAAAGGCTGTCTGCCCGGCCGCCCGCCGGCCGAGCTTTGTTTCAGGAAATTAAACGAGCGAAGGGGGAAATAAATGACCAGGTAGGACGCGACCCGAGGGTTGAGAGGACGAGTGGCGCGTATTTTCGCGAGTAGGCAGGCACCTGCCCTTGCGAATCCTGCAGGAAGTTGGCGCGCACTTTTACGCGCTAAACGTGCCGCGCGTTGCCAGTACGCAGGAGTACTCGAGCAAATAATCGATTTATGTATATTTCCGTGACAGTGTTGCTCCGCCGCAGCGGGCTAATTGGTCGTTGGAAAAAGTGGTAAACATTGATTCAACAATAATTAGAACATGGTTGAAATGACTGACGTATAAATGTGTATAATTTTGCACAAGCATATCCGTCCGCCTCCGTAATCTGTTGGTGAAACAGAATCAAATTTGTGAGTGGGCGTATGTCGGAAATTTTAGCCAAGCAAAATATACCCAGAGTAAACAACGCCGCACGCTCTGCTTTTTGCTTTGATATTTTTGCAACAGCGATACCGACGAATTATATTAATAATGATCAAGTATCAATAATAAAAATAAAAATAAAAAATAAAGAAAGAAAGTAAAAGATGAGAGAAAAAAGGAAGAGAAAAAGGAGGCCGAAAGCGTTAGTCAAATAAAAACACCACGAAGCAGAAAACAAGATAGCTGAGCAGGTAGCGCAGATTTGTCAGATCACGAAAACATTTCTGGTGATATCCGATTTGTCGATACCTCAAACTCCGATATATTTAGATATACGGAGAACAATAATTCATTTTCCGAAAAGCCGCATAAATCGTGGCAGTAATTCCAACAATGGCAAAATCACGTCGTTGCCTCGACCAATCAGCGTAACGAACGACTCGCGTACCAAAAGCTCTAACCGTCGGCTGTTCTCATTCGTGTATACATATATTTACACGCCCAGAGTTGTAAAAACAACAGATATTCGACTGATGAATGAGTATTTGCGATTACATACAGGAATAACGCGGCGCTTCCGACACGCGATTTAAACACGTGTTTTCTGTTAAATTTCCCGACTCTATAACTCATTCCTTCACGCCTATAGTAATGAAAATCTATTTTTAGTAAGCGTAATTTGAAACAAATTACCCTCGTGCACGGCTTTGAGAATGCGCAGGCGCACCAACTAGGGTTCGCAAAGTAGGCTCAAAACATACATACAACACTATGGGTGCTCATATGATACACAGTTACCTACGGAGTAAAATTTAATTTCGCAAATTAGGTTTCAACTATGGTATAATTCCGTTAAAAGGGTTGCGTTTCCAATTTAATCCACACACATGCTCACACTCGCAAACACTGTTTCCCGGCAATCGTGAACACCGACAATAATTTTCGCCACTCGAATCCGCCGGCTGCACTCGTTGATACTCGTATATTTGCCTGTTTAGTTATTTACTTAAATTTATTTTCCTAAATAATTTAGTCACGAGTTTTTCATTTTCTGCAGCAAATTGGATCGCGCCAAACTCCAGTTCCACTTATAGTCTCGTTTCTAATCAGACCGAAGAGCAAAGTCGAGTTGCGATTCGCATTCACCTCTATATTCTCGAGTCGGAGACGCGCAAACGTGTCACGGTCCCACTAACACACTGCAAAGACTCCTTTCGCGTTAGTCGGTGAATCTATGTGCCAGTTCGCAGGGCCGTGCGAATTCCAATAACCTGAACAAGCCTCGAAATCTGCGCGGAGATCAGTGAACCGGCGCTGGCAGGCATTGAGGACGACGAAACGTCACTATTTCAGAATCTCACAAGTCCAGGTTTCCACTGATATAATTCAGTACCCAAGTACAGGACCTCATCAGGCTCGACAGCCGATCAATAAATAGAAATACAGATTTCAGTTTTGTCTTCTCTGTTCTTGATAAAGCCGCGATCGAAAATTTCTTGAAGAACAACGGGACTAGAAAAAGAAAGCTCAGTTTTTCTCCGGGCCCCTTTACCCACAGCTACAGCACTGCGGCAGGTGGATACGGGGCGTGCAAATGTAAATGGATGCGCGGTGCTCTCCTAGCAGTGTGTAATTTGGTGTACAAGCTGTAATTTCCAATGTAGGTAACTATGTTCTATAGCACGTAAATGCGTTCTATGTATGCTGCTCTATGGTGCTCCGTGAGCTGTTTACCGGGTGTCTCGAGAACCCTTGACTATATTCGCGCTAATGGCTGTACGTAGCTGAACGAATCTCTGCCCCCCCCCCCCCCCCCCCCCCCGCACGGTGACAGTTGCGACGTGCAGGATGGAGGCAACATCAAAAGTGAACCAATGGAATTGATGGACGTTAAAAACAAGGATGATTCCATAACTTCAAGTCCTAACTTCCCTCTGAATTCACCCTTCGTGTCAGGTTTGGTTTGTTGGTAGAATATTGAACAGTAAAAATCTGATTCGATTGCTCACAGAGATTGTCTGAAAAATGGTTACCGCAACACATTAGAGTTCACGTACATAGTTAGACGTAAAATTTACCAGACTTAAGTTCGACACTGAATAAAAAATGGGAGGATTTAGTACCAAGCAAGTAGTTGACCTCAGCCGTTGAAAGATCATTTTCACTTGTTGTCTCACAGACATCCCATCTCCACAAGGTTGCGGATAGGTGTATATAAAATTTTTTTTAAAGTTCGAATTAGCAGAGCAAGTGTTTTCGGTTCCATGATCTCGTAAGAGGTGATCCTCTTGAAGATGTAGCAGCTACAGAGGCGGGGAAATGATATTCTGATGTACGCAAATTTAATGGACATATATTTTCGAAGAAGTAGCTTGGGCAGCGTGTGTCCCAGAGGTAGGGCGTTCAGGGGTTAAGCACTTTGCATCGTAGATGGGCAGAAAAAGGTGTCGGCAAGACGGATTACACTCGAGTTGTCTGTCTCGAGTCGCACTGGCTCTCGTCGCCTATGGAAAATTGGAGATTTCTTATAGAGTGGCTACCGCAATGGGCATGGAGTAACATGTCCGTAACACTTTCATTGTTTCGACAAGCGAACGAACAAACAAACAAACAAACAAACAAACAGACGAACAAGCAAACCAACGAAGGGACAAATCCTCTTTCTCGAACGTCGCCTCTTCCTCCTCCTCCTCCTCCTCCTCCTCCTCCTCCTCCTCCTCCTCCTCCCCTTTCTCTTCGTAGGTTGTTACGAACGTGATCCACCCTAACAAAGGCGACCAACGTTTCCGCTCGATGGATCGTGCTCGAATCTCTCTAGATACTCACCACTGTGATACATGTGCAAATAGGCCCATCTAACCTCGACGGATCTGCACACACGGTCAAGCCGCATAGGCGCATTATGGGGACTTAGTCCATCCGCCGGAGAATCGCCAGCTTAAGTACGTTATGAGATATTAATTTCGGCTATCGGGTCACCCTCTTGCCTCGACTTAGAAGAGTCGAGTGTAATTATTACGGAGTGTCCGATCGTTTCGCTAAAATCGGCAATTCCAGACTTGTGGGTGTACCATTGTTTCTCAGCAACCAAAGGGGATCCTTAGTTTCCGCCGAGAGCTAACTACCGTAATTCTCCCGATGAGCTCCAGATTGAAACTGAAGCCGAAGAGGCGGTTTGTCGAGTAAACACCACGTCTTTCGCTAATCGAATAATCTCGTACGGAAGATGGATGAGAAGCTTCGATAGAAGCTTGGGAATCCCGTATAACGAAGGAGAATTCCCACGCGCCTACGATTGCAGGGTTGAAAATTCGCGAAGGAGTGACGGAATTTTCATTCATCAAATGGAAAGCAGGCGTGAGGCTGTAACAGCGAGCAGCTGCTGCAGCTTGACGGAGAGTTTCCCGTCGGCAGGTTGGCGCCTGATATTTATAAGTTGACCCAATCTGGTGCCAAGATTTAAAGTGTCGATGTCACTGGCTTTTCAAGCTTCTCCTCGGATCGGGGATGCGAGCAGCTTTTCCATAAATAACCAGACGAGCCCGTCCGGCATTGTTGCAAATTAGTCAACGACTATTATGGGATGGGCAGAGGAATGGAATGGAATTTTCATAGGACGCGGTGAGCGGCAGGTGGATTTGCCTCAATGACAAGTGGCGTGGGAGCTGATTCCATGACTACCCTTGGCAGGCAGGGGCGGATTTGGCGAATTAAGTTTTCAGTGGATCCGACGAAGACTTGGCCCAACGTATAAAGCTGTCCGTTGAATCTGGTCAGCAGAAAATTTTCCAACGTGGATTTATCAGCCCTCGGATAAGGCTGTGAAAATTTATCAGTTTCGTCTTTTGTTGCGTCCCTACAGCCAGCTGTAAGATCGAAACTTTTTTTCGGATCAGCGATTCTCTTTTTATACCAACAATGTAGGAAAACGTTGTTGATAGATTTCTTACGTACCGCGTACTCGGAAAGAACGGCGCAGTTGTTTATCGACGGTTAATGTAGCGTAAACTTTTCAGTTCGACTGCTACCGCCTACGAGTTTCGATGGCAGGTGAATCTACACACACACACGTTTCACATTCCGTTTTATTATAAAGTCAATTAAAATTCGAGTACGCTGTGGCAAAGGGAACGTCTGCAGCTGAGCGAATATTGCCTTTGATTGACGTTCAACTTTGACCCGCGGCGTTATAAAAAGTTAATCAGACCGTTATATTTATACGATTTATAACACATGACGTGCGGCAAAGGTGAACTTTTATCGAACTCGAATAATTCTCTCGACGAGCTTTCAAACTTTTACTATATAGTAAAGAATCACTTCCGCTTACACGTAGGAAAATCTGTTTCTAAGCTTTTTTTTTCACCCCCTGAATATTTGATTTGTTTATAATTGTAGGTTTGGAAATTATTTGTTCTGTTCATGGCTCCAGGAAAAACTAGGATCGTTTCGAAGCCGCCATCCTCTGCGGCTTTGAGTCGTTAAAGTTTCTACGAAAATTACACTAGACTCTATTTATACCCGGCTGTCTAGCACAGCAGCAGCCCGATACAAGAGCCTAAATCTTGGACTTCGTAAAGCTGCGCACAGTCTTCCTTTCCTTTTTCATTTTCTTTATTTTTTTTCTCCTTCTCATCGCTAACAAACACGGTGCAAGTATGGGTGATTAAAAAATAATTTACGAAGGCAAATGGCCACGGTGTACGCAAGTCGAGAGGAAACCGTGAACGACGTACAGAAATACCCGATACCGGGTGCACTTGAAAAACTATACAAACCAGCTTAATTTCCCTCATTGTGATGACAACGTTCGGCATCACTCTCGGAGAAGGTTTCCCGGGAAGATTCTTTCACCCGAATTATCCACCCCCGGTAATCTAACCACAGTGTTTTCATTTCTGACAATAAGCGAATACGGCAAACGTTAGTTAGAAGCTCCATTAGGTTGATTCCAATTGAATCGCGTGATCCCCGAGGCAAGAGTTTCGGAGAAGATTTGAAGGAGCGTTGGAGGGTGACTGCGGACGGGCTGGTGGAATAATTAACCGAATCGGAAACTCGATTTAGCTGTAAGCAGGATCGTGAGACTCGGGCTGCTTCCCCGGTTGTCAATAATTCGCGTTCGTCGTTGCAGAGTGTCTCTACACGGTATTCGCATGATGACATACAATAATCTACGTCGTGAAGTCATCGTGGCGAAGTAAATTGGAACAGAAGTTTGTATATACGTGCGTAATAAGGTGCGGTAGCGGATCGAAACGCGTACCGGAAGTTGACACTGCTGCAGACAGAAGCTTGGATTATGTTGCAGGGGTGCGCTAACGAAATATCGAGGGAATCAGATCTCGCTGTACTACCTCAGAGATACTAAGAATTTAAAGCCACGCGTTGCCAAGGTGTTGCCCATATGGCATGGGAATGCCGCCGCAGCCACCTCAGGAAATCCGAGTACCGGAAAACTGGATAACTGGGATACCGGGACGCCGTCGCGAATCCCGATGCCTGTTCCCGGCTCGAGTATCAAACGTCGACTCATTGCCTTGCCTTCCTGGCGGTCGACCCTTTCTCTCGCTCTCGTTCATTTCGCTACTTCAAACGCTTCATCGTTGATACATAGATATACGAATACACGTATCCCATAACTTCCGAACAAAATTCCCTCCGTGACACGTTAGTTATATTATGTCTATGGGTATACCTTGCCAGATTTCGAAGGTGGTGTTCTCGATGCTTCTCCGAACTTCCATTTCGAATATACCGTCAAAGTTGTAACGATATGAAGACAATTTTCGGAGTTTGAATCGTGCAAGCTCGATCAAATTGCGAATCTTCCCGCGGTAGGTATCCTCATCCGGAAGGCATCGGGGGACAGGGTTTGACTGTCAAATATCACGCCGATAACCGAATTTCGAGTACGGAAGTTGAAATGGAAGGCGGAAGACTTACGCGACAAAGCTTGCAGCTTGTACGTATCGTTATCATTAATCTATCGTACGACGAGTGTAGAAGGAAAGTTTATGGAACCTGCACATAGGTGTGTAAGGTAGAAAGTGTATGAGAGTAATTTGAGTGGAGCGTATAAATTTTATGAGAGGTTCGTTAGCGGGAGTAGAAATTTTCCCCCTATTAAAAAGTATAAATAAAGTAAGTAAAAGCGTGTATATGTTACACAGTATACCTACCGTATAAGAAAGTTAAAAATTAAAAAGGAAAACGACGAAGTGATGGGAGTTTTTAAAGTTTGAAAATTCTTGCAGGGTGACCCCGCTTCACTTATCGTCGCCATGACACTCGCGGGCGCGTTTTGCTCGGGCAAGCTCCAGGAGGTGGGTTCCAACTTTACGATTTGCGGTTCACCGTTTCCGTCTTAGGAAAAGCACCTGCGTGCCTAAGCGGGCTTCTAGCCTAAGTAACCTCGCTAATCGTCGGCTGGTCGGCTGCAGACGCGTAATTTATAAGTGGTGGATTTAGACGCCTGGATCAGGAGAGGAGGAGAGCAGCTGATAAGAAAACCTTGTAACCAAGATGGAGTAATTGTATTTCCGTTGCAGTCCGAGACCTTGATGCAGAGAATATAATTGATTTCATTTAAGTCGACCTTTTCACGTATTTCTGTTTGAAAAGCGCCATTTTCCATTTCCGACGAACCTACGTCAGATACTCGTCCAGATATATCTTCAACTTTTTCATTTATACCCTCGTGTTTGAACAATCGAGTTTGGGAAGAAAGGTTCCTCGCTCTTCCGTCGTCCCTTCCGCTTTTTCTTTCATTCTTCCTCCCCCCCCCCCCCCCCCCCGCCCCCTTCGCGCTTGTTTCCAAGAGACAGATGGCCGACTTTACGTGCAAGTGTGTAACGCTTCGAGAGAATAAGGAGAGTAAGGAAGAAGAAGGAGGGAGTTATAGGAGCGTACAAGACAGGATGGGATAGAAGAACCATCCAACTTCCAAAGCTTATGGTCACCATCAAACGCGGAACAACCCGGCGAGCAGGCTTTGAGCTTTGATGTATTATTCAGGATTCCATTCGGACAAGTTCTATGGCACGACTCGAATGTCCGGATGACGATACTCAAAATGATTTAGGCCGTGCGTTTGTTTCCCCGTTTTTTGCCTGGTCTCATCGTTTTATCATTCCTCCAAATTGCTGATCGAAAAGGGTAATAACAACGCGACGCAGATTCGTGAACGTGTACGATTTTCACGACGTTTGTTTCCGAATCTTGGTCGAAAAATTCGTTAACGATAACACGACGATCCCGCGTTACAAACGTTACTTTGATCTGTTTTGGTAAATATTTATTGCGGAAGGCGAGAGCGAGCTTGAATCATGTTCGCAGTCGGATCTTAATAATTTGCACAAAATACGACTTTCAGCGTTGTCAAGCAAGCAAGCTTTGCCGTCTTTGCGACGCTTCGAGGGCGGCTGCTTTTACGTACACCTACTACGAGCAGTTCGAACTTTCGTCGTAACGAGTTTCAAATTCACCCTGTCGGACGAGGTATAAATATTCTGCTTGAAACGAGAATATAATAAAGTCTCTCTGTCTCTCTCACTCGAAATTCCCTCCCGTCCTAATTCCCTCGCTGAGTTTTATTAGCCGAATTAAATTACACTTTTGATTACCAATTCTAATTTTAGACGGTACTTTGCCGCTCGTATGTGTCGCTGCATACAGAAAGCGAGCACAGTTATATCTGTCTCGTATTCATGTAGATATAAATTAAGAGGTGGTTTAAATCTTTCTCATACCGGATAAAACTCGAGATCAGAAATATCGCCAATAAGCAAATAAATTTCAATTCTACCAACAATTCTACCTCATTTTAAGCAAGAGAAATCTTCGCCGAGTGTGGTAACTTTCGATTAATTTATCGGCAAAAAATCGACATCGATTGTACAGAAACGAAGGAGGCAATTGGCTCTGACGCGAATTGTCTGCAGGTTATCTGAAACTCGCCTTCGGGAAATCGGCACCTTAATCAAACGGAGGGTGAAAGCTTTGCTCGCTTCTGTATTCGGTGCGTATATATACATATATCGGCTACATTACGGGAGGGGGGGGGGGGGGGGGGGGGGTGATACGTGGGCCGATGCTCGAATATCCGAATTACGGAAGGCGATAGCTTGCGAGCTTTCACTCGCAGGCTGACGTATCAAGCGGTAGGTATAAAGTAGCGCGCGAAGGTTGGTTCGATTTACAAAATTCCGTATCGAATTTCATGCAGAGCAAACTGTCCTATCCCATGTTTTCCAAGCTTTTTAAAAAGCTCGCGTTACCCCGCCGCTTTAGCCTCACCTCGGCACGTGTTACTTCCGCGCGCAATATCGAGGCTCTTAATTATCCTGAACAAACTAATTGATTCCGTTCTTTTTCCTTCGGCCAAGGAAAAGATCGAAAGCGTTTTCGACGGTGCTGCAATGCCAGTTTTGTTAAGTCAACGGATCCGATCGGGTCACCATCCACAGGACCTCGGGGGCGGCGCCGATCCTTGTTCGACAAAACCGCCCCCATCTGAATATGCTATTTTCCGCAGAGCTAGCCCGAAGGCTAAGCCGAAGCCTCGCCCTCGCAGGAGCTCAGATTGCAGGACACAGCTTTTTTAAAACGATCTGTATCGCATTTTTCCATTCGTCTTTTATAAGCTCCGCCGGTTGCAGCGGAAAAGCAGGCGGTTATATTGAATAACAAATTTCACGGCTAGAGGTGAAGTATGCGGGTTTCTGTAAGATATATCGATCTCTGGAATTTTATAACAGCGTATGCGTGCAAGCATATCATACAGGACTGGGAGGAAAAAGCTTTGAATAAATGAAAATTCGATTATGTATCGTATTTCGGCCGGCACGCCTCTGTTTCTCATTCTTTTTCGGCTCACTTTCCCTCTCCTCGCCTTCTTCTTCGGGTTCTCTTTTTACCTCGCACCTCAGGTAGGTATACATATACGCCTACTTGATCATTCCACGCACGGATGACGAAAAGGTAGAGAGGCAGGCAAGGGAAAGGAACATATCGAGGGTGTATCGAGATGCGGTAAAGCAACGCCTGGATTTGACGTCGCGTCGGTGAGGTTTTTGGCGGAAGGGCTTTTGTACGCCGCCGCTTTGCGCCACTATATCCGTAAATTTTTACCCTCATCCGCATCGTGACATAGAAATTTTTTTAATCATTAATTATTCTACCTGAAATCTTCTATATACATGCGTCTGCTACTGAGACAACGGTAGTTTGATCGTTATATTCCTAGTCTGGTGATAAATATGACAATAAATCGCATCGTTTGCCCTTCGCTTTTCCTCTTTTCTCCTCTTTCAATAGAGTGACAGATTCAGAGCTCGTTTCCGACGCGGATTGACATTCTGAATTCGTTTTGTATCATTGGATAGCACCGCACATCATTCGGGGAACTTCCCGGCATACGTTTATATGTATATCCCGTTTAGAATGGGGTGTGTGTGTATAAAGAGATCGAGTTGTATGGAAGGGCGGGATGCTGAAGAGACGAGACAAGACGAGAGAGGAAGATAGAGAGGATAAACGAGGTAAGAAATATACCTGAGCCTCTCCGCAGGCGGATGTTGGTATAAGGCACCTGAAGTTTATTCAAATCTACAGACGAAGTTGGAAGGTGGGTGGAAACATTTATTTCAAGTTTCTCCGATGGATACCTCAGGCGGCGGCAGTGTTGCAATCTTTGCGAAAAGTTTCTTGAAAAACAGAGTGCGCGGCTCGGCGTAAAGGCGTGGCGAATATGCCATACGTCTACGTATCTCTGGGTGTGCGTGGTGTACGTACACGGGATTGGCCTGAGTGGTGTGCCCGAAAGAAAATAAAGTTCAGAGACGAGAGAGAGAGAGAGAGAGAGAGAGAGAGAGAGAGAGAGTAAAAAGCGAGAAAGTAAAACAAAATAAAAATATACATATATACAATGCAGAGGGCCAGAGGATGGGGTGCGGAGGAACCGCAACAACGGAATATAAAATATTGAGCTTCTTTCTGAGAAGTACGAATGAACCCGCGAACCTCGGGTACCGTTGCAAGAGAGAAGAATAAAGATGGTGGAAGATTCTTTACTTCTCACAAGGTGTCAGCGTCTGTGCTTAAGCACCTGTCCCTCTACCTCCCCCCACCCCTGCCCTCGACTTCGTCTTTTTCATTCTCGGAGACTAGACGTCCTCCGTAAGTACGAGAAAGAACCTCATCGCTCGCGTTTGAAAAACGACAGCTGGCTAAGAAGAACCGTATGGGAGCGAGAGAAACGAGCAAGTGTGTTTCACCTCCGAAGTGTAGGTAATCAGCACTCGGTGTAAATTCTACCTTCGGCGAGGCGTTTCCATCGGATATTGGCAGAAGCAGGTTGCAATATCGAAGGCGATCAAATTACGTATCATATCTTTCTCCAGGGCAAAAAAACGTGACGTATAAACGTTTCGATAACTCGACGATGTAACCAATATTATACCTTTGCACCACCGTTGAAGAAGAGTTATGCGATTTGGAACGAGACTTTCTGCAATATGCTGTATTCCATGGCTATGTAGCGTCGAAGAAACCGAGGAATAAAAACTTTAGTATTATATTTTCAATACCGATGCTTGACGGAGAAAATTTCTATCGCGTAGGCAACGTTTACTCGGTGAATCTCGAGCGGTTATTGGGGCAGAATAATGGCCAACGGAATTGCAGAGAAAAGCCACGTAGGTACTGCATGCATCGGACTACTTCACATCCGGATAAAGCCACTAGATATCAGCCGACTGGATTATCCGACATCCAAACGGCATTCTTCCTGCAACCTTGAGCGACAAACACACTCCAAAGGACGATATAAGAGGACAGTATCACTAGGAGAAAAGAGCGATCCTTGCATAGAACAAGAGTAAAACACGTGACGACGGCTTCTCCAGCATCCAGTAACAGATTCGTCATCGTGTGTCCATTTCGTCCGTCACACCGTGTATAAATATGCTCTCCGTAATGTCTGTGGTGGTTGTAGGCACTTGTTCCAGGCCAAACTGAAACTCGACTAAAGTTTCGCCAGTGAGTAAGTCTGTCTGCTCTAGTTCTTCCCGTTCCCTTTCCACACCGCGCGCAGCATCCCGCAGTTGTGGATTCAAACCTGGACCATCCACCTGGGATATCTGGCAGCAGCACGTTTCGTGCCGATTCATTGGTACCTCGAAACGATTTTTTCAACCGTTGAAGTTCTTCCTTTTTCTATTTTTACCGCCTTCACTTCACCGGTTATTCCAGGGGTTCGAAACGTCGCCATTTATTTTTGGGGTCTGTCCACATTGTGCTGATAAAATTAGGTTTTAACCGAGAGGTTTTTCACCTCCGACGATCAAGTTTCTATCTGTTGAAAAATGCGCAAAAAGATGCTCCGCGGTTTTCATTTCGAAATGTGCACAAGACAAGTGCCCGCAGGTACCATTTCCGTGCGATAATCGCCCGTTTCTAACGAGCAGGTGGTTTTTCTCTCCTCTTTTTTCTCCGAGTTCCTGCAGGTCAGCTCGGTCGTCCAGGTCGTTTCACTTATCGCCTCTTGCAGTCGCTGGCTGCTGCAAGCTTTTCCCTTATCGGATATAACAGGCGTCAGGATCTGCGTCTTTCCATTCTCGAGAAACTCGAGAAAATGAACAACGCTGCGAAGAAGCGAAAAGAAACGACTGCAATGGACTTGTCAGCTATTGCCTTCGCTTTGTCGTTTTCTCTGAAAGCTTTGACGCTGTTCAATTTGTGGCGAGCTTTTTGCACACATGGGTGTACATGCAATAACTGAATAATGATTACGGCTCATGGGTACCTACTCAAGACTGTATTCTTTTTTGTCTCTACAATATAGACATTTGCTCATCTTGGATGTGTAGTAATTGATTTTTTTTTTTTTTTTTTTGGGAGTTTATCGTTTCCTGAATTTGACATGAAAAAGAGGAGTCTGAACTTTTCACTTGCGCTTTCGATATCCCTAGATGAAAATGTGAAACATTTATACCGTGTGAGTAATAAAAGATCAATACCTCGGCGTGATGTAGAAGATTACTTTTTATCGTCGAAATATACTTTAGATTCCGAGTCGAGAAAAAACGAGTCGAAACTGGAAGAACAATTCCATAAAAAGCATCGAGTGACTGTCGTTTTTATGATGGAACGAGTAGCTCTACATGCAGAGCTTGCGGCTTACGGTTCCCATGAACGACGGTGGAATAAAGAGTGTGTGGATAAATAAATGGAGGGAAGAGCGCAGGGTTGGGTCGAGTCACACGGGTAAGGCTGGATATTTAAATTCTGCTCTGGCAATTTATAAAAGGACTCCCCAAATCCGCATCAACTGAGATTAAGCAGCCACACTGTTGGGCGAGTTGCAGGCTTTCGTGCAGAGGCGAAGTGCCGGGGGTGGATAAAACTGGTGAAATGATAATAATAATAAAAAAGACGATAACAACACTTTTCTTTCGTTAAGATTCTGTTCGTTTTTTATTCTAGCGCGTTTTTCTTTTCTCACAGGATTCGAACTTTTCCCAGATGACAAAATCAGACTTGGAACAAATTTGGAACACGTATTTTCTCGCTAATATTTTATGCATGTGCCTGTAAAGTACGGTAGGTTCGTACCAGGTATTATATTGTGTATATATATATATATATACGTATACATGTTACGTGCTGACATTTCGGTGAAACGCATCGATCCTTGCGAGATACTTCAGCAAATAGACTGCCTGTTTCCCCGGGGCGGGAATTTGACAATCAACAAGATAGCGAAGGAAAAGAAAGAAAGAAAGAAAGAAAGAACACAAAGACGCAAAAAGGAAAAAATAAGAAAGGGAAACGGAGAGCGAAAAATTGCCAAGAATATAACGCGTATATGCATATAAAACTTTTGGTTATGTGTGTGTGTGTGTGTGTGTGTGTGTGAGAGAGAGAGAGAGAGACATATAAAGAGAGCTGGTACAGCCATAAAAATACAGAACGCTTTCTCGATACTGCAATTATTTACGCATGGTTAGGTAAAATATTATTATATATTACGTGTACATGTATATCTGTGTATATATTCTTACGACAATAAATTTTGAAAAAGGTTTTTCCACGGAGCAGTGTTTCTTCTTTTATTGTTTCATCCTCAATTTTTTATTATTTATTTTTTACCAAGCAGCGAAAGTCGCAAGGGGGCAAAAAAAAAGAAAAAAAAAAAAAAAAAAGGAAATGGAAAAACGAATAAGAAAATAAAGAATGGTTCGAACAGCGGTTTTGCTCATACAAGAAAAAAGAGAAACGAATTTTACAATAATTTCAGACTACTCGTATAACAGCTTCCTAATTGAAATTTTAACACAGATACCGACAGACCGTTTCCAATTTTCAAACCACCCTCTGAACTGCAGGCTTTTAACCCGACGAAGTAATGAAATGGGAGGAGAAAATATATGTATCGCATTTATTGTATCATATATACACCGGAGTGTCGTCGCACGTTTATGTTTTTCGTTGTTATTATTATACGCATAGGCGCGTGACTGTTAATTTTTTTTATGAAATTTTTTATAATCGTTATTTTTTAACTCTGCGCCTCTGTCATCCCTTGTGTTTCATTGTTTCCATTTCGGGACTTTTTAGGGTGTATAACACGCGAAACTTTTAAGGGTTACCGTTCACCCCGAGCGCGTAAAGACGGATGACAAGCGGCGTAATGACGAGCGGTGAGAATTGCAATTCGTATTCCATTCAGAGTGGAACCCCAATGTCGTTTGCCTTTTCACGGTGAACGAACGGCGGAAACAGAAGCTCGATTCGAACGGTAGTCGGCGCTGAAATTGCCAGTCACTCAGGCCGGCTGATCCGTTTTCAGGAATCGCGCACGTCGTAAAATTCAAATACGGAATGATAGGCATGCCTAATAGCTCGCAAGCTGTAAGATTGAACGCCCATAGAATTCCCGATTTTAAACTTGCGGGAACATTGTTTTTCCACGTGACGCGACGGCGTGATATATGAGCTTCGCTGATCTGCTCATCCTTTATTACTAGATATACTTAATCAATGCGAATGAATGGTCAGCAAAGAATCCGGCCAACCGTTAAAATCCCGATAAATGTAACGCGACATACCTCGAATGGGTGTACAAGCTCAAATCGAATCCAAGGCAGAGCTCGAGAAATTAAACAAAGCTGGACTCGGCAGATTGAAGTGAAATTTTGTGTAATTCTTTTCACCGACTCTTGTCAGTTGAAAAAACGTCAAGTTTGGGGGATACCTAGTTAATTTCATTACGTCCCGTGAAAATATTTCCCGGGAAGCATGGAGTCTGGCAGCCAGAGCATCGTGTTGGCTGCACTGTAGTGTTACGCATATAGTATATAGCCGGAAATATATACGGTAGCGTACATTGAAACTCGTTAATTTGAAAATCGAAGCCCGTTAGTCAACTGTTTGTCGAGAGAATTGCCCGAGGGAAGCATCGCTAATGGCTTCCATCATTTTCCGAATGCATCACTATACCGCATGCATATCTACACCTTCGCTATGCTTTTGATGCCTCGTGCATTTCAATTTTCGAGTTACGTAACGGCCTCTGATTACCTACCATTGTCGATTGTTCTGCACTTATCACGGGCTGAATGTGTTGGCAAAGTCGAAAAAGAAAATTAGAGAAACAATAGGTAGGAAGGAACAAGGGTGAGAAGAAAACGCCAGAGATTGGTATATAACAGGCGTATGTAGACGTGTACGTTGGAGGACAGTCTTCTGGTGGGCGGGACAAAGTTATGCTCTAAAAACGCGGAGACAAGCTTTTTGAATATTCACGAGACCCTGCGTCTTGTTGTCACCGGCGAAACGACGCCCGCGACCCAACGTCAGGCTTTAAAATTCCGCAGAAGCAAAATTTTCATGTCTCTCTTCAACGTGTCGCGTGAATTCTGCAAACCTCCTTGAGATACACGAAATATTGGACTGGGAAGTCGGGAGAAGTGGGGTGCGGTAATAAAGGAAGAAAGAAAGAAAGAAAGAAAGAAAGAAAGAAAGAAAGAAGGTCCTGCAAAGCGTCGGCGAGGGTTCAAATCACCGGTTTGCTTTCGGGTTCGAACTTTCGGGGACTCCAGATAAGAAATATCTCGAGGTCCTGACTATGGGGTCTCCTGGAGGTTGGATGTCGACTTAACTGTCACCGCGTGCAGGTTGAGGACGAAAAAACCGTTCCGATATTTGTGGGAGGGAGGGAGGGAGGGCGGAAAGAAAGTTTTAGAAAATAAAATCCCCTGACCAAGTTTTCTCACCTCCAGTCGTCTATCTCCGCTTTTTCCTCGGTTTTCACTCGGTCCATTTTTAAACCCATCGAATTTAGACGGGCTTCCGAATTCCAAAGCTTCTTTCTTATACGCCTTTGACTCCGCATCATTAATATCAAAGTTACACCGCGGTCTCCGCATAGACAAAACAACTCGGGATGTATCCCGGCAAAGAGACGGGAGAAAAGGGGGAGCGAGAAAGGGCTAAAGCGTGCCTCCATGAATCACGTGAGTGGAATAATTGACAGTCCGCAAACAGAACCAAGCCAACCTATTCTGCAGTGTGCCACATGGTCTGCAGCTCGTTTCCTGCAGAGCTCAGGGTAGTCGGAGTTTATACGAGGGGGTGGGGGTTACTTGTTATGCAGATTGGAATAATATCGGTGCTGGGTACACAGTAGTTACTCCAGAGTTCGCTATTCGGGACCTATATAACGCTATCCAGTGATCCGCTATCAGCGAGCCTTAATCATCGTCTTCCCGAGGAAGTCGTACGATCGCTTTGCAAATTCGCCTACGTGGTGCTGGTCGTCAGGTTTAACTGCCGAATTGATTAGCCGTAGGACAAGTTATTAATACGGAGGGTAGAGGTAAGGAGGACTATCTCCATGCATGGAAAGTCTCCGTAAAGTAGAGGGAAATTAAGATGGCGTTGCTGTAGCAAAGGTTCCACAAACCGTAGATCAGATTGAATCCCGTTAAGGTGCTTATAAAGACACGTTGTACACCTCGAAAACGCGGGGATGCAAAACTCCTGTACCGCTTAAGCGATCAGAGTGAAACTTGGGCAGTTAATGCCTTATTTTGGCAAAAAGTGGAGCGTCTTTTTACTTTTTCAAAATTTTGAAAAATATTTTACAGATTCGTTACCACCCACAGAAATTGACCAAATTTTCACAGTTGTACGGAATGCATCGAACTATCCGGTATGATGCCACTCGGCGGTGATGAAACACACATTTTGAGCCCAGTTCCATGAGATTTGATGGTGAAATGACAAAATGGCAGCTGATTTGGTTTTCGATCATGAAGAACACCAAAATCTCATTTTGGCGACACTTGTTACCTGTATCTTTCAGGCCTGCCGGTAATTTTTTACCGACATTACACGCATATATTACCGGCATGCGCGTAATGTCGGTAACAAATGTCGCCAAAATGAGATTTCGGTGTACTTCGTAATCGAAAACCAGATCAGCTGCCATTTTGTCATTTCACCATCAAATCTCATGGAACTGGGCTCAAAATGTGTGTTTCATCACTGTCGAGTGGCATCACACCGGACAGTTCGATCTATTCCGTGCAACTGTGAAAATTTGGCCAATTTCTGTGGGTGGTAACCAATCTGTAAAATTTTTTTCCAAATTTTGAAAAAGTAAAAATACGCTCCACTTTTTGCCAAAATAAGGTATGAACTGCCCAAGTTTCACTCTGATCGCTTAAGCGGTACAGGAGTTTTGCATCCCCGCGTTTTCGAGGTGTACAACGTGTCTTTATAAGCACCTTAAGTCCTGACTGCTAAGCGCCAATCTTTTCTGCTTTTCGGCGCACATTTTTTTAGTAGAAAACCCATAGGAGATGCTTCCCCTCAACTCTGTCCTCTGTAGTTATTGATTACTTTGACTTTGAATGGCCGAGCAAGGGCGAAAAACGCAGTCAAAAAAAGACCCACAAAATAATTAGCCCACTCTGCTATGAACTGTCTAATTCAAGAACGTGTACAAGGTGTAGCTGACAACAGAACGTTTTCACCGAACTTTCCTCGAGCGTCGAAAACAATGGGTACCTGATTTGCGTTGTGACGGTTTGAGTCTCGTAAATCATGGATCAGCAACCGTTGCACTTCCGGTAATCGCGTGGGTCGCTATCCATGTAATCCTGGCGCTGGTAGCCAGACCGTGGACCATTGGCTTCCGGCGTTGGTGCGGGTACGTAGGTCCCCGAGTTTTCCTCGACTTCCGGTTTTTCGTAACGCTCTTCTGCCACGTCACTGTACCCGAGATTTATGACCGTCCAGGTTAACCAACCCGCGGTTGCTGGGCTTCCAACGGCAAACGCCAACAACACGAAACGAAGGAAGTTGAACCCGCTTAAACGTTAAATAAATGGCGTCGCTCAGCCGGCTCGGTAGCCTGATTAAAAACTCTTCATCTGAATTCGGCTTTTTCATTTCAAGCTGGGCGTCGTCACTCGACCGGTTCAACTTTTCCGCTCTCTGTGTTTTTTTTTTAATTTTTTTTTTTATTTTCTTTTCCTTCTCTTTGGTTTTCTCTTCAGCGACACGTAAGTACAGGCGAGGCTTATTCTTCCGCAGACTTTGCGTCGCAGGAGCGACGCGGACTTGTCGAAGGACGGGCAAGGAACAACGCGTGTTCAACGAGCCGGATCCTATCCGACTTTGTGTACGAGTATATACCTACACGGTATCGCGAGAGCGCCTTTCCGGTCAGTTGCTCGGTGAGCTTGTAAAGGACTATACGGGAATCCCTGGGGATACCGGAAGCGGCCAACCGAAAGCTCCCCTCTTAACGCAAGACCCATGACAGACGCCCCGCGAGCTCGTCCATCAGCTGTTCGCATTTCCAACCCTGAAGCAGCGCCGTCATTCTCATTTTCATTTCCCTTGATTAATCAGTCATCTTTTCACTCGCCAGGAATCCCACCCCGATTCACGCCATCCATTGATACCAAGATTCGATTCCACTCGCGTCTCTCATCTCCCATCATCGTCGACCACCGTGAGTTTCTCATCCATCCGAAGCGTGGCAATATTGTACTGTGACAAATCGGAGTTAATCATCTCTCACACGTGTTTCGAAATCGAGGTTCTTGAGACAGGTATATAAGAGGAAGAATGGACCAGAGATAAACGAGCTCGTTACGAGGTTCAGCGACTCTTTTCTCGAGATGATTTTTCCCACCTCGATATTCCCACGACTGTAACAACAGGGTTCATCGACCCGACATAAAACCCGGTTGAATTTAGGGTATTACAATTGCTCGCTCTTTCCTTCCCCCCAAAGTAACTTTCGACATGCCATACAGGCACAGCCTGCAATCTGCACCATGCCGAAGTGAACTCGAGCTCAGTCTCTCGGCGCAGATGACGACTTTCCAGAGTCTCGTAAGTTGTCGGGTAGGTAAGGTACGTAGGTATCCGGCCGCGGCGCGGCAGGTGCAACGAATATTCCATAACCAGGAAGTAGGTGCAGCTTTCCAGAATAGGTATAAGCCGTAAGGTAGTGACGTAGTAACGTAGTAACGTAGTAACGGTGCATTACGTTACGTTTTACGACGAATTTAAGGGGCGGCGATCAGTATCTACAAGGCGAGTCACGGGGGTGAAACTCCCTCGGAATAAGAAGAAGAAGTATAGTAATCGAGAGAGTCGATCATCTGGCCGAGCTCCAGTCGAGTGGAGCAATCGGGGTGCAAGGGTTGGCGTAAAAAGCGGAAATGGCAACTCTCTGCCCGAGGGGTTGGGGGCGGCACCTTCGCCGCGGGAAAGCTGGGAACGACGTACGGACGTGTTTGACGGCTCCCAAGGGGCGGGCAGGAGCCCTTCGCCTGCAGGGATAACCGGGTCAAGAATTTATTCCAATTTCGATCGGAAGACGCGGAGAAGCCGAAGAGTTTCGAGTTATCCACAAACGACTTCAAGTTTAACGCGGAGCTGCAAGCACCCGCCCAACTTTTCCTCCCCCTCCCTCCCCACTCGTTTGCGGGGGAGGGGGATGATGTTTTCCATCGAGTCGCTGCACGCCTGCGGCGGGGTAGTTTTCTGCAGTGAATTCGCACACGCGATGGATCATTATTGCTGGATGTTGCCCCCGGGACCCGCGGCACACGCACCATTGACGATAATGTACCGCAGAGCGAAAAAAGCTCAAAGGGAATTCGGATTACAGTCGCGTGTGTGCTTGCAGATAGGACGATGCCGCGGTGCATTCATCCGCAAATGTGTCTCTCTTCACTCCGGTTCACGTACGGAGAGTGCAGGCTTGTGTCCCGCAGGCAGAGGCGAGGGATGAATAACGGCTAAAAGCTTTCCTCGTGAAATATTCTTTTGAATTATTCGTGACCAACTGTTAATGATACGTGTCTAGATATTATATACCGTCGCTTTTGAACTGGACTTTGAACTTTTGTTATCTTGTTTTTGTTTTCAGTATATATTTATTTTCTTTCTCTCTTTCGATATATTACTGGTTTAAAGAATTCAGTTTCAATGATCAAGGAATCTTTTACACCCCGTTGTTTATCTATACACGTATAAATATGTATATATGTATATACACTTACCGCGGAATTGGTTTCCTTCGTAATATCATAACCGCAATATGCGCCGCCTGCAAACTTAAGACTTGGTATGAAGAACCAGAGGTGGATAATTTTCAAAGCAGCATTTCCTCCCGGCATCTCGGAGCGATTAAGTACTTTTATCTTTACATTTAATATCCCGTTATTAAAAATCCGCGGATAACCGAAGAGGGTTTAATATAAGGGCGAGTTGAAATGGCTGAGTCAATACGACCTACAGAAACCGCTGCATTGCCGCATTGTTGAGATTTACTTTATATAATAATAACAACAACAAAAATAATAATAATAACAACATCACGACGTTGCATAAATTGTCTATATTACACCCACGTCTCAGGGGGAAAAACAATTAGGGATCATTCTCGTCGTTCGAGATCTGATAAGAGCGGCCAGATTGCCATAGGCGGGTTACTGAATTTCATTAGCTTTTATGTTCAGGTATATCGATACGCGATCGTAAATTAAACTTTACGACGCAAACTGCAGCGCTACGCTCTTCAGCAGCGTGAGAATCAGGTGGGCAGAGAGAAGGGAGATAAAAAGAGAAAAAGAGGCTAAATCGTAGATTATCGGAAATCTAGGGCTCGCATAAATTTCGATAAGAATTACTTGTGCAAATTTATAGTTCCCGTAATCGCTTTGAAGTGACTGTATATTGCACATAAAAACGAAACCAAAAAACTAGATAAATAAATAAAAATAATTGGTGAGCGATATTTTTTCTTTACCTCTAAAAAAAAAATGGACTAAAATTAAAATAGCTACAGGCAGAAGAAGAAAAATCCCAGAATTTGGATTGCAACGGCGTTATTCCTTGTCGGAAATGAAGGCGAGGTCGAAGCCCTCGTGCCTTCCGCCGAACTTTGGATAGTTTTAAAACTTCCCCACAGATGTTACGAATCGGTAGAAAATTTCCTATTTTTCTTATTTTTTTTCCTTCTTCTTCTTTTTCTTCTTCTCCTTCTTCTTTTACTTCCTTAGAAAGTAATCAAACTGCCCGTGAAACCATCCGCGGAGTTAACTATTCGCCCATCGATCTTTCGGGAACATAATTTATTGACCCATCGTCCCATCGATGCGGCGAATACGAAATCGGCAGCGAATGAATGCCGTAGAGACACGCGCTATACAGTATAATCGTGTTTTTGTTTCTGGCATTTTGCAATCGCGCCACGTGCGCATACAGAACCAGAATAACAGTTTGACGAACACAAAGAAGAGTGTATAGTTTTTTTAGTTCGTTACAAAAAAGTGAGGGAAAAAATCTCGTTATACCGCCACAAGCTCGACAGCTTGTTTCAAATGCCATTTTTCTATCTGCACGGCACCCCTGCAACTCTCGCCTCTTGTTTCCACCCCTTCTCGTTTTTGAGAGCGTTAACAAAGGACTGCTGCAGAGCGTATATATATACTCATATTCCGTATGGATAGAGAGTTGTGTATGTTTTTTTTTTTTTTTTTTTGGTTTTGTCATGAGTAACGCGGGCTTGAAAACGGAGTGCTCTTTTTATTCGTCGTCATCGCCGTCGGGACACCAACGGTAAAGCTCGTCATGCCACGGGGCGACTGGCTTTTTCACTATCTATATTCTGTCTATCTATGTATCTAACTAATTTCGAAGCTATGATCGATATCGCTATTTTCCCTTGGCTAAGCCACGCACGCCGATCAGTTCAAAGGCTCATCGTACCGCTCGTGATTACCTTCAATCAATTTTCTCCAGCGTCGATATTGCGAGTCAATTTTCGAGAGATGACAAAGCTTGTGTGTTTTTTTTTTTTTTATTTCTCTTTTTACTGATTTTAGTTTTTGACGTAACGAAAATATTCGAAATCAAATATCCCGTCCGAAATCAATCGTAAGAGATACTTACGAGTCAGAGGTGAAGCGAAATTTTCTGCGAATATCGTGATAATTAAGTTGATCCAAATCAGGGAATAAGACGATCCTAAAATATGAAACCTGATATTCAGACTGAGGGAAGAATTCTCGAAACCATTCTGCAAGTAAGTATTTTCTGAAAATTTTCAAAGTCCCGATTAGAATTACAATTAAACTAAAGTCGAATGAAATTTACAATCTTTGACACTGACAATTGGAGGTAAGTCTTACCGTTTGTTTAATAATATTTCGCGGAGAGTTTTTTTTAGCGCGAGTCTTAACCTCGTTGCGTTGGTAGAAAGTGAGAGAGGATAAAGAAAAGGCGGGGAAAAACACGAAGAAAGATATGCAACTCACTCCGGATTCATTACTTTTCTGCTCGGAGGGTCGCTTATATACCGAGGTGAGAATTACGAGCCATCTTCTGCAGCGGACGATATTGCCCAGCTACCTACTGCAATCTCGCGAGAACAAAGAACTCGGTGTAACACGTTTGAACGGGATTAGGCAACACGCCGCTACAAAACAGGTGCTAAGATTCCGGAATTTCGAGTGATCGTAATAATTTTCGTGTCATTTGCAAAAGTAACGATGTTTGACAAAAGTAAAGCGGATGTGGATGAAGAAAAATCAAAATCAAAATAAAATCAAAATAACCTGAAATGTGAATGATAATCGTAATTTATTTATTAATTTATAAATTTCATGGAGATAAGAACTAAGTGATTGGGTTTTACGTACTTTTAGATTAATTTTACTATCTTCTCGTTTAAAAGATTCAAGATTGTCTAAGGAGCGATTGCTTGAAAGTAGCTTATTCCAATTTCGAACAAGACGATTAAGTCTGTTGTAATAAAAGTAGTTGCTCAGATCCGTTGGATTTTCTCGAAGTGTACGAAGACTTTTAACAGGATAGTTAATATCCCTTACTGCGAATAATTGAGTGATAGAATCGCATTTAAAATCACCATTTAATATTTTAAAAGTAAAAAGATTGTGAAAAGTTAAAGGCAGAGACTTGACGGTATACTTAATTTGAATCGATGAAGAAACGGGCTGATGTTCAACTTTTCTGGTAAATTGAACATCATTAATTCTATCTAATAAGAAAAGGAAAGAAAATATATCCTCACCAAATCGCCAACCATGATTGGTCCAAGGTACACATCCATACCCATACCCATACCCATACCCATACATAAATACTCCAATATACTCGAAAAGATATCGGTTGGTGTATAATTTAAGCTCGTGTATCAATCGCCGAAGGGAGTCTCACCGCGTCCTCCTCCTGCAGGTCTGGGACGGCCGAATTCGAGGCCTAGGGGATGATTTCCCGAAGGAGTACAACCCTCCCGTCCTGCATATACAGAAGAGGTATCCACCTTATACACCGACACACGCTCACCTGGCCATGCATACGTGTAAAACGCACGTGACGCAGGATCCCTTCATCGTCGAGGTGACTGACTTATCGATCCCCGAAACGTTTATGTGTACGAGTGTAGGGGTGGGGGTGGGGGTGGGGGTGGGTGAATGCGCCCCCCTCGTAGGGGTGTAACATGTACGTTCATAGGTAGGTAGGTACTGCATGTCCTGACGGGAAATTGGAGAATTACGCGGGATGTTTCCCTTGTTTTGTACATACATGCTGCAGCTTTACTTGGGGAGGAAAGTAGTCGTGTTCGTTGCGGGGTGTTCGGCAAAATTTTGGAACATTACGCGGTCGAAGTAATTGGGGATGGAGGCTTTTGTGATGCGTGATAAGCGGCGGGGATCGGAGAACCGTAAATTGGACTCGGTAGTTGTTTTCTCTGTGGTTCATGTTTTCAAAAACCCGAAGTATTTCGTCTTGCTTTTGCCTTTTTTACCCTCTTTTCAGTGAATTTTTTTTTACTTCTCGTATAACAGCTTTGTCAAAGTAAATAGAATAAAGCGCCTGATTTTCAAGACAACGGATTATTACTCTCTGTCGGTATTGCAGGACGATTGCAATTTTTTATGCAAACATAAATCTTGGGGGTAGATTCTGCCAAACGAAGGGTGATATTATCTGTTATACCTATACTTCGGATTCGAGATGATATTCCGCGGATGTGAATTTTTGCATTTTTCTTTTGCACAAAGCAACACAGAGTTAACCGTGTTTGATTTACTTTAAAATTCTCCTCAACGAACAGCAACTTGTTATAAAAATTTGAATACCAACAAACATTTCACAACGTTTTCTATTACGTTTAGACACAATAAAATTATTCAAGAACTGTACAGTAATTACAATGTAATTAAAAATTCCGTGAGATTAAGAAAAGTGTAAAAATTAACGGAGGTATTTCGACGCGACGAAATCGGCTTGCAACTAATTCCTTAATTTCCTGCAGGAGCTGGAGTTGTAGGCTGGTATTTAACCGGTTAAGGGTCCGCTGCAGGAAGCCAGGAAGCCCGCCTAAGTACGTTTCAACCCCGTCAAATTTCTACCCCTGAGAGTCGGTCCTCGGCTGTCGTCGGGGTGATTGGATCAGGCTACCTTCCGCAATATTGGAAACACCGAAATTTAATAACGCTGATTGGTATATTGCCACTCGGCTGCCGCCTCCGGGTTGATCCTGGGACGGGGAGGATATTTCTTATCGGGGTTGGAATAATACACCGCAGTTCACTCGGCCTGCAACCCTAGGGTCCCGAGATAATCCAGGAGTGCAGCGAAATCCGCGAAATAACTTGGAACCGAAAGTTTTCCAACGACTTGTTCGAGCCGTTGAGATGGAAAACAAATAAAAAAATGATTACTCAAATGTCAAATATTTTTGACAGGAATGATAATTGGAATAGATTTAGTCTTTTTCCAAGAAATAAAACACACAAATTATACTTTTTTCTACATTTTTTATACCTAGATAAATAAGAGATTGAAATTTAAGGAAATTCCCGAATCTGTAAGCCAGTTCATCGCATCTAACAATTTATTTATTCGATGTTTTACACACCGCGAAGATTTTTCGTTGCTTATGTATACGTACGTTTACTTTATTTCACTGTCAGCTGTCTCCGTGGCCTTTTGACGTGTAATAAAAACGTGTCGTCAGTAAAATTGATACCTACTCCGATTATGTTGGATTATAATAAGCCAGTTTGAAAAGCAGATTTCCCTCGGGATTCAATTTCGAACCGTTAATTATCGTTCAGCATGATGTGTCAGAGCTTAAAAGTTAATCTCCAGTTTTCGAACGATAAATAAAGTAATTAAATACATACATATATATATATATATATATATATATATCATTTATTCAGACCAGCGATAAATTCATTTTGTCACTCTTGAAATTTTAGCAAATTTCAAGATTTTCCATTTCCAACTTCTGCGCCATCCAATCTACATAATTTTCGATCTGAGAAAATAACCCCGCGTTTTTCCGCAGCCCGCAGTATTTTCCAATCTATTTTCCTCGGCCCCGCTTAGGTATTACCTATGAAATTATTGCTCAACCGGCGACTCGAAGTCTCATATATCGGCTGCTAATTAAGATTGAGATCGGGTCGTTCACGATTCCGTGATTTCGTGTGGTTCGAAGGTAATTCTGGCCCATCCTCGAGATATCGTTTCCCTTAGCAAGCGAGTCCGACGTGCAATACCTACCTATAGATATAATATAATTACATAAATGATCGTCGGCATGGAGAGGAAAAATAGTGAACGCAGTTTACGAGCACGTAGAATACAAATATAATATTTTTCGTCCGCGTTTTCTTTTTTTTCTCTTATCTTTCTTTTTTCAAGCCATCATCTTTCACAGCAGCCCAGCTACTGGCTGGCACCTGACATTCGACGTGACCGCGAATCGTCGCGTAAAGTTCATGGCTCTTGTAGGGGAAATTATTTTTTTTTTTTTTATAACCTTGGACTGTCGCTGCTGTTGCGCACGTTTCGTTTCACGATCCTGTCGTTGTAACGATTATGAGCGGTTCGGTAGGAGACGATGCTGCAGGTAAAATGTTTAACAGGAATTACGGAGGACGTAATTCGCAATTTATATACTGCAGTTAAACAGGTTAGTTGGGCAATAAATTGAATCTATTTCGTCATTTCATTACTGGATGGTTGTAAGTATTTATTAAAGTAGGTATTGCATTCCTGAGGTACGAGAATTTTTTTAAAACTGCAAAAATTCCAAAAATTGGAAATACTGCAGTTAATATCGCTACACGTTAATAGCGTTAAATATTCAATTTTACAACATTGATTGAAATGATCGAATAGCAATGTTGAAGTGACGGCTGATAGAAGAAATTAGTCTTCTGTATAGAATGAGCTACTGTAGAGTGAATCCAAAAAAATTTGCTAGATTTAGAACAATTTTTATAGCTCTCCGAAACGAAGTATCAATATCTAGTTTTTTGTTTTTTGTTTTAATCAACATTCACAGTATTTTTAATTTTTACAATCTACGAACATAATAATTCGACAAATACTCAAATGTAGGACAAAATAAAGTGTATACGAGAAATAAAATTGACGAAAAGTATTTATTTTTGGCAAACGAACTTCTTCAGGAATCGACGTGGCGCAGTTGCGAGGTGAAAAAGAAAAACTTACTTAAATGAATAAATAAATAAATAAATAAATAAATAAAAATCTATATAAATTAGTGTATATCGATACCTGTTTGTAAAGTCTGTATAAAATCGACGTCGGTTTAATTGCCCGGTTTAATCGACTCCCCGGCAGCACAGCAGTACAAAACCGTTTTAGTCTCTCGTTCGATAACATCAATCAACGATACCTTCCCCGTATAGCTTTGCCGTTTCCGGGATATCCGCCCGCCTCGTAAACAACGCTGTAAAGCATTTTACGATTGAACGGAAAAAGGCAAGAAGTAAATTTAAAACAAGGAAAAAGAAATGAAATAACTATACCTATATACATATATATATATATATATATATATATATACACACATGCATATATCTGTATATGTATACAGGAAAGCAATACCGAAGAGAATTGGATCGGCGGGACGAGAGCAAAGCTCGTCGTTTCCTCTGTGCCTATATCTATACCTCGCCTGTCTAAATTCCTTCTATCAAGAAAATTCAGGGTGAAGACGAGGCGCGGTTCGAGTGCCTAACAATGAGACACCTTCTGTTTTTCGAGGCAGAGAGGCTGATTCTACATATATATATATATATATATATATATGTAACTTCTATTTTCTCGCTATTATTTTCTTTGGCATTTCTACCATGCTTTTTACTTTATTTATTTCTCTCCTCCCCCCTATCGCTCTCTCTCTCTCTCTCTCTCTCTCTCGCTTCCTCTCTTTCCTCTAGTGTGCTTTGATTTTCAAAAGAATCGAGAATAAATCAAATTTTCCTTTCCAGATTTACATCGCAGAATGCTTCTATATAAACATAAATCGGAAAAGGAAGGAGAAAAAAGAAAAAAAATGGAGAAAACTTCGAGCCGCGAGAAAATATACATATACTGAGTTAAAATAATTGTTTTAATTGTAACGAAACTGGGTTGAAAAAAAGTAGTAAAGAAAAATCGTAAAACAAAACAAAAAATAAATAAACAAATAAAAACAGAGTCTTACTATCTGTGGTTCGATTTACCGTTTGAAAATGAAAAATCTGTGTTATTATTTTACACATGTGATGGCACATATTCGCGATTCGATCACGGATGTAGCAATTAATCACCGTAATCAGCGCGGATTGTGCAATAATATACCATATAGACTATTATTGTATATATATATATATATATATATATATATATATAAAGGCAATTTTGGGCGAGAATTCTGTAATTAATCACAGGTGTTTTATTTTTCTTGGTGCTTTTTTCCTTTTCTCAACACGTGCAAGAGCAGCCTAGGAAAGAGTTTCTGCCGGGAATTGGAATCGGTGTTGGGATATCGCGAAACCGGTTGATTTATGAACGCGATGAAAGACGACGCGAGCTGGCGAAAACAGCCGCAAACGAGATATCAATATTAATCCGCGGGCTTTTCACCCTGGCTCAATTCTGCCATGGGTCGGAAGAATATCGAACTCGGGTGCATCTCGAAGTCCATCACGATTAAATCGATAAATTATTGTCAATGCCAATTTTGTTGCGGTGAAGGTTTCAGTTTTTTCTCTGTCTATTTGTTTTCATCATGTAATTCATTTCGCATGATTTCAATTGGTGTAAATATTGCAATATTTTAATGGGAAAATATAAAAAAGGATAACTAACCGTCGGTTTTATAACAAGCACGTGAATCGTGAGCAATTACGAAAAACGAATGAAAACTTTGTTTTTTTCAAATATAGCTGGCCAGCTCAGGTCCAGTTAAAATGCAAAATGCATCGCAGTTTGCAAGTTTGTTAATATTTTTTTCAACTTTGAATCCGTGAAAAATTATATTTAAGCAAGAATTTTCAATCAA
Organism: Diprion similis; assembly: GCF_021155765.1. Classification (NCBI taxonomy): domain Eukaryota; kingdom Metazoa; phylum Arthropoda; class Insecta; order Hymenoptera; family Diprionidae; genus Diprion; species Diprion similis. The sequence goes on along the minus strand of NC_060116.1, from coordinate 13,348,042 downwards.
TGATACGAAATTAAAACAATTTCATAATACGACAAGCCAAGTGAAAGAATCCCGTTCATTTTCTTTTTCTTTCGCCATTGTTCATTTCAGAGCATAAAAGATTCTGTAGTGCGAAAAAATTGCAAGCATCGCATCGGGTGAAATTGCAAGATGATTCAGTTTTTTCCCAATTCATATACACTATATTTTCCTCCGCAACTTAGGCGACAATAAATCTACGCAAAGGCACTGTGCTTGCCCTGCTGTATAAAAAATACGAATGAAAAACCCATATTTCTCTCCGTTCGATACATATTATACATACAAATAGGTATAATAATTTTCGTACTTGCAGCCGTAAGAATCAGAGCAGCATTCGCCATCGCTTATGGTATGTATATAATGAATTATTTATAAGTATTAGATCGTTGAAATATTGTACCGATACGCCAGCTTAACATTGAACGTATTTTATCTTGTTTGAATGATTGAAAACTGGTGGAAAACGCGAAATTCCTTCGACAGTTTTTCTTTTTCATTTTCTTTCCGTCTCTTCGTTCTCTGATTCATTCGCACTGCGATTCGATTGTAAGACTCAAGGTAGCTTATGAATTATATTTATTGTGCTGACTGAGTTTAGGCTGGATTGCATTACTATTATTTTTAAAAGTAAAATTTTCTTGTATTCATATTCATTGTAATCCCGAAATTAAAAAAAAATAATTTCACTCTTTTTCTGTTATAATTTCGTCTGCCGTTTTTTAGATTCATGCAATCGGTGATGAAAGTAAAATTTAGCAATCGACTAAAGAAAGAAAGGTGAAAAAAAAAAATGTATACAAATCCGACGAATCGTTAACTGCTCAAATTAAGGAAGATGTTTTGTCATTGATCTAAACTAATTCTAAAACTTGGTCAATTCGCAATATCGAAATTTCTTATCGTAAAGATTCGTTACGTAGCGAGCGAAGCGATCGGTATTATAACCGTCTTCGCCGAAAATTCGTTTACACGGGGAAAAAAAAATCGAAATGACAGTTAAGAAAGTGCGAACGAAAAAATAAAGGATACAGAATTAAAGAAAGAAGGAAGAAAAAAAAAAAAAAAAAGAATTTGGTCCCTAACTCCGATACCCCGGAGCTGTTTCGTCTGGTCGAATTACCTTCGTCTGATCGCACCGTCCGGCTCTACTACTTAAGTATTACTGGGAGTTTCCGTCTAAACGATGCCGTAACTTTTACCCGCAGAAGATTCAAACCGTTCGACCTCTCGGTTATTTAAGAAAATAAAGTCTTTGAGTTATAGCTTCTACAGTTCGAGTTTACAATAACCGTTGAGCAGACGTGTTTGGAATATTTGCACAGTTTGTTCGTCTAGACGAATCTCCGTACGGATAATTGAACCTCCTAATTCTTCGTTTTTAGTCTCTCTCTCTCTCTCTCTTTCTTTCTTCATTCCTATAGTACCTAGGTTAATTTTTTCTCAAGAACGAATTACTGATCCGTCTGATTATGGAATGCTTGAACAGGATTTTCACTAAACTGAGAAAAGTCTTCGATTATAAAATAATGTTTGACTTTGTATTTCAATTTCAAAAAATTGTGAAGTACGCACCAATTTTCTACCAATCGAGAAAAAGCAAGACTTGGACAAATTCCGATCGAGAGGAGGTAAAATTTTTACCGTTTGTATTACGGAACAATTTCGAACCCCGAGTCTCGAGGCTGAACAGCTCGAAGGTGTAATACGGTGCAGGAGCCTCCCACGATCGGCGATAAATTCCGTAAATAGTGCCTGCCGATCGTTTTTATAATAATAATAAAAAAGAAGGCAAGCATTCTGGAGTCTAGGTGTATATATAGGTCGATAGTTTTCTTTTCTCCTTTTATTTTTATTTATGAGTTGCACGTAGAGTAAAGTGTAGATATTTCCTCTCTCCGTTCCTCGTGATCCTTTTTCTATTTCCATTTTTAAATTTAAATTGAGAACTATAGAGATGGTATACCTATATGGCAAAGACGGTGTTACTGCATAGCGCTGCACCATGTCTATCCACAATACAGTAGGGATATATGGGAAAATATTCTCGACGCAAAGTAAACATACTTTTTATGCGACGGGAACGTCGACGTGACAATGCAGCTCGATTCTCAACCCCATTTACACTAAAAATAACTATTTTTTTTCGTTATTCACCGTGAAAATATCGTTCAAGATGACAAAAAAAAAAAAAATCCCGTAAAAGTTTGAATTTCTAATATTAATATTAAGAGGTGGCTATTTGCGATTTTCCATTTCCCGTTTGAATGATGCAGTTGTAAATTGTTCTTTTATTTTGGAATTTCATTGCTCAACACCGGATTGGCGTATCGTAAGAAGCAATACATATTTTTGTAGGGAATTAAACGATCCACAAAAAAGGTCTCTTGCGATTTTTCCGTAAATTTGCTGGATCAAAAGTTGATAAAAATATAAATTTTGTACAATAGTTTACGTTAAAAACTTATTTCTTGTCAAGTAATCGGAAATCTCAGGGAAATTTCGATGTTTCAGTAAAGAAGGTAACATGAACTTTAAGAAATATTGTATTTTTTTTCATGTTTCAACAATTATTTCATAGTGGAAATGAAAAAAATCGTGAAATTTGATATAACTAATTTTTAACGTTAAATAAATTTTGAACCAGTAGATTTACGAAAAAATCGTAAGAGACCTTTCTTTTAGGTCGTTCAATTTCCTAAAAAAAATATGCATTGTTCTTTACGATACACCAATCCGTTGTTGAATAATAAAACTGCAAAATAAACGAGAAATGGAAAATTGATAATATCGATCCTCTTAATATTAATATTAAGAGTTAAAACTCTTACACAATTTTCTTTTCATCATCTTCAACGATATCTTCATAGTGACTAACAAAAAAAAAAACAGTCATTTTTTTGGCCAACCCTAATGTACATGTATACAGCAGGTGTAATAATAATAACGTACAAGGAAACGCTGACAGAAGTCAATTCTTTTGCGTTTTTTTTCATTTTCTGTGCGATCTAAGATATAAATAGGATTCCTCATTTATTTTTTTAACTAATACACACACATCGATTTATTTTGTAAACTATATTCGTATGAAATTTTCTTAATGGCTTTCTCGACTTTCTCTGAAGAACAAAAAAGGGTATAATCTATACGCGAAGAAAAATATATGGTTGTGTAGAATTAGAATTTTATCACACATTCTATATACATATATATATATATATATATCTTAGGGTGGCGCAAAAAAATCTACCATTTTTTTTTTTTTGAGTCTCGTGTTACAAAATGTTAGTTTTTGGTGGTTTAAGAGCCCACTCCAAAGGACAGCTCGTAAAAAAAAAAAAATTAAGAGGTCGCTTCAAATTTTAAAAAATGTCAAAAATCGTCAAAAAATTAAATTAAAAAAATTATATTTTCAGTATTTTGTTTGATTTTTAATTCATGTCGTGGTGTATCGATTCTTTCTTACTAAATTGAAGGAAAAAAATTTATGAAATTTTAATATGAATATTAAAAGGTCGCTCGAAAAGATCTAAAGAAATGCATCAAAAAATTGAAAAAAAATGATGAGCGACCTTTCAAAATTCAAACTTTGAACTGAAACTTTCGGAAACTTATTTTTTTTTGTCTATAAAATTATACCGTTATGAGAAAAAAAAAAATCGATTTTTGACGATTTCTGACGTTTTAAAAAATGTGGAGCGACCTCTTAAAAATTTTTTTTTCAACTGTCCTTTGGAGTAGGCTCTTAAAACATCAAAAACTAACATTTTGTCACAGGAGACTCAAAAAAAAAAAAAAAAAATAGTCGGTTTTTTTGCGCCACCTTAATATACATAAAAATATATATGTACGCCTTGAAAGTAGAATTCTGTTAATTTACCGAGTTAAATATACGTCCATAGAGAAGGTAGGTAGTAGGTAAAAGTTTCCACCCGTAGGTTGTATAGGTGAAGGCGAAGGGCGCTCACCCTGCAGCCGCTCGTCGTCAAAGTCCCGTATCTCTCTCACACTCGACCGGGAGCCAATCCCGACTAATTTATTCCAATAGTTAGTCGAACCGGAGTCCCGAGCTCGTCGTTCGGCGGGACATATCTGTCTGTATATACCTATAGAGGCATAGAGAGGTACATCTACGCGATTTGCACCGATGCCAGTTTCCCTGATCCCTCGCGTATAAGCGCGCTGAAGCGCTGTTTCGATTCCGTGATTCTCAACCGAGCCCCGCTTTGTGCAATAATTATCGGCAAATCCATGATCCATTTACATACCTCACGCCCTGCAGTGTAGGTATTAATTTGCAGCGAGATAGATAGATGGATGGATGTATGGATGGATGGATGGATGGATGGATGAGTTGATTAAATATTTATTTATTCATAACGATGTTGGATTATATAGTATTAGAAAAGTAATCAGCGACAGAAGAGAATTTATGTCACATGCAGAAAACTAAAAGAGAGAAAGTCAAAGTAATAAAAGTCAGAGAGAGAGAGGGAGAGAGATGGAGAAACGTCAGCTTTTTAACTTTTTGATTATCTCTATGTATAAGTTGAATACAAAAAAGTTGTTACAATTACTACGAAAATGAAAAGTCTTAAAAACATATCAATACGATTTTTCGTCATTCTCATCTCAGTTGATGCAGTTTTTCAGAATTTATAACTTCGGTCAGAGTTTTAGCAAAATCGGTTCTGTTGTTTTCGAGTCGATTGTGAAAAATGTATACAAATTGCTTTGTGTAACAATTGTAACTCGAAAACGAATCTATCGGTTTCAATGAAATTTGATCGACTGCTTGGCTGCTTTGACATGCTTAAACCTGATTTTATTTTCATGAAAATCTGTCGAGTCATCTCTGAGTGCTTTGCGACGAAGTAACAACCTTTGAATGAAAAATTCTTGCATATTCTCTGGATAAAATGGGAATAATAAAACACTTTCCCGCCTGTTATGTTGGTGCGGACTATACCTATACCTACTATTCTCACGACTCCTAGAAATCGCGGATTATTTATTGGAATAAATGATTTTTCGATCGAGTAAACGTCGCCCGGGGCTTCGCTTCCTTCCCTCTTTTCACCCATACAGCAGGGTCTAAAATATTTCCCGATAAACATCGCGGGACGTTTACACAGAGTGCTTCGGTGAATGCAGCGATTTTTCGCGTGTACATTGCAGCAGGCCTGCGTAAAACCCTAGAGGCGTTATAAGTTATCCCCGTTACCCCTGCACTCCGATGTCATCAAAGATGCATCAGGAGCCATTGTCTCGCGGTGCAGCTGCAGGATAACTGCATGCAGACAGCGCAGACTTGCGGGTCGCTACCTTCCTTCCTTCCTTCCTTCCTTCCTTCCATCGAGTAGCTTTTGCAGCCCGCAGCTTCAGCGACATGGCTTCTGCCCCTCTCCTTGCCCTCGGAATTGAACCATTCTATTCCCAGGCGTAGCTCTGAGCTCCGCAATACGCTCCGGTACTCAATATTCAAGATCCCGGAATCAAGATCCCGGATTTAACGACGCGGTATGCGCTCCGGCGGTATTACCCTTTGTTCAAGTACTCCAAAGCCATGCTCGCAGTGTGATCCGAAACCCCATTCTCATCACGCTGTATTCCCATAACCGTATGAATTCCCTCGTACCTCTGTACCAACCTTTGGGAGAAACGGAACCTCGGCGAATTCGGGGTTATAAGCCTGGGGCTAACATTTCAAACCGATTTATACCTATAAAAGTACGTAAAATCGTCGAGAAGCATGATTTTCCAAACGAGTTGCACGAATTTCTCTTAAAGGTACGAAATTTCGAGATAATTGCATACAAACAGGGTATAAGAATTATAATAACTACATACACGACATTCGCGATGATTGTGCGAGAATCAAAATGCCCGCCATTTTATGACCGGAAGTGGCGAGGTCCAAGAAGTTTTCCATGAAACAGGGGGACGAAAAGCGATTGCTAGGGTGGTGAGGAAGCAGGGCTTCATAAGGGGCTGCAAGGGAAGGTCCGAGGAATCTGAGATGAAAAGAAACTCTGCAGAAACTACTGTACTCGTTGCGGGGAAGGGTAGTAAGAAATAAAGGAGGAGTAAAGAGAGAGAAAGAGGATAAATCAGGACGGCGTCCTTCCGCCAACCATCCCCAATGCCAATGTAACTCTATCGAATTCCAGGCATGATTAAATTAAGCAGAGGGTTAGTTTGGCTCGGGTTTCCGGATCGGCTGTTTCCCGAACAGCTCAAACTCGCGGCGTCACTCACCCCGGAAGCCCGACTAATAGCTGGGACAAACCGAAAACTTTTTTCTCTCCTATATCTATACGAAGGACTCACGTCTCTCTTCTTCAACCTCATCGTCATTCCCTTTGATTGCTTTTCCTCGCTCTCTCGAGGAACGCTCGCGGAATTCATTCGCTTTCCTCCATCCTTGAGAATTTTTTTTCCTCGTGCATACCGAGTTACTTCGCGAAAACGTTCCGTACAAAGAATTCAAAAGTGTACGCTGCATCCGCCTGCGTTTATGCAATTCGGAATGCATCGTAATAAATAATCGCCTGCAATTAGACAACCGAATGTACATTTCTGTAAAATGAATTCTTGAATTGCATAGACGTGGGCGAATTTCGATCTTAAATGTATTTCAAATTGCATAAAAGCAGGCGGATTTATTCGTTTCTTTTCTTTTCGTTTACTCTCCATCGTTGCTAAAGAACCTCTTCGTTTTTTCAGTCTCTACTCAGTGATTATAAGACGCTACTAAGAAAAAAAAATCTTTCTCTCTCTCTCTCTCTCTTTCTCTGGTGGCGACGCGTTTTCGAGGGCTTGGAAAAACCGACGTTCCTCATTGTCCGCGGCGTTTCTGTTCTACTGCAGGGCGGTTCTAAAACTAGCCTTTCATACCCTCAGGCAGAATCCCTCCCTAAATCCGAGCGCCCTCGAGTGGTGAAATCTAATTTCGTACGGGCTAAATAATCTAATAGTCGATGCTCCCTGGCCCCTCTTGGACCAGCCAGACTGTTCCATCCATCCCTTCTCCGCGTTCACTCAGCTCGACGAGTTTACTCAAGAATTTGACTAGACTAGAATTTCTACGATTAATGCCTACAGCTGTATCCATCGCCGCTATTAAATTCTTGACCGTAAAACTCGCTGAATCAATGAAACGTATTTATACCCGCAGAACCGAGTTGATTTTCCGACGATTTCGTAGGTATTTTACATAATTGAGAACAGAAATTGGAAAATGATTCATCGGACGTTTTTAGGGTTGATATAATTACTTTTACACCCTCTTACGGGGTTTGGAATCGCTGATTCAAACTTTGTGCGTGATAAGTATCACTTGCATGTACACATGCAAAATGATATACTAGATATAACGAATTCAAGCTGGCTTCTACTGCATCTGAAGTGGCGTTTATTATACCTGTTCATTGTACCTGTTCATTTGACCGCGTAGAGCTGGATAATCCGGTTTTAAATGCAGAACGACCGAGCTTGAGAGGGAAAAAAAAATCCTTAACGAAGTATCCCCTTCAGTGAATCGGGATAAAAAGCGAAGAGAAAAATAAAATAGAATAGAATGCGATATTGCAAATCCCTGAAGTAGATGAAACGGAAGCCTGTAATTCTATCTCTCTCACTTCCTCTTCTAATGCAGCAGCTCAAAATCCCTCCGAGAAAAAAAAAACGAGAAAAACAGAATCAAAACAAAAGAAAAAAGAAAAATGTATATTACCGACCGCTGCAGGCCAGAACGATCTTCTTTCAGGAAGCAGCGTGGCTTGCATAATATCGTGACTCGGTTAGTTTCTTCGTCTTTATTTTTTCGCCCTCTTTCCGCCCGACGACAACGACAACGACAACGATGACGAAGAAAATTTACTCGCAATTTATTTTTATGACCGAATTCAGAATATTCCTTTGTACAATCTTCCGCTTATTCTTTTCCAATTTATCAACTTCTCTCTCTCTCTACTTTACATACCACAGAAGAGTGAAAGAAAAAGAAATGAAAAAGACAAGAAGAGAATGGAATCGAGGAGTTTCAATTTATCAAATTCACGTAATGGAAATAAAAGTTTCCTATACAAATAAATATATAATGAACATTATTTAATGTACGTTATATATCATATAAAAAAAAAATCCCTGGATAAGTGGTTGTTATTTACACTAACGAAGAAAATAAGTCAGCTGTCATCCGGCTGCTGGGTAAGTTCCCCACACGCATTATACCTATACTAAGTTTGAAAATGATAAGTGTATCACTGTATCGTATACATACATATGTACATATATCCTTGCGTGTAACAACACAGCGGCACATTGTGCTTGTTAGGGAATAATAAGTAGGCACGTGCCCGTACAGACCATAAGGCGAACCACCTTACACTTTGGGGGATACATAAAAAATAAATAACAAGGCTCATTTTTTACAATAATTGTCAGGACCGCACAATTCGGAACCACCGTCGTTGTAACGCCCGCCCTGCAGAAAAGATTAATAGACATCGAAAATATGTCACGAGCAACCCCTGCTGTGGAAGGGAAAAAGAGGAAAAGAGGAAAAGGAAAGGAAAAATGAAGTAAAAAGAATCACCCCCCTCCCCCTTCCCATCCTCATCCTCAGCCCCTTCCTTTCCAACTTTAGGACTTCCCCATTCGCGTTATACACGAGCTTCGTTTCAAAGTTCGAAGGACGCCGCAGCCTGTTTTGCCCTGCAGCTTTTACAAACCTTTGAAATTTCTTCGTTACACTGCACTGATTGGACCGGAAAACACATCGCTTTTGGCACAAAGTCGGTTAGGTTTGGTTGTAAGAGCAGGACGACGGTTGTATAATGTTCTGTTTCAATCGAACAATTTATTTATTTTTTTTCTATTTTTTCGATTTCTCTAAAGTAGAGCCACGTCTAAGATTTTCGTACTCTGTTGTACTTATAACAATTAGTTGAAGTTTCAATGTAGAATTAAAACAAGAACATGTTGTTTTAAGAAAAGATAAATATTACAGCTGTGACACCGGTTTCAAAAATTTATAGCCAAGATTTAGGGATTAGTTATAGAAAAAAAAAAAAATTCAGGTTCATTTCAAAATGATAAATTAAGGGTATAATTCAAGTTTTTATCCTATCCTCTTTTTCATCGACGGGGGCTGAGATAAAACCCTTTGAAAATCCAATTTAAAACGGGATGGCGAAACGCTGCTAATCTCTACGTAGAGATAAGAAAAAAAAAAAAAAAAAAAAAAAAAAACAAAGCATCTCTTTAAACCTAATATTTATAGGCACGCTTTAACAAAATGTCTAATGAGGAGATAAAGTAAAGTACCACCGTCTAGGATTTACAAGTGCGACATTTGTTTCAATACCGAGTTATAAAAATATAGGTGAATTGCATTGAACATCTTCGACGTGAACGTGTATAGGGAGGAAACAAAAAATGAAAAAAAAAAAAAAAAAAAAACAGCTAGAATAAATAAAAACTCGAAGCTTCCCCGACACAATTATATTTGATGGATGACGGAAACATGCCTTCCATGCAACCAAGAGGGATGAGGCAACACCCCAATTTCAAACGTCTCGAAAAACAAATGGGCTTATTCTCCAAGCTTCGCGGTTCGTTCCTTGAAAATATGTGCGTGTGCACGTATACATATACGTATATTGTATATATATATAATATAAGAGTTAATTATCGACATATAATATGATTCAGCGGCATTGCAGCTGTTTTACAAACGAATGCAGATCGAGCGCATGCAGCGTGGTGCAAAAAAAAGCCAAAGTCTTGTGAAAAGTACCGCTCATCGCGATAATTATTCCGTATCTTTGAACGCTGCCGCATACGCCGCATGTAATATTGTATATATATGTATATCTAGATATGTATATACACACACACACACACACACACACATATATGTATGTATGTAGACACAACGTCCTTAATGAAGATTCTCCGCTGCAATCCTCTAAACGACTTTATCGCAATCTGCCGCCAAAGAGATGATGATTGCATACTGCTGCACACAGACGAGTGGCAAATGTGAATGCGAATCCGAATGCGAATGCGAATGCGAATGTTCGCCCACGATGAGCGCGTAGGAAGAGAGCGGAGCGTGTGCAGATTACACGGTTTATTAAACGCATTTCTCATTTCACCGGGGCTGAAACCCGTTCCGTCGCGTGTGCAGCAAAAGCTCGAATATAGTAGCGTCGCATCAATGCACTTAATAAATTCGTCTGCCGGTTTACAGAGCAAAAAGATAAGAGAAAAAAAAAAAAATAAATTAATCAAGATTTATACGTCTTGAACAATTATTTATAGAAACATTCCTTAACTTAAAGCTACACAATTTAAGCGAAGGAAAATGTTTTAAATAGCGGTAAAAAAATTGATCGTTAACGAAATAAAATACCGCGGTTTTGCAGTTTCCAGCATAAATTCGCACATCGTCGATGAATTATTGTGTGTACCTATATAACAATTTCTACATGTATAAAAACACGCATGCACACAGTCGCAAATGTACTATAGATGTGCACGGAGAATAAGGGGTGAAAGGGGATAATCCGACTAGAAATATTACTTGAGCTTAGCACTTTCGGATGAATAATGCATAATTCGGTTCGCCAAAATTGCAAATGCAAATACCATAAGCGCACGACGCTGGTGACCCGCCACCGCGATAATAACGCGCGGCCTCTTGTCTTTTTTTTTTTTTTTTTCTTACATGCTACACAGATACATTTATCGAGGCTGCGGGATGTCTGTGCGTGTGTGTGTGTATGTGTGATATAAGTAAAACATAGAGGTGAACGAGCGAGGCGTTGAGCGGACCATTTTTCCTCAAATATGAAAAGACTTCCCTTTCATTAGACCTCTGAATTTATACCTGCGTATACGTAAAAAGTCTCTCTCTCACTCTGTCTTTCTCTCCCCCTCTCTTGTACAATATATTTCCCGCACCTTCTCAAATCCCGGATTAAGCTTTGCTACCGCAGTGCAGCACTTTCCAACTCCTCATGCCTTAGGTGAACCCCAAGTCAAGGTTCATCTTATACTCGAGATATTGAGAATAAACTTGAGAAGATTCGAAACCGAGTAAAATTGCTTTACGATATTTTTGTAACCATTGAACCAAAGAATTTTCTATTCTTCTTGAATATTCAAGGTGTCGTGTGTCGATTAGTCGAAAAGATTTATATCGAAGATCGATTTCTCTCCGTCTAATCTAGATCGAATATTCCAATATTACCATAACTTGTAAACAAATTACATGTCACTCCGGAAGACGTAAAAAAAAGGCATTCGCGCAAGATCAACGTAAATCGATCACCTCGTTATTTAGTTTATCGTTAACAAACATACGTTATACCTAAAGGATTTGCATTTGTGTAACATATATATTACGGATATCGACGTGACTTTGCGGTAGTAAATTATCGCGACAGTTTCAACGATAGATGAAAGTTAGGCAGAACCGTATCACGCATCGTATGGTTAAGCAACTACAAGCTAAACTCATCGAGCTAATTGCTTTTAGCTCATTTCCCGCTAATTTCCAGTTAATTTCGCACCGATAAGAGCGAGCGAGCAAGAGAGAGAGTGAGAGAGAGAGAAAGAGTCGCTTATAGCCGGCATCTATTCCCTCCCGTCCAACTTAGGTATAAGCGGCATGCAAAGACACGAAGGTGGAACCGGCACCTTAGTAGGTAGGTACAACATACCTAGACAACCACTCTCGGTGCCGCCCGCAAGCTTTAGGCAAACTTCGGACTGGAACTCGGGCGGTTGGTTGCAGGTTCCTACTCCTCTCCAAAACAGCCGGTGAGCAACCAGAAACTCTACCGAAAGCCTCGGAATGTACGCAACCCCGTTCTCTCTAACAACCAGGGTGTTGAGTTATACACCAAAGTAGCGCGTTGAGCACGATACCAAAATGTACCTTGGGACTTAAGGATGTACAGCCAGGTCGGAAGAGTGACGAAACACAAGTGAATGGAAAAAAAGTCACAGTGATATCGATGAAAATTTATTAAACGCTCAATTTTGTGTTTAACTTTAATATTATTATTATTATTATTATTTTTTTTTTTTTTAATAGGTCGTTTTATTTTTAAACGAATTCTTTGCAAATCGTTCGACAGTTAATTTGGGATAATTAATTCATGAATTTTTCACTGAACTGAAATTTTGTCATTTTTAAATAATAACGATATCGTACACCCCAAGAAAAAAGACTGTATTTTTAGGAATTTATATCTAATTGAAATGAGCTATTTTTTTTTATTAGAATCTAACCGAATATATAAATTTTTGTGAAAAATTAAGAGAACAGTGAGATTTTCATTGGAAAAAATGTATCAATTACACTCTTTAAACATTAGTTTCATATTTTTGCTTTGACTCTACGTTCCACATATACTGAAGCTAACGTTACACACGTACGAAGAACGCGGTAGATTCCGAATTCCTACAAAAGTTGCATCAAGATTTTTGTCCGCCAAATCGTAAACTTTCGAAATATGAAAAAAATTGGAAATCAATCTACGAACACCACTGTGTAGATTTTTCATCATCCGATTCAAGTACGGTAAAGTCTTTCTAGAATTATAAAATGAACTTGACTGCACTTGGCGCCTGTTTTTTACACCGCGGTTTAAGCCGTCAATTTTTCGCACGACTCGAGTAGAGGGCGGTATTCACGTGGTGAAAAGTGCCAGGGTAGGCAGGTAGGCAGGAAGCTCGGTGTTTTATTATTCAACGCTTTCTCCAGACTGCAATTTCCCCGGGAACAGGTATACATTATACGTGTGCCGCAGAAGAGAGGTCGAGAGCGAAGGGCGAGACGGGGTGGGGGGATGGGATTGCGGTCCGAGGGGTTGTAGAGCGCAAGGGAGGGAGGGGGGGGGGGGAGGAGGGAGGGAGTTTCGCGAGTATGCGTATCATTGGAAAGCAATAACAATTGGTTGTACCGGATCCGGAAACGGACATGACGTCAACAGGCGCGCAATTTACCTGGAAGCACGAAATTGGTTCGCTGCACTCGCTCGTGATTTTCACCCCTTTCCGCTTTCTCCCCCGCCCCTCTCGCTGTGTGCGTTTCCGTCTCTCGCGTAATTCAGCGCGCGGAGCGACCGCTTCACCTTCCCAAAGTCGACAAAAATTACTAAAGCGGAATCCGAAACCGAACTGTCAAATAATCCGCAACAATTTTATAAGGTACATGAAAATATGAGGATTTTTTTTTCATTCTGAACCACTATAATGGAGCAACTGTTACAAATTTTGGAAGTCTGATCTGGGATTCGTTATCGCTAACCCAAAAAATCTTCACCTGTTAATTTCTGCCAAAATCGGAATATTTTCAAAATTTTTTTCTGCACTATATTGGATTGCTATTTTAGATTTCGCAATCTGACTTTGGATTCGTGATCAGCCAGCCAAGAAACCGACGAGTATTAATTTTCATTAAAATTCAAATGTTTATAGTTCGCTTTTTTTTTTTTAGTTCAACGAATACGCGACATTTAAATTTTGCCAATTATACAAATAAAATACAATCCAAGAAGACTTTAAAAATAGATTCGTGGTTAGCGACGCAAAAACCTCACTGTACCAATTTTCATTCAAATCCATTCATCCACTCTCAAGATATCATCACTTTCATTTGATTTTGTGGAATTTTATTTAAATAATTGAAAATGTACCGACCCAATCGAAGTCAAAATCCAATCAGTTCTGAGTTCGGAAAAGCCGTGTCGGTTGAGAACAAAATCATCGAAGTCCGATAATCGTTCTCGAAATATCTTCGGACAAAAAAATTGATCACATATGTGATACATTGATACATATATACACACACAGGCACGTCCATCTGAAAATGATTGAAGGTGATTCTCCAAACTCCAAAGCGTGAAGTTGTGGTAAAAATTCAACTTTTCATTGTCCGAGTGATTAAAATAACTTCCTTTTTTCTCTGAAAACAGAGAGCACACGTGACACCTGTTATTGCTGTAAAAACTGCCTCGATAAAATATTGAGAAAAATTAATCAACTTATACATATGATGAAAAAAAAGTTGAAGTGTAAAAAATGGATACATTTAAACATGCCATTTGCCTGACGTTAAATTATCCAGACAGGCTGTTAAACTTCACCTTAAAAAAAAAAAAAGTTCAAAAACGTACAATAATATATATATATATATGTAATGAGATTTATCGTTGAATGAATTCTTATTTATTATTCCCTCCCTTGGTTCTCGAGGTAGTTCTTCAAAGAGAGAGAGAAAGAGAAAGAGAAAGAGAGAGAGAGAGATAGAGAGAGTTAATTGGCTCGACCCTTATTATTGAATAAGACCCGAAAAGAATATCGACTGATCACTTGGCGGCGGCAGCTCTCTGGATAAGAATCGTGACCGGAGTATAAGAGCCGTCGTCGGTTGAGCATTTTTTCTCCCATGCCTCTCGTTTTCCTTGTTCATTCTTTATGTATTCCCTTTTATATTCCATCGTTTATTTCGTCAACTTCTCTCGGTCTCGGCTGCAGTAATCGAGGGCCCGACGAACCATCGACCATTTCAAACCAGCGCACGAATTGGAACTCAAACTGGAGAGTCGAGTCGAGTCGAGTCGAGTCGAGGGTCGTCGAGATGTTCGACTTCGCGGAGAGTGTTATTTTTAGAACTCGGTCCAGGAACACCCGGCTTCCTCTCTTTAATTTCACGTCGCATTTCGAAAGAGAATATATCGCTATTCCTCTACCCACGACTTGAAACGATATACGAGTATGCGGCGAATTTGAAAAACGAGAGAATTCGAGCCGACTTTCTTCTCTCTTTTCGCTTTGCTGTGGAAATTCCAATTTCTAAGAGATGAATCGGCCGGTCGGGGACCGTCTGAAGAAAAAGTTGAGAAAACAGAAAGAACCGTTTATAAAATTTTCAGCGATGTTATTAGTGCGAATAATATTGGCGAAAACAAAGAAGAAAAAAAAACATGAAACAACATTCTTGCAATACATGGAATAGAAATAAACGGGCTATAAACGATTTGAGAAGTTTTTTTTTTTTGTCTTCTTTTTTTTTTGTAATAATCAGAACCTTCGAAACGAAAATTAAACCCTGATCTTTTCGAGATGGATCTTTGAAAGATTCTACGAAAAAGAGAATCTTTTCCACGTTACGTTTCACCCTTTTCTTGACATTACTATTATTTTTACCGTCTTCTTCTGTCATCACACGAGTCAGAAGTTGAAAATGAAGACTGACATTGTTTGTTCCGAAACTTTTACACAACTTTCGTTGAGGAATAATATTAAACCATGACAACGAGCGATGGCGGAGTTCCAAGGATTTACAATTTCTGAGTGAAATTGTTTCACGACAACGGTAAGTAAACGTTTGGATAAATATTATAAAAACGTCGACGAAACGATATTCCGAAAGCATATTTATCCACGACCTTTCAAATTTATTTTATCACGTTTATATCTTATCCCACGTGTTGAAAAATTTTCTCCCCACATGTCTCAACTTTTTTTATTTAACTCGTGTTTATTTTTATACATAATATAGTATACATATATATAAGTTATGACATTTATAGGTAAGTACGTATAATGCGTTTCCTGAAGAATATACTACATATATATATATATATATATATATATATATATATATATATATATGGACATGAGTGTGTGTACCTGGTATCATAAAACCCCTTTCGTCGTCTGCTCTCCATCCTTTTCTGTCAAATAGACAAATACATAATATATTTGTCTAGCCCTGTCCCTGATCCTTTTTTCTTTCGCTCGACACTCTCATCGTCAGTCACTCGTCTCTCGCTATCTCCGTCTTTCCCCGTCTTTCTCCGTCTTTCTCCGTCTTTCTCCATCTTTCTCCCTCTTTCCGAGCTTCAGAAATTACGCAACGCGTGTTCTGGTTTTGTCATTTTTTGTATTCTTTATATGCCGTGCCGTGTCCATAAATAGTCTGCAGGTACAGTGGCGCCGTACATTTCCGCCTGTATAATTCTCGACACTCGACTAGAGAGTCAATTTGTAGACACGTTCGTCCCTTTCGGAATGCTTCGAATGTTTTTAACTCAACGTCAATCGTACACACTAATATGTGAAATACCGGTTGCATATTTTCCTATCAAAATTAAAGCGCAAGAACAAAAACGAGAGAAAAAAAAAACAACGAGATCAAAACGGGCACAAATATTCACCAACAATTTCCACAAATATCTGATCCTTACGCGAATTTCACTCGAGGATAAAAATTTCGTCACGTTCATTACAGTTGCGAAAGATTTCGAAATCATTATATGATTCAACAATAAAATCCGTATTATATTATATTACATTATAAAAGCGGGAAATGTACCCTAATTATCAAGATAATAATTAAACAGAAGAAATTTATAATTGATCAGATCGAAGTACCTACACTTAAGTCACGACTCAACCAGTCTAGGAGAATGTTTATAAACATTTCTAAATATAATTATATCAGAATTCCAGATTATTAAAAAAAAAAAAAAAAAAATGGAAACGAAATTTCACGTACAAATTATTCTTAAAAATACGAAATTATTCAACATAGATTACACATGTATTACATGTATAATGTAATTTATCGCTTGCACATAAGTATATATCCAGGCATGAGAATATTGCGAATCGGAGAAGAAATCGGAGATGCGGAACGAAGCACGAGGTGAGCCTTGGCCAATCAGTGTCTACCCGAGCTTTCGCGGGAAGAAAGCAAAGGATGTGTGCGTGTATATATAAAGGCAATAAGGAATGATTTTATTTCCCCCAGCAGCATATATTATTTTGTATATATATATATATATATATATATATATATATATACAACGGCATCTCAACACCCAGTTTTCGCATCAGATTCACCAACACCTCACAAACACACAAACACACAAACACACCAAGCTTCGTAATTTTATTTCACTGGTAGAATGCGTCTCTGATTCAAATCTAATTTCCTCTCATTTCACGTCTTACAGGGATACTAATTTTTTCCTACCATCTTCTCGATACGAATATTAAATAGGTAAATCATATGCATATAGATATATTTTGTGAAATATTGAAAAGCTATATGAAAAAGAAAAATTAATACAATATAATTATACATTATGATATATTCAACAAAATCGAATCGATCGATGACGTAACCAATCAATGTTACATTATGTTGTATTATTGTATCATTTATATATACCTATCGAAATATACGTTTGTGTGGATTAATAAAAATCATATCACGAATCCCCTCCCCGCCACTTCGGATATTCTATTGGACACTGATGAAGGGGATGCAAATAGGGTTGCAGACCAAGAGCTGTTGGACACGAGCAGCGGCGGCAGCGACGCGCATCCGATATTGGGAATTTAATAATACGCCTCCTAATTCAAAGGCGTAACCCATTGAACGCTCGGCGACCAATTTATCAATTCATTTATCCAAATTTATAGCTAATCAATATGCAGCGGGAGCGGGATTTAACTAAATTTCAACGCCCAGCTACCCAGGGCGACTCGTATCTATAATACGTACCGTATACATATATGTTGGCAATAGAACGCGCGCCTGTTATCACTGCTGACACGCACTCTGCACGATTAGCGAAATTTCACGATTTTGTTATTCTTGTCCCGAGTTTTTGTAAATAAAAAGGAGAAAAAGAAGGAAAAAAAAAAAAAAAAAAAATACAGACGAGACAGAGAGAAAGGGATGAAAAAATAAGAAGGTTAAAAAGGGGGATGGTTGTCAATTTTTGACCGAGTGACCGATCGAATATTAGAAAAAAAAACTATGAGGGAAAAAAAGGTTGAAAATATAATGGGAATGGAAGAAAAAAAATGACAGGCGATAAGGAGCTCTCGATCCCGTTTCTTTTTATTTTTTTAATTTTTTATCCCTGCCTATCCTTTTACCTCCCTCTTTCTCTCTCTGTCTTCTTTTTGTTGGTTGAATTATGAACCGTAAATAACGTGACGCGAGGACCATGCGGGGGAGTCAGGGAGAAGGGAAGGAAGAGGGTAGATAAAAAAAACAAAAAAAAACAAAAAAAAAAAAAAAACTGAATGTCAAGCGAATAAATTTGAATAAAAAGCCTGAGAGGAGCTGCAGAATGGAAGCGGCAAAATCCTCAGACACCCTCCTAATCGAATGATATTCAAATTTTGATGTCACGCGTAATAAAGTGTTGGCAAAGCAGAAAGTGAAGAGAAAAAAAATTATAACCTACGGGGGGGAAAAAAAACAAACAGAGAAAGAAGGAAAAGTTTTTTTCAGAAATTAGTCGTCATTATATAAATTGTGGAAAAATTAAGAGATTCAATGAATATTAAAGCGACTGCGAAAACTTATTTTACACGAATTTGCAAAGTCGTAGGGGATTTTTTTTTTTTTTTTTTGAAAACGCGTATTATAAATGGATTTAATCGTAAGATAATCTCTGAAGCTCAATCTCAACACGGAATAGCGTCTCATGCCTATAACGTAAGGGAGTCTACGCGTATATTTTCGAAATTTTAAACTAATAATACTCCGCGGGGAAAAGAAGAAGAAGAAGAAGAAGAAGAAGAAGAAGAGAGTTAAAACTTGAAAACTTGTAAAACTCTTCTAAAATTCTTCTCGAGAAAGTATATTATACGAAATTACGGTAGGAAAGAAATGAATATAAATTAAAAATAATGCAAACTTTATACACGTTGTTTTATTGAATAAACTTGCCGGCTGCTTCCGGATTTGTCCGGCATTTTTTTTTTTTTCTTTTCGTTCTACAATAATTATACTTATTTTCGTCCTCAAATCGTTCTTTCGCGTTTTATTTATCGCACGTATCATATAACCGTTATGAAATAAACAAATAAAAATTTTCTAATATAAAATACATAAATTAAAAAAAAAAAAAAATTGAAAAAAAAACACCTCTACGCAAACGAATAGGAATATAATTGAAAAGCAATTTAGTGACGGTAGCGACGCGGCCTCGTCACGAATATATAAATTTATCGCGAGGCGTGCTGCTGTTGTCTGCAGGAGGAAGATGAGTAAAGTTCGAAAGTATGAGGTATTGTCGGGGCCACGTCGGGGCCGGGCGTATCAAAGAATGCATATAAACCGTGGTGTCGAGACATGAGAAAGAGAAGGAGGAGAAGAAGGAGAAGCAGAAGCAGAAGCAGAAGCAGAAGCAGAAGGAGGTGAATAAAGCGAAGAAGGCGGCAGCAGCCGAGATAAATTAAGGAAATGTAATTGAATTACAAAGCAAACTACTCGGAGAGGCGAGTTACCCGAGTCCTCTGCTCCTCTAGCTCCTGCAGGGTATCGCGTATCCTACGCGAGGATTTTCCCATCTGCAGTTGTTTATTGTAAAGTATACTTATATGAAAAAAAAAAAAAAAAAAAAAATACGGGAAGCCGGCGAGATTCATTCAATCCAAAGATTTAATCTCAGCTCGCGTTGAGATTTTCTGTTGCTTTATATTTAATCACATTATATTTTATATACATATAGAAATTGAAATTAGTTCGAAATAAGTTGTCAAGTATTTTATAGTCGTTGTTGTATTGTCGAAAATACGTTTTATTTGTTATTAAAAATTAAATTCCTCTTGACGGCGTCGTCGTCGCTGTGATACAATAATAAAGTTAAGGATGATGTAAATCTGAAGAGAATGAAAATCTGCCGAACAATATAAGTCTAGAAGTAGAAAATTGCACGAGACGTGTTTTACAGTTATAACATAATTGCGTGAATTGAAAAGCGAGAGAGAAAACATTAAATTAATTTACCCCAATGAGACTGGGCAGCAGCCCAGAGTTCTCTGACCGAAGTAAAACTTGAAACAGTTTTCAGGCGAAATTCATCCCGAAAAGCGTCGCTTGATTTTCATCACTCGTATTTTCAGCCGTGAATAATATTCTACCTGCGACGCGCCTCGTACTTTCTACCAGGGCTGATTTAATTCGAATTTTCCTGTACACACGCACACATTCATAATGAAACTTCCTCATACCTCCTACCCTATACATTATACACCCCACACCCTTAGCGAGGGATCGTCGAGTTCGGTAAATTGAAAGCAAAGAGAATTATATTTCACATTAAACGAAACCTTAATAACACTCTCATTCATTTCGAATAACAATAACGTGATATTCATTCCCTCTTTTCCCACAATAAAATTCGGTTAGAAGTAAAACACCGAGAAGAACAAATTTCACCTTATATATATGTATGTGATAACATTCGTATAATTTTCTTAAATAAAAATAGAGGGTGAGTGGGGTGGGGCAAAGTGTTCACCTTAAGAAAATAATGCCTAAAATCAGAATAAAATGTTTAATTTTCATACGAACAACAATTATGTTAAATTATTATCCAGCTTTCTCGAGAAAAATTAATCATTCACTTTTACGAGTTGAGAGTAAAAAGCACAAGTTGAAACGTTTCGCTTTACGAGCTGTGAAATTACTCGATTAAATGATTTCCGAATAATTCATATTAAATAAAAAGTTTAGCTGGTTAATTTTATTCCTTGTTATTTAAAAAATTTCCAGGGGTGTCTACTTTGCCCCTAAATTGTTTGAGATAATCAAAATTTTAAGGTGCCCACTTTGCCCCACCCTAAACAAGAGAAGAATGAAATAAAAAAAAAAAAAAAAAGAATTCAAAAACCTCAGTCGTCTCGTAGTTTTTGGGGGTAATAAACGGAGAATGAAAAGGGCGAAGGTGCGAAGGGCAAAACAGGTTCGTCGACCCGGCGCTCTCGCCTTGATTAAGGCAAAAATGTTTTACAGTAAACTTTGCCGTGAGACTTACGGTGGATAAAATGTAGGGAATGAAGGAATGAAGGAATGAAGGAAGGAAGGAAGTGAGGCCCTCGGAGGGATGGATGAGATTGAAATGCCAAAAGATTTCCCAACAAAGATGGGAATCGAGCTTGCGGCTTCTTGCACAATAAACACTCGCCTGCAGCATCAGCCAGCTTGTGTATGTGTGTGTGATGTATATATGTACAGAGTATATACAGAGGAATTCGCTGGTGCGAGTGTTTCAATACAACTCGACTTCCTCCCTCTGTTATTCACCTGTCGCTTCGCAGTTTCATCCCCCCGCCCTTCAACCCCTCTCGGTCTGCAGTCAGTACCTGCAGTAGGTATCCTTCTCCCGTCCCCGAATTCCGTCTACCTACCTACCCTTCAATTATGAAGGAAATTATTTCGCTGGAAACTGCTACTTCAATTTTATACCCGCGCGGTATTTTACCGCTGCGTTATGTAGAGTTCAAAATAACCCCGGTTCGCTGGCACGTTCCCTTAATGGAAAAGCGAAATTTTACCACCCTTTTCCCCCCTCTTCAAATTGGCTGTATTCATTGAATCGTAACACGCATCGGACATCGGTTTATAACAAGCCGATTCGAGGAGTCTGATAATTTGAATGAATAATAAAAAGCCACATTTGGGTATTGGCTTAACGTCAAATCGTTTGCCTTTTTTCCCCCGTTTTTGTACTTTTTTATTTACTTCATTTTTTTTCCATATACGTATATTTCTTTTTTTTTTTTTTTGCCAATATAAATTCCCATTGCGATTTTTCAAATCTTCTACATTTTCTCCAGACTCTGCGGACAAATTCGCGCGTCAAATGTTCGTCGAACGAAGTTATTTGAATTTTTATTACAAGCAAGGGAAGGGGGGTCGAAAAAGAGAAAGAATAATAAGAAAAAAAAAGCTTTTGTACATATAATTGTACACAAAGATGGAGAAAAAGAAGAAAATTGTTTTTTGCTTCATTATTTTTTTTTTCTCCTTCTTGTTTTCGTTTAACTTTAATTTTTATTTCAATTTCTTGTTGTTTGTTTTTTGCTTTGTTTTTGTTTTACTTCAATTCTGATTATCGGTTCATGATTTTTTTTTTTTCTTCTTCTTCTTATTCTTCTCGAGTATTCGTAAAATCAAACCCCTGGCACGAAACTCGGGGCGAGAATCAAGTACCAAGGCGTGACAACTAAACTATTTCATACTCGCACCTATACCGTCCCCCTCCGTTTCCTACTTCCTCTCGAAGGAACAACAGTTGTCACCAAAATCGTGCAGCCACTTGAAAATATCCGAGAAGAAAGTGCTTCGTGACAAGGGAGTGAAGCGACCCTCTTCGATTTTATTACTCGCAGTGCAAAGAATTACATAATATAATATATTCACGTTGAAAATTGAAAAATTCTTTTCAATTCCGTTACATTTATATAATGTTATAGAAACTAGGGGTGGAGGAATACGCAGGATAAAATAATTGGAAAAAAAATGTGTCCTGACGAAATTATAAAAATGGATCGATTAGAGATTCGCGGAGGGACACGGAAATGGTTCAAAGATATAAGTCGTTCGTAAAGGTGAAAGATGATTCCGGCGAATACAGTGCACCGCCATCGCTATCTGTTCTCTCACTCTCTCTTTCTCTTTTTTCTTCTCATAATGCGGTATTTCACCAGAATGCGAGGGTGGCTTATGAATTTTCCGCTCATCGATCGGCAATACATTGCTAATAAAAGCAGCGCTTGCGTTTTGACGGTGAAAGGGGAAAGGCTCGCGTGCGGCTCTGAGAGTTATATAATTTCTCTTCTTTCCGCCCCTTCTTATCGTCAAAAACCGTGAAAAGACGTGAAAAATATCTCACCTATTTATTTTTCATTCTACAGCCCCTAATTCTTTTCTACCGGTAAACGTTGCTATCAAATTATTATTTTTTTTTTTTTACTACATCGCAGCGGTAAGATAATTAATAATTATAGATAACAAATTCTGTCCAGAAGCTCAGTTTTCGTTCTGAAGTGTATAAATTAATGCTGCGAATTTAAAATCAATTTCAACATATTCTTATACTGCGGGTGTAAAAAGCAGATCGATATCTCGAATGTTTGCCATAATATTTATTTATTTTTTTTACTTGTCAATTTGTTTTATGAAGGTAAAAAAAAAAAAAAAAGAAAAACAAAAAACAAAACGGTTCGTACATTTTCACCCCGCATAATGAAATTTCGAATTCACACGCTCGCGGCATTAAGAATTTCGATCACGAGACTCGACGTGATATCAGATTACCTGTTCCATTATTTTTTGCCATGATTAATCCGAATTCATTTACACAGTGATCGAGAAGCGTAATAATAATAATAATAATATCCGTTTCCGTACATTATACGTGACTCGACTGACCCCTCTGCACGAGTTTGAGCAAAAATGAATAAATTATAGGGACGCAAAAAGTAGGAGAAGAGAGAGAGGATAAAAGAAAATTGACGATTGTTCTATCAGGGGATGATGGTGGACGAAATATCGCCTGAAAGGCATGGCTGCAGGTATTCCGGTCTGTAGATGTGAAAAAAATATGGCAACTTCTCGCTGCGAGCCCGGCTAGCTCTCGGTGGCCATAGAAAAGTTGCACGCACCATAAACGCAAAACCCTTCCCGTGTCGTGCCCACCTTTTATGGGATACTCTTACGAATATCCTCCCTCTTACCCGCCGCACGCACTCCGGTGGTAATATTGCCACCAGGCGTTACACGTTGGTTGGTTGGTTGGTTGGTTGGTCGAGAAAGAGAAAAAAGAGAACGAGAGAAAGGAAGCAGTGTGAAAAATGGGCTACCCAGAGAGAAATTGAAGAGAAAATTAATAACCGTTTCCTTCTCATCCTCGTGCAAAGAAGTATGCATAAATTCTATACCTAAATTTTTTCTTCCACAATATTCTTCGGCACAAGATCCGTACTGTAAGGATAACTTTCCCGATTCTCAATAATATTATTTATTCTCGTTCGTTATGTATAAAGTTTGTCAAAAAAGAAAAAAATTAAGACTTTTGTATTTAAAATCGTACCCCAATGATTAACTTTTGTAAAATTTGAAATCTGGGATCAAGGATGAATGAAAAAAAAAAAAAAAAAAAAAAAAAAGAAGAATATTCCACATTACTTTATAGGCAATCTTCGAAACTGCAGTTAAATATTAAACAAAATCGAACAAAGGTGGAAAACAATCGTTGAAAGAAGGAAATTTGAAATAAAATCAGGGCTCTTCCGGGAACCTCAAGGAAGTCGATAAGTGGTTGGACAGGTAGGTAAGGCGTGTGTATAGGATATGTGCATACATAGGACATGCACGTATGTGTATGCAGTGTATATATGTACACGGGGTTCGCCGACAGAAAGACAGGATGTAACCGGGCGGCTCAGCTATATACATTCCGGTCTTATCATCATCTTCTATTCTCTGTCCCCAGGAAATTCGGCCTCGTCGCGTCCCTTCACCTCGACGAACGACGGTATTGATCAAGTATTATCTCTTGCCCGTGGTATACGCAACCGGAAACCCGGCCAGATCTCCGATGCCTTATATACGCATGGATATGTATATGTATACATATAATAAAGATGCTTTCCTTCGACGTAGCACTCTTGCAAAGATGAGAAAAATTGAAAGGCAAGAAGTTGCAGAGCCGCAAGATTTCGATGTTATTCGAGGTGTGAAGAGAAAGATGTTTAATTACATTGTCAAAGAGGAAAAGTTTTCGCTTTTCAGCTTTTTGGTTTCCTCTGTACACAGGGACGGAAATGTGATGCTGAAGAGAAAATTCAACGATTTTAAGCCGAACGTCTAGATCCTTGATCACTCAAAGACCGAGACAAACACACAGAGTTTTCATTCCATTATTGATAAAGGATCTGCGTTTGACGTACTTATGACGTATCAAGGAAAGTCTTGCGTTATATGTAACACGTAAAACGGATTTTCTGTCGTCAGAAACTAATTGCGAGTCTGATTGAAGAAAGGGTAGAATTTAATACAGCGTTAAGGGTACAGGACAAAAAGGGACGGTCGGTTCGTCGGTAATCCAAAAGGCTTAAAAGGAAAGAGGAGCTGAACAGCTGAGCGGAATCGGAGTCCTTAAACCGAGCGGAATGAAAGGTGGGATTGGAAGAGAAGCGTTAGATACAGTTATATACAAAATCGACGATACGAGGGTTCGAGCTGGAACAGATCGAACTTCCGTGAAAATTTCCAGCCTCCGTGCAATCGACTTCGCTTTGCTATTTAGTTTTCTCTTTTTACTTATTTAATTTTTTTTAAATTTCTTTCTTTCCACCCTCGCAGCTCTTTTCCGAAACGTCGCGTCGTCGTATCGTCGGGACGCGACGCGTTTCACGTCATTAAACGAAATGAACAATAAGCGCCGGGAGGTGACATCTGGCTAAAAAAGGAAGGGATGAGAAGAGGAGAGGAGAGGAGAGGAGAGGAGAGGAGAGGAGGAACCGGTATTAAGTCAAAGATCGTTCCACGCGCTGACTGTGGTGGCCGGGTATCAAAACCCAGATGCGACCAACGACCGAAATACTATTCCGCCCTTCTGCCCCCTCAGGATTGTTAACCGCCATGTTGCAGCAGCTTAATCCATGTTATACCTGCCGTCATAGCGTCGGAACACCGATAATAAACAAACGTACGATGGGACCAAAACCATTTCGAGCGACCCCCATCCTCATCCCCATCCCCATCCCCATCCCCATCCCCATCCCCATCCCCATTTTATGTACCAACTTTCGCCCGAAGTTCTCATTCGGAGATCTAAATTGACGGTATATTTCCATCGATTTGATTTATATTTATGAAGTATAGGATATTTGATAACGAATCCCTCATCATTAGTCTGTGAAACATGAAAATTCAATTAACCGAATCGTCAATCAATGCTGTAAATCGCCCTCGAGGTTTGGAAAGAAATTCATTGAATGATCAATAAAACCATAAGTGGTACACAAATCATTGAAAGAAAAGAATCAACTCAGGAATGATTCGATTGACTTTTTTCATCTCAATTCACCGGTGGAATGGATTAATTTGGGCACTCGGAATAACGTTTCGAAAGAATGAGGGAGTTCCTCGTCGCACGGAATATAAAAGTAAGAGAAATAAGAAAAAAAAAAAAAAAAAGAAAGAAAGAAAGAAAAGGAATCTGAGTTTTCGAATCCCGCAGGAAGATAATCCGTTGCTTGTTCGCTTTCTCCCGCTAACCGAGAATTCCCGAGATTCTCTGTATAAATTCTTACAAAGCGAGGGTGGGGAGAAATTGGAGGGTTTGGGGGGGGGGGGGGGGGGTAAAAAGCCAAGGGGTTACCGGCTCAGACCGTCGCCGAAAAGTGCAATGGCCAAGTCGTCGAGTCGGCTTCGGGGTTTCGGTTTAATGGTCAGATAATTCACAGAATTATCTCGAGCTACAGTCAAGTTCGGGGGGACGATTTTGCATAGAAGCAACGTCAGCCAGCGACGAGCGACGATTCAGGCAATATGCCGAGATGTTAGAGCCGAGAGTGTCGTTACAGGGGAGTCGTTAGCCGCCCTGAGAAGCCCGGGAAAATTTAAATTCAAACAGCCACCAAAATACGCCGCTCGTTTATGGTCATTACGAACAAGTGACCTTCTCCTCTGGCTGAAAATTCTCGACTGAAGAAATTTCCGGCGGTCAACTTACGATTTGGCAATTTCATCGAACGGACCGAACGCAGATTGAATCCCAAAAAGTCTGGCCAATCTCGTTAGCCGACTGAAAGATCGAAGCCACGAATCCGTTTCCAAACTTCAAAAGGGTCGTCGGGTAAAATCACCCGAATGGTTCTGTATAACTTTATCACATTTCTGAGTGAGTAATATATTATAAAACATCACATGACAGATGATGTACGAAAAAAATGTCTCAATGTAAGAAAAATTTTACTTGTAAAAAAAATGTTTAAAATTCGGATAACAAACTATGATCTGGATTTGGAAATTCATCACAAATCTCTCGTTCATCGGCCAATCAATTCAACGACAAATTACCTTTCGCAACTTACGTGCGTTCAATTGTCAGTAATCATACGACTCCGCGGTAATTTCGCGCCAAAAACGCTTTTATGGTCTAATAATTGGGGGCGAAAGCCCGTCGGTGATTGCGAACTGTAAGACCAAGGGGATGATAACGGATTAGCAAAGTGCAAAGCAGGTCTCTTTGTCCGTTTGCTCGGGTAATCCGGTCTGCAGAAGGTGTCGCGGGGTGAGATCAGGGTGGGAACGTCGGATTTTCATCCCTCGAATGGAGTTTTTCTCAAACTGTAATCGGTAACCGCGGGACTAGCTACGTTTTTTGCCACCCCCCCCCCCCCCCTCCCCAATATATAATACGCAACGTATAGCAATAAAAATTTTTTGTAAGTGTTCGGGGTGGTGCAATCCTCGCTTTCTCTCTTTTCTAACCAGGTCGCTATACGGCTGTGCATCTATAACTTTCCATCTACTATATACACGTTTTTATTGTACAAGTTTTCCCATAAACAGGATGCGATTCTTCCGTTCCCGTTTTTGAGCCAATATTTATTGTGCTTTTACAACCATCCCCACACATAGTGGCCGGAAACATTCCGTTCTATTGATACACGCGCTTCTTCGTTTCGCGTGTGTTGTATGCCTCGTTTATTCATTACGTGTCCGTCGCGCTTTCCGCACGGATAGACAGTAGGATTTGGGTCGCTTTGTGCCCGTTTTTATCGCGCTCTTTCGCGATTCTCGAACTTGACGTGTGCCAGTGATTAGAAACTTCGCATGTGGGATTCCGGGTCGCTAAGTTCCAAGGAGAGCGTAAACCGAATCCAAGAAAGCGGGTTGCTGCAACAACGAACTTCGCGTGGATCAAAGAGACCCAAGCTTATATTGTTAATGCTACACAAGGTTTGGTGGGAGCGTCGAATTAGCTGTTCGAGCATTAATGATCAGCCTGTACTCTACCAGCTAAGCTACTGTGCCTTTGCACCTTGCGCAGCATCGCTTTGAGCTTGAGCTTGGGCTAAATTTGTATGAGAAAATCGGTAGGACGACCTTATACGAGGATTGGAAAAGCATGCCAACAGCTGTTTGTTCCTTCACGGAATTAGGAACGAGTCTCGTTTGGCGGCGGGAAATTTCATGAGACGACCAATTAGGAGAGTTCATCGAGATTTGTGTACCTCAAACGCCGGGTAATTCCCGAGAGTCTGATGTTAAAGGTGGAGGAAATCCAGCCGGTGATTTTTCCTGATTCCCCCGCAGACAAGGTTGCCACTCTCTTTCTCTCTTTTGCGTTTTCTTCCTCTCTCAGCTCGCACGAACGAGCTACCGCCCGGCCTACCGGGTAAAATAATAAAACCAAGGCCATAAAGCGAAACGCCCGACCAAAATTATTTCGCCTTTTTACTCGAAAGTACCAACCTACCTCTACAATCTTCCCCCAATCCCCCCTAAAATATAAAACAAACTTTCGGAGATGGCTCTAAAACAATTCTTCCACCCGCCTCATCCGGCAGCTCTCCTTAAACGCCGCCTACCTAGCGCTGTAGATATACCTCAAACTTTCCACCCGTAAGCACCGGATCCGTAGTGACGTGTAGACCCGATACCAGGACTGCAGTTGACAGGGGTTCGATGATTTTCACCCGCGGGAGAAAACTGACTCGCGGGAAAGTCGGTTATCCGAAAAAGAAGGATCTTCAAGGTCGAACTCGTCTCTGAAAATATTGATCCCGAGAAGTTTTAACCGAATTACAAGGTAGATTTATTGAATAAAGCTTGTCTTCGAACAAACGTTGCCAGTTGCTCTCCGTAAAACGATGCAAAACGGTTTCGTTGGAGTTGAATGCATGCCGGATGACGCCAACAAAAGGCATTGAAGTCGAACATTATAGCGAGATTGTAACGAGAATCGCGGGCAGTCGATGATGAGCTTTGTGAAAGGGGTCAGTGCATATTTGAAAGGGTAGTTTTCACGCGTGGCCAGCTATGAACCAGCAGCGGAGGGTCCAAGGGAGGATAGGGACGCCTCGGTACATAAATACAGAGTAGCGAGAGCTACTGCCATCAACAATTCATCGCTATTATTTCAGGCAGCGGGTGCACTCCCCAACGGCCCGACAACGAGGGGTGGCGTTGTGCCCCCGCAGGATTGAAGCGATGTGTCCGCTCCAACGACCCTCTAATCTGCATCCCCAACTGTACAGTTTATTCTTGCGGAGTGTAGCGGCGGCGGCGTGGCATCCCTTAGAGTCCCTGTAGGACTCGGTACCGCGGCTGAATTAACTCGACGTCAATTATGGACTCTATGGTTATTGCCGGTGGAGACAAAGCCGGGGATCCTAGCGAAGGCAAGACTTCATCCTGTCGCTAGCATTCCTGTGAAGGGTTCGGAATGATACGCATAAAGTGGATTCTCTTAGCCAAGATACAAATACTTTTTTAGAATGGTTCGAGAATCGGTGAACCGAGTCAGAGTGGAGATACCTCCCGTCCTAGAACATTCTATGAAATGGTTTGTGTCTCGGCTATACGTCGGTAACGGAATCTGTATCTCTACTGAAGGCTTTTCCGTACAAAGCTTTTCGCACCAAACTGCATTCGATTCAGGACAAAGCGCACTATCTATCGTGTATATTGTCGGCGTAGGCTTCATCCCCTAGCTAGGATTCCTTTGGAGGGTTCAGAATGATACGCAAGAAGTGGATTCCCTTAGCCAAGATATAAACACTTTTTTAGAATGGTTTGAGAATCGGTAAACCGAGTCAGAGTGGAGATACTTCCCACCCTCGAACATTCCATGAAATGGTTTGTGTCCCGGCTAAGTGTCGGTAACGGGATCTGTATCTTTACTGATAACTTTACCCTGCAAAGCTTTTCGCACCAAACCGCATTCGATTCAGGACGAACCGCACCATCTATTGTGTATCTTATCGGCATCCCCTAGGGTCTCTGCAGGACTCGGTACCGCGGCTGAATTAACTTGACGTCAATTATGAACTCTATGGTTATTGCCGGTGCGGAGAAAGCCCGGGCGTCTTGCGAAGGCAAGATTTCATCCTGTCGCTCGGATTCCTTTGAAGGGTTCAGAATGGTACGGAATAAGTGAATTCCCTGTGCCGCCGAATTTCGCGAAACATGGGTTCACACTTTACATGTCACGCGGGAATTTTGCAGAGCTGATCGGAATCAGAAATTACCGCGTATTGAAAAGTCCATCGCGAGAATCGCGTTGTCGAATATTTATTTATTCTTTCTCTGAATTTATACCCTCAATCTTTTTTACGCTTATCGAGGTATTACGAAAGAAGATTTAATCTGGTTTAAAGAATCATAGGACGTTTACCTATTATCGGGTCAAAAAGATGTCCGTACAAAAATATCGTGAAAAAACAAAGATTTAGGGGGTATGAAACTGATGCTGTTCAAGCTGAATCGAATTGTACAATTTCTTGTGAAGAGGAAAGAAATTTTGATATTTTCAATAATTAGCCCCAATATCAAGACCGTAAAAATTGCAGTTACAGAAATATCTCGAGTTTGAAATCGTACGTGTGGCAGCGAGCGTACCTACTTCCAGTATATAGTCCCGCGGGAAAATCTACAAGGATCAAGTTCCAAAGCCCGACTGCAGGATATTACAGGTATACCGGAGTTCTAAGGAAAGGCTGCAAAGTTGCGGGAGATGGAGAATGAAGTAGCAAAGGAAATAAGTAAAGGCACGCGGGGAAAAGAGGAAAGGCAAGGGAGGCGACCGGAAGTCGTGTCTGCACCGCACCTTATATAGAGGGTTTGAACTTTCGAAGAAACCAGAGGTCCCGAGGTCGGTTTGAGTAGCGAAAAGGGCGCTCCGTAAGGTCGAGAGAAAAAGGGGTGGAAAGGGGTGGCGTAGAGAATCAGCGAAGCGTGAATGGCGCACGACTGTAAGAAAAACCCGAGGTATCGAGACGTTCT
Source organism: Diprion similis (assembly GCF_021155765.1). NCBI lineage: Eukaryota > Metazoa > Arthropoda > Insecta > Hymenoptera > Diprionidae > Diprion > Diprion similis. The sequence goes on along the minus strand of NC_060116.1, from coordinate 13,317,165 downwards.
CGGTAATTTATAACTTCCCCAGTTTCCGGCCTGATCTATAAGGCCACACTTACTGTCGCTTGTATACCGCGTTCCCAAAAAAGTTCTAAAAATCCTTGATCATTCTCCCGATTTCTTTCACCGAGGATCGAGAAAATTCAATGTTCATTCCCAGTGTTTCTCGGTCGACGTAGGTATACATATAAACCAGACTGAAACAAAGGGGGAATTGCATCAGGATAGAGACTCGTTAACTCGACTAACTGCAGCGCCGCGGAGCGAAATCCAATTGATTAATCGGTCTTAATGGGCGCTTCGCTCGCCCTGCTATTGAGGCTGGAAAATAAGTGCCCATGTTGCCGTAACATTTTCAACAACGCGAGGAAAGTTTATACATCCAAAGTAGTTACATACAAAGTAAGTACTACGCCGGAGCTACTATATTATACCCACATTTGCTTCATCCCTACACTTATACGATACGACAGAACAGAGCCGTTAAAGCTTACAGGGACAGATTGTCTCTAAGAACGGTATTATTATCGCTCTCCTGAACTTTTCAAAACTGTTCTCCAATTTTAAATTCGCACACAGATAGAAAGTTAATATACATATGTAACTACATAAGCATTTAGAAAGACAACGTGAACACCGTAAACGCAACGCCGAGAAAACTAATGATTTTGGTGGTTTTTCAGCTGGAGCTAAAATATTTGAACTAAAAACTTTACCGACGATCCGACTTACTGTCGATATTAATTATTTGAGGCTACATAGTTGCAGCGCTTTTGACCGGAGGTACAAGTCAATTGCGATTTAGATTGGTCTGGCCATTATACATGTCGTATTAGGTATATATAGAGGCACGGGGGAGGCTTTTAGTCCAAAAGGTTCTTTCGTTCGATATTTTATCATCCGATTTATTATTTTTGTTACATTCTTTTTCTCTTTTATATATATATATATAATAAACCTATTTTCTATTTTGAAAGCGATTGAATTCTGGAGGGGTACAGGCCCGATGAATTGGTACTTCAATATCGCCGATGAAAAAAAAAAAAAAAATTATATACGTACACAAACACATACACACATTGATACGTAGGTGAGGTTGCGGAGCTTTGGGACATACTTTGTGAGGGAGGCAGCGAGTGAAATCGAGCGTTGTCGCACAATACCGCCGATTTTAACAGCCTGAACAAAAGCGAGAGAAAATAACGCGTCACAAAGGATAGAAAAAAAAATCCCAACGTAACATGCTGTAAAAGCACCAACGCCGCGATGGCCAGCGAATAGAAGTTATTTCAGGAATGAAAAGGATAATTCTATCCTAGTATTTCTGTCAAGAGAAATGAAAAGTAAAAAAAAAAACTTTCTACCGAGCCACATATCCAGATAGAAAGAGATATAACACAAAAACGGATTCTCCGGAGTGGAGAAAAACGAAAAGAAAATATCAACGGTTGGAAATGAAAAAATATCGGATCTCAGTTTTTTTTCTCTGCTTTCATTCGAGGAATATATTTCACCTACTGGATTTTATTTTAACACTCTGTTTCACGTCTGTAGGTAATTCATTTTTGTAAAAAAAAATTTAGAAAATAAGCTTACAAAAAAATTTATCTCAAACCACGGAGAGAATCGAGAGAAAGAGTGTAGATATAAGGGTCTAAAAATTCATGAAATAAGAACAGCATCCGAGCAGCAGCAGATAAAGTTCATCTTAGAAAGAGACGTCTCGCGTCAATTATGGGGGAGGAAGGTAGAGTCGTGCGATGTTTTATGCCGCCATCCCGACGTGGAGAAAATCGTCTACCCGTGGTGTTGTTTCTTTTCCACTCCGTCTTCCATTACTCCAGATCTCGATCGGAGTATATTTTTTCGTCAAGCCTCTCTCTCTCTCTCTTTCTTTTTCTATCTCTATGTGTTCGGGGTGTAGAAGCAAAGAAGCACGCACAAGAAGATCAGCTCTGCAGGGTACGCAACTAGTGTCATCTGCCGTCTATACGTATACATATATGTGTATATACACATATACATATACATATACATATAATATAATAACATCGCTGGAGCCCGGCATGAGAATTATTCAAATGACAGCCGTGGGGGATGTGAGGAGGGAAAAACGAAGAACAAGAACACCCGCCGGTGATTTCGGAAGATATGCGCGAATCTGTCATAAGTGTTATTGCCTTCGCCATCGCCTTTCCACACCCACCCCATCGGTATTTATCCCGTCTGATGAAACGGGGCGCCTGCCCGCCTACGGGGGGTGATTTGCGACGCAGAGAGTGAGAGAGAGTGAGAGAGAGCGAGAGAGAGAGAGAGGTTGATACATGTATCACGTCTACCGAGCCGTGACAGATCACGTGATCCATCAAACTCTGACGCACGCGTCAAAAGCTCGGGTTAATACGACTTGCAGTCGAGGCGTGTATAAGCTGTAACACGGAGCTTTTCTCACCCCGCCGCCATCGAATAACCCGTGTTATACATGAATTTAGCTGCCTTACAATACACGCAAGACTTTCAACGATGTCGCAGGTCTCGATTCGTCGCGAGACGTATTACCTGTATCGCCTAAATTTCATCCCCTTTGCCTCGAGCCATGTTTATTTATTTATTTTTTTATTTTTTTTCTTGCCCAGCGTGTTTTTCGTTGACTGCTTTTTGCTTTTGAAATCTCTGTTGATAACACACGTACAAGTAAACGCCTGTTAACACTTTACGCGAAACGCAATGTTTTTCAAGTCCAGATCTGAAAGTTCGATTCGTGATTTTTGGTATTCTGACCAAAAAACGTTACGAAGAGGAAATTTCGTAAGATCGAGGTTACAATCGTGCTCTTTGCTTCACGTCCAGAGCCATGTTGCATGGCAGCATCTCGGAACTGCAGCACGTAATATTAGACGGCTGAGTCACTTTGGGTCAAAAATATCAGAGGTGCACCAACCTCTGAGCTGAGAGAATTGTACGGATTTTATGTGGAAGTGGAAGAATCGTATTACTACCAAGTCGTACTATACACGAAATTTTTTTTAAAACCCATAACAGTGTTTCAAGTTTTCGGTTATACTGCTTTTTTTATGAATATTCACGGATATTTCAATGAAATTATTTCAACTCTAGCTCGCAAATATTTTCAAACCTTACAATTCATGTCACATCATATATCTATAATGTATCCACAGAACCTTAAATCTGGGATCGCTATTCTGAAGAGAACGAATTACTTCCCTGCATCCATGATTATTACTCAAAATATAGTTGCCCAGTGAAAACTGTAGATAGGCAAAACCGGTTCTGGATACAGACTCCGTTACCGACACTCAGCCACGAGACGAACCCTTTTTTCTCAAGGATCGGTAAACCGAGTCGGAGTGAGGATACCTCCCATCCTCGAACATTCTATAAAAGTGGTTTGCGTCTTGGCTAAGCGTCGGTAACGAAATCTGTACCTCAACTGATAACTTTTCCCTGCAAAGCTTTCCGCAGCAATTGCAATCGATTTAGAACAAACCGCACTATCTATCGTACATATTCGAATTGATAGAAATCTGAGAAGGGAAAAACGTTAAGGCGTCGATAGGTTTCATAAACGTGCACGGCTGCAGGTGCGAGGGTAATCGAGTTGGGTTCGTGAGGGTTCGGGAGAAAAGCGTATACGAGGTAATGCCGCAAGATGGGGGCATTAATATTAGTTGCAGGTGAAATGGTTGCACGGCGATTTCAGGATCTGGTCGGCAGTATCGTTCGCGTTCGCCTCTTTCGTTTCCGCGGATTCCGGCTTACGGGATTGCTTCCCAGGTTTACGCGTGTGCCTGCTGTTGCATTCGATGCCTTCGGCATCATCCTGCCACCGTGCGACCCACCTACTGTTTGTATTTTTAGAAAATCTCCAAAATTAACCTTTCCGAGGAATGACAAAACGCTCGCGGCGGCGCTGAGGCCCGATGGCCCACTGCAGCCACTGCTGCCGAGGATTTCCGTGTCCGATACGCGATCAAGTTGAAGTTTGTACGGACGTTTCAGAGTGATGATACATTTTATGGATCATTTGGGGTATTAAACTGACGTCAGGTTTTAAAACGGATTAAAAACGGACTTTGAAAACGGTCTGTTCAAAACGTAATACGATACAGGCTCAAAAAATCTAACTAAAGCTGTTCTAGTTCATATTTAGTAACAAAAAAAGCTGCACGATGTAGAGAAATTTTTTTTGACACACTGAATTTTATTTTTATAATAACGTTGGATATAACACATTATTCTTTAATTAAAAAAAAAATAAATTGTCCACGAATCAAGACAGATTTTCGACAACTAATAGTGTACTTCAGCTAAATCGTAGTTCAAATCACTTGTGAATTATAATAATTGTATACGTATCATATTTGTTCGCCAACTTTCAATTTTTTCGCATTTGTGATTCAATAAAGTTTTACCTCGACTATACGTTCAATAAATCCTTGAAAGATTCTCTTCTGATCCATACATCTGCAATGTGCAGAACTTTGCAACAAACATTAAAACGACGATTGAAATATTTATCAACGTATGATCGTTAAACCGAGTAATCAATCGTCGATATAATTTTTCCAATAAGGCCGAGAGTCGATTGATCCTGCAACCAATTATAAACCTAGAACCCAATTGGAAGGAGATTAAAAGCTGTAAAATCAATTGATTTTCTATCTCTCTCACGAATGAAATGATTCGACATGTCCAAATATAATCCCTGATATCCGATATGTGGCTTATACGAAAAAAACCCTAAAAAAAAAAAAAAAGATTTCAAACCGTGTGCAATTTCATGTATACTCCATCAACGATGAAGGTGAAAGTCCAACTAAGAAATGTGCATTCCAACGTAAGTCAAAGTGAAACGAAATGTATGAGAGACAAGACGAGCACAGTGTGGTGGAGGATGCACCCAACTGAACGCAGAATTTAGTGCACGCTTTAGTGATAATCAGCAGTGAATGCACCGCGGAGCAGCAGAGCTGTCGCTGAATTGAGTATCGGAGTAGAGTCGAGCCAAACTACGAGTGCATGGAGGCATTGGTCCAGCTAGAGAGTGAGCGAGATCCCGGTAGAATCTCTGGTAGGAATTGCACGGCGGAAGCCGGAGGGCTGAATGCCCCATTGTAGCGGTTTGTTTGTTGTTTGTTGCCGACGAAAGGGTGCAGGGGGTTGCTCGGGGCGCGGAATCAAGGGACCTATATTTGTCGCGGAAACAGCTCGATATTAATTAAACAAGCTGGGAAGGAAAGCGGGTCCAACGTCTGATCCCGAGCTACATACATGCAGCAGACCGGGAAATTAATTAGCCTTCCATTGCAGCTGTAATGAGCAGGGATGATTATTTGACGTGCATATGGAAATGGAGGGTCTCGGAATGGAATAAAATTTCACTCGTAAACCGGAATCGCATGGAACCGAATCGAAACTTCACTCGTTTTTCATTAGTCATGCCTGCTCGTCAGTACTAGGATTTAGAAATTGAGATTTGTACGCAGGAATTAAAAGATTCTGGTAGGGGAGGGTGGGGCAAAGTGGACCCCTTAAGAAAATAATGCATAAAATCAGAATAAAATGTTTACTTTTCGTATGAAGAACAATGATGGTAAATTATTATCTAGATTTCTCGAGAAAAAGTAATCATAAATTCAAGTTCAGAAAATTATTTCATTTTGACGAGTTGAGAGTAAAGCACAAGTTGAAACGTTTCGCGTTATGAGCTGTGCAATTACTGGAGTAAATAATTTATACGATATTAAATTGATTAATTTTCAAACAGTCTAGAAATTCTATCAGTTTAGAATTCTTTTCTTTTAGAATTGTTCATAGAATGGGGCTGTCAAGCCTTTTATTCTTGCGTTGGAAATACGTAGACTTCGATATTAGGAGATGTATACGTCAACGTCGAAATCGACCAGAGCCACCCTCTTAAAGTAAGACTGCGCGGCATTTCCGCGTCTCTTTTAGTCTCGAAATTGCCGTACCGTCTCGACGTTTCCTAATATATAGTTATATACTGTATATGTGTGTATAAATATATAGGGTGAAATGACCCGAAAATGTAATTAAGGATCTTAAGGTTTACAAAAAGATAGTGAAGACCGAACAAAATCCCGGCTTGCCTTAAATTGGACAGGTATTTGAATTTCATTTCTAATTTGCAAGATTTTGCAGCAGCAGCAGCAGCAGTTCGTCTAATAACATCAATATATAGTTGAATCGGAATTAAATCACGGTTTCATTATAGAAAAAAAACCACAGACATAAAAGGAACTTTGGAAAAAGTAAAAAATAAAAATGAAGAACGACAAGATGAAAGGAGAGAAAAGAAAAAGGAAAAATCAAGTGTAACAACATTCACTGTGAGAAAATTCTCCGCACCTACGGAGTCTACAGGGTATAAGTATATATATATATACACAAGGTGCAGTTGCGAAGCTTCGGTTAACTTCCCCCAGTGTAATACCTTATATGCACTAGAGTGAGTACTAAAAGTAGACTTCAGGGGTCAATCTCGCGAGTTGCAATGCACTTTGGAATAGGTGTGCACAGTGCGAAGTGCGGGTGGGAGTAAAAATAAGAGTGTAAGAATAAGGTAGTGGGAAAAAGGGATCGAGAAAGATATATGTTTATATATACATATACGTATGTACATATATGTAGGAGTAGGTCGAGAGCGGAGCTCAGAGGTGGGCAAAGCGCTGCCTTCGTACAGACGAACACACGAGTAACTGACTCTTGAGTTTCGAGAGCTATAACATCCCCAAAAAGAATACGATCGAACACTTATGACAGCCAATTCGGGAGAAAACTATAGGCGCGAAATTTGATACGGTCATACAGCGATGAGGCGAGAGTTGAAATTGCTCTATTATCGTGACGTCCTTAAATCATGGCAAAATGATTATCGAACAAAGAAAAAGAAAGAGAAAAAAAATAGGGTACGAGTTATTGTTACTAAAACGAATGATAATATTCGCTGCAAAATAAACTGATCATCAAGTTTAGAAGTTTATCGGAGAGCTTTTTTTTATGAATTCACCTAGCCAAGTTCTCTTCGTCGTCGAGTCTGGTCCACAGCTTTGTTTCGTACGAAATTTAAGGAAGCTGCAAGGGATTTCGTCGAAGGCGAGGATTCACCGGAGCACTCCTGAAGTTGGCAGACCGGAAGTCTCTCCGCGCTGATTCATCGAACAATTCATGACGCATTGTTCACTCGTCGTTCATGGCTCGAGTCTGATTTGTCGTAACAATAGGTTGTACTAGTTAATTAGCGACTCGCATCGCTTTGTTGATTGCTTGAAATCTCGATATCGTATGATTGCAAGATAATCAGCGTAATTCGGTGATATTATAATTCAAATCTACGTTGTGACCGATCGATTGTGAGCGCTGAGTTTGAGCGTAGAAGAAGAAACGAACAATACTAGAAAAAAAAAGATAGACAAATACGCGTGCGTCGCGAGAAAAAAAAAGTTGAAATGAGCCCAGATATCAAAAACAGAGACGGGGTGAGAGATGGAGAAAAAGAATACAGGAAAGAATAAGAAAGTTGGAAAGACAAGAGAAGAAAAAAGGGAATTAAGAGAGGGAAAAAAACGACACCGTTGTCGCCGATCACGAGCTAGTCGTAAGATTAGATGAGCACTTCTCGCAGCCTACTTTTTTGCCTCGAGTGGCCGAATTGTTATTTTGCGAAAACGAAGAAGAAGAAAAAGAAGAAGAATTAGAAGAAAGAAGCCTGCGAGGCAAACGCGCCTCACGCTAACTAGCCGAGGGAATGACGGTGGGAAAAATTATCTGTAAGGGCAGCGAGCTGGGATGCGCCAAAAACAACCCTTCGCTGGAAAAAAAATCCACTACAGTGATTGCGACCTGCAAGTGGAGCTTGACGAGCTCGTGAAATTTCGCGAATTAAATTAGTGATGCGGAAAACGTCATAGAGCTGGAAAAGGCTTCGAGTGGAACGAGGTTGAAATCGGTAATAACAACAACAACGTCCACGAAATTCATTGGGAGAAAAAATTACTGTTTTGGAAGTTGGTAAAGTGTTTTAAAGACTTGCAAAATATTATGCAAGAGGCGTTCCACCCTAAACCGAACTACTTCTGATCCTGACTGTCAGCGATTTTATTTATTTTCAAGCATGGTGGATAGAGTGTACAAAAAAATTATCTTTCACTGAGTTTTAGATTTTTTAAACCACAGGTTTGGGTTTACTGCTTCCAAAAAACGAAGAGCCTGACTTTTGAATGAATAGCCTTAATAGATTCAAGCTTTAAATTTTTCTCATTAATTCTTTGTTAAAAGACGAAAACTTTGAGACCGAAATGGAAGTGGGCAAGCTTTCGGTTTAGACACTAAAGGTGAAAGAAGTAATTAAAAAGTGTGAAAAATCAAATCAAATCAAATACAAATACAAATTTCCATTTTATACGTTTTTTTCTCACTGTTCAATTACTCTTTTCCATCTTGGCCTGAAAATTTTTGTTCTTCAACAAAGAATTCATGAAAAAAATTCGAAGCCAAACGATTAGGACTATTCATTAAAAAATTGTGTTTTCGTGTTTTTGGGATCAGTAAAAGTCAAACCCATACTCTGAAGAGTCTAAAACCCGGTGAAAGACGTTTTTTGTAAACTCTCAAATTCTTGAAAAACCCCGTTTCTTTTTGCTCATCAGTTGGGTAGACCCCTTAAACCTCGAACGAATCGACAAAATATTACATATCACGTAATTCCCAGTCTAATCACTGTCCATCAGAAATTCGAGTCTATCGGCTATATTTTTTCAAAATTATTGCGTCGTAAGACGCGGTTTATTTCGGTAAAGATAACAGATCAGAAATAGCTGTACAGTTTATCCAGATAAGGAGGTTCGGAAAAGAGGCGAATGAGTGGTTGAAGCACGGAATGAAAACGCAGGGAGATCAACTCGACTGATCGAGGCGAACGACAAACGAGATGTGGGACTAAAAATGAGTGTCCAAGTCAAACTTCCGAGCGAAGGAAGCTTTCTTCCGAGCTTTAACACCGAGCTGTGCAACAAGAGGGCGAGTCGAGTCTAATCGCGGTCTCACCGAGGTCCAAAAATACTTCAAACCAGCAGCCGCGCGTCCTCTTACTGTGAGTAGTAAAGAAGAAAAAAAAAAAAAAAAAAACGAAGAAACGCATAACGCGGTAAATTTCCGTGTGTTTGTAATGTTTCCGTGTAGGTAGGAGCGCGAAGCTTATAAGGAGTACACCGAAGGTCTGAGAAAAGTAATTAAGAAGTACCGACACCACCGAAGCCCCGATTTCGCCCCTTCGCTTCACTTTTTCTGACGCTATTTCCTCCTCCTTTTCCAGTTTGTCGCCTGTATGCCATTAGTTAACTGACTGATTCTAGTCGGCGTTAAAACAGACTAATCCCGCGTGTATGATTCTTATTTTAAATAAGATATTCTCAACGCGTCGAAAAGGAATTAGAGAAGCAGCCTCGACTACCCTCCGGGTTTTCGACGAAAAATTACCCCTGTCAATTAATCAAGCGCGATTCATCTGTCAAAGATGCTGTACTTTTGTCGAGATTTTTTATTTTTTTCTATCCACCGTATCCTGTCACGAATTTATTATATTTATGGTATTTGAAACGGAGTCTGCATTTTTTTTTTGATCTTATATTTGATTGTTTATTTTGTTTTTGCATAATTCACAATCTAATAGGAGTGATAAAGTCGAAAGAAGATTGAAATTTTAAGCCGAATAAGAAACCTACCTTTAAATATATTTTAACATATATTTTTTTTTATGTTTTTTTAATTAGTATTTAGTTGCCTCAGATTCACAATGCGTAACACGAACGTAAATACGTAAACAGGGTGTCCAGTTATTTGTGAAAACGTAGTTCCATGAGAATTCCAGGTTTTCCAGGTCAAGAATCATTATTATTTATCCAATTTGTTCTCGTGTACACAATAAATTAAAAGCACAGTAGTCATACGAACAAGAATATTTTATATTTGACTGGAGCACAGCTCATTTCGAGGCGAATTTGTAAGAATTTCGCTAGCGCGTACAATTTTTAAGAAATCAGGGCTTGGTTCGTGACCATTGCCTGAAAATTGAAAGAAAATTTTATTTTCTCACTAAATGGCCAAGTTTTTATGAACCTAGGATGAAAATTGGTATATTCTAGATACGACATGAAATTCCCTGGGATTTCCAGCTTTTTTCCAGGGGATATCGAAACCCCTGAGAATTTCGTGATTCCATATTTTCCACAAATACTGGCCACCCTGGTAAAATCGGAATGCGGAAGCATTGAGAGAAATCAAATAATCCGCGGTTGCGATAAAATTATTACACTTGCAACTATTCGAAGCCGCAATATGCCTTTACAGAGGGTGTTTAAACGCAGGCGTTGTAAATTTAAAACCACATAGGTACTTACATGCATTATGCAGAGAAGCAGAGGAGAATGCACCGGCCCGTTATACGATCTAATTTAATTATTACCACGCGGCAAGAGTTGTGTAATAAATCCAACAACACAAATCGTCGGCGCAGTTCGCGTTTTATGGTCAAATTTGCACCGAAACGGTCCAACGACAAATGCCCTAAAATTACAACAATTTTCGTATTTAACGTACGTTTAACGTTGCCGTGTTTACGTCGATAATTTCAACCTTCTGCTCAGACCTCGGAGTCATTTCTTGTCTCTCTTTTCTTCGTTTTCACAAACGTATGAAATTCGCAACAAAGGCATCTTCAACGTTTCGCAGACAATTATACGTCGAGCGAAAAGCTGAACTTAAAGCAAAAAGAAAAAGTGATCTTTGATTCCGAAAAATCGGCAATTTCTACCTTACGCCTGACCGATTTTTCTCACTCCGCAGTGAATTTGCAACGTGTGTCGCAAAATCGCGTCAGTGATTCGCCAGATTCTCCCGAAGAATTACAGAGTCAGAATTTCTGTTCAGGTAGGTATGGCGAACTTAATAGAAACTCCTTTACGCCACGTTAGCTTCGCCTTTCTGCTCCCGCCTGCAGCACATGACCTGCAACCATTCTGCCATTGTGCATTCCGGCATTATTATATATACCTATATGTATGTACATTGCACATACCCATTTACCTACATTCGAATAGGTATATAACTCAGGCTCTAAAGCACCGCTGAGTCCAACGTTTTTCAGCCCCATTTTTATTCCCTTCAAATTTGTCTCACGCTTTGTTCATCGATTTAAACACAATAAAAAATGTCTAATAAATGAAAAAAAAAAAAAAAAATGAATAAATAACAAGAGAAAATTTTTGCAAAAAAAGAAAACCATCTTAGGTACACATCGCACGCGATTCACTGTGGAAAAATCCTTTCCCATAGGGAAATTTACGGTTCACGTACAGGGTGTTTTAGTTACAGTACAACGCTCGAGGTACACATAATCCTGAGCTTGTCTAAATGTTGACTCTGCAGATTCACTGTTCCATAAAAATTTACCGTGATATAATAAAGTTTTCGATTCTTAAGGTAGACGACGTATCTGCTTCTCCGGAAGTCGAAACTATTAACGATTCATACACACAAGGTATACAAGTATAGAAAAAATGAAAACAATTTCACAATATGATTGAATATATCTTCAAGAAACTCACCGATCAGCTTGCCGAACTGCGCGGGTGGCTGCCACTCAGGATAATGCCGAGGAAAACGAGCTCTGGACCAGTGAGTTCTAAGGGTGACTTTGTAGAGAGCAAGCTTGTCCTGCTGGGACGAAGCCGAGCCCGAGGCACCGCACTGAGCCTCGGCGATGCCGGTGAAAATTGATAGAGCCGAAAAAACGAGGGCCAGGAATATCAGGGGCCAGCAGGAAGCCCCCGAGGATCCGGTCCACGTTCTAAAACTCTCGCGCACCATCGCTTCCTGCGCTCCAGCCTCTCCTCCGCGTTATCCTCCTCCACCTCTTCGTTTCTGAAAGAATAGCGAGAAGAACGATGAGAAAAATTGATAATATTAAGATATTAAAAGAGAGAGACGTTGCGATGGTCGATTAATTATTTATCTACAAGATTTTTCGCGAAAGGAGTAAAAATTGCGCGAAGGTCTATTGATCGAAGGATAGATCGATGGTACAGGAAATGAAAAAGAAATTTTTTTAAATAACAAGTGATAAAATTAACCACCTAACACGTCAAAGTCAATACATTGTACAAAAATTGACAATTTATTTATATTATATCGCGAGATGATAACCGTACGTTGAGTTATTTATCAAATTTTCGTATCTTCGGATGAAAAATAGTATTTTGAATAAAATTCAACATCGCAGAGTGAGATGAAACGATTTTACTATAGATTTTCACTAATTATTTCAAGTAATTTCAAAAAATAAAGCATCGATACTTAGCAATTCCAATTTGTAAAAAGATCTTTGTATATATCCTTCCGTACAAAATACAATCCGACAAGTATATACCGAATACGCAATCGCCTCGTAATAAAACGAATAAAAAGTTTAGATATTTGGGCAAAAACAAAAAGCCTCGTTGAGATGAAACAGAAGATGAAAAAAAGCAACAAATCCTTTTTTCTCGCTTCCCTTCACCTCGGGGATGCAAAAACGCGGCTCTGTCAATCCCACGTGACCTCTGCAGCCACGTTTCGTGGAACCTCCCTCCCCCTCCCATCAGGATCCACAGGAGCGAACTCGAGGCGTGATTCGAAATGTGATTGAAATTCTTTCTCGTAATTCTCTGACCCAGGACTACGCGTTACGAGCTCGAAGGTGGTGCTTGCAGGGTTCGATTTACTATATAAGGTTGAACGCCACCGTGGGTGAAGAGGAGTGGAGGGGGTGGAAGGGCGAGGGAGGGGGGGGGGGGCTCCTGTGCCTAATCGAATCCACATTTTTTCGGCATTCCTATCAACCTTTTTTTCTCTTTTCAATCCTCGAATACTCGTATATGTATAGTTACAGATGTACCATATAATATACACATATATATATTAGGGTGGTCGTTAAAAAAAAAGTTCATGCTCCAACTTGGAAAATTTTGTGTTCACCTTGAAAAAAAAAAAAAAAACATCCAGAAGGTTTCAATGCTCTAATTATCTCACTATTAAGGGGTGCTGGCAGATTTTTAAAATGTTTGAAAAAAAAAAAAATTTTCTTCATTTCATTCGTTTTCCGTATAAAATAAGATTTCATTTTTTCTCGGATCCCGATTTTTTTGAATGTTAAAACGATTCGAAAAAAAAAAAATCAAACGGTAAACAGATAAATTTAGGATCAAAAATATTTTTGAAAAATTGAAAATATTTGAGTAGAAGGTATTTTTTATTTCAGATTTATTTGTTTAAAAAGCACCGCTAATCTAAGCTTCGTCTTACAATATAATAATGATGAATATGCAGAGAGGCGATAGGATTCGATATAACAATTACGAGTAGGTAACTGATTGGGCCGATTGAACGCGGATGAATAAATCAAGGGAATGGAGAATATCCGAGGTATCGGTAAGCATAGCCGATCGAAATTCAAATTGATTCTATGCTGTACCGACTTCTCGCTGAGAGGGTGAGAAGCGGGATGAGAATCGTGGGAGGAGGGTGAGTTCGGCTCGTAGCGAGGCGTTGAAAGTTGGCGAGACAGGCGACGGCAGGCAGTCTGGACCCTTTTCGTTTTTAATCCTGTTCCCGTCGTCGTCATGCGAAGAAACTGGACGAAGGAGAAGAGAGAGAGAGAGAGAAAACGGTGCCGAATGAATGGGGTAAAAGACCTTTCAGTTCTCTCGGACTGCTCAGGGCTTCGTCTTGTAACGTGTAACATGTGTCCGGATTGAACGTTTTCGTGACAGAAGAAGTGAAAAAAAAAAATCGAATTGAACGTTCGATTAAACTTGTGACGCCATTTTTACAAGAACTTTGCTCATTTCGTTGCATGCAAATTGTAATCGCGATATTTTGGAATAGTGTGACATCAATTTTATGTTGCATCGATTGAGTGTGTGATTGGTTTTAAGAAATCGGAGACTGGATTGATTTATAGACAATTTTTGAACAAACATACGCGTGCAAGTGTGGTATTTAAACAATAATAATTTTGTGAACTGACGAAATAACGTAACGATAATTAATTTATTTTTATATAGGTGTTATTATAGATATTGCGTAAAAAAGGAAATGAAATGATAGAGAAAATAATATTGAAATATCTTGAATAAAGTGAAATAAAACGGAGAAGAAAAATCCTTATGGAACGTTGAAAAAAATTTTGTTAAAAATGTTTCTCTTTTATCATTGTTTTTTAGCCTCTCTCTCTCTCTCTCTCTCTCTCTCAGCATTCAGCGAGTATAAAATGCGTTTCCTGAGACATTGCATCACAGCGGGATCAGCATCAGGAAGCTATAAGAGAAAAAGAATAGGGGAGAGAGGAAACGCTCGGTTATCGGACGAAAAGACGGAAGTAAAGAGTCATTGATAAAAACGGAGTAAAAACAAGGAAACAAGACGGAAACAACCGTTGGAAATAAATTATAATAAAAGAAAATGTAACTAAAGCAAAAAGTGAAACGTGTGAAACTGGTTTTACACGCATAGATGCACCTCGTTACTGCATTTCGCGGTTATTATTACGGTACCAGACGAGCGTGCAGTTGCATTCCTGACGCCCCTTATTATATGTACACATCGTGCACATGCCATGCATTTTTTCCTCATACAACGTTCGTTTTTGACGAAATATTCTATGATTTATACAAATTTTGCCGAGTTTCAACTTTCCGATTCGAAAGTTGTAATTATACAAACATGCAGGGATGCATATACAATATAATTCTGCACCCAGGAATACGGTATTCAGGAAGTCAAGACTGATTTTTTATCAATTTTATTACGAAACAGTCTTAGGCGTACACACGTACTGTATAGTATACATATATATATACACAGGATGGCCACAAATTTTTGGGAAAAAAATTCCATGACATTTCCAGTTCTAGTAAGTTACTAAAACGTAAATTGTTCAGCTTACTAACTCTATATTCGGTTAAAATTCAATTTGATTTGAGGAAAAATATAACGTTAAAAATGGTCAAGTTTGATCCGATTTATTTTTTTGATGAAAAAAACCAAACTTGGTACCTCAAAAAATCATTTCTAATTCCCATAATAGAGAAGTGACATTTTCAGTATTTTCCATAACAAAATTAAAAATCTCCTGACAATTCCACGTCTTTCATGACCCTTTTTAAATTCCCTGAAATTTCACCCCGTATACAGATTGAGACGTATTTGTCATACGATTGTTCTCAATCGTTTAAAGCTATAATGTAAGGAGGAAAGTCTTACATAATTAATAATAAAGAAGTATAAAATTGGAGGCTTCATACAGAGTTTGTAAACAATTTAATTAAAGCGATTTATGAAACGATATACCGGTACGTAAAGTTTGGTTTATAAGTTCATCATTTTCTATTCAGTTTACTTATAGCTGATGAATACAATAATTTATTGTGCGACTTGCAAGCTCTGTTCCTCAATCTATCTATTATAAATATACGTATACGTATGTGTATATATATAAGTATATCCAGCCGATTTTTACTGGAAATAAAAACTTCAGGACGCTTCGCAGGGGTTCCGGAGTTGATCGCATCCACCAACGAGTATAAATCAGCCCCCTCTTCACGCGGGTATCAGCGGCCTATTTATTACCACCCCTGCCCTTATAATCTCTCTCTCTCTCTCTCTCTCTTTCTCTCTTTATCTATTTCTGCGTTTTTCCCCTTTCCCCGAGTCTTCGTCGATGTATGGTGTGTAGGAATATGCAATGGTCATATACAATATTCACATCCATATCTGAGTAAAGTATATTGTTATTTGTATATACATAAACATATGTATTCATTTTTTAATTTTCTACCTCCGCGGAGGGATAAAAATTCTTAATTAGTGTAATTTTGATGTTTACGAGCTGGCCGGTTTATAGAGCCCCGTAGTTCCGTGGGGTTTAGCATTAACAGCTGCGTGCGTCTTTGATATTACACGAAGTAGGAAGATGAAGAAGATGAAGAAGATGAAGAAGGATTTTTAGGGCTGTATCTTTATGTCTTTATACCCGTGGGGCGCTTTATATGTATTTACTTTTATTTTACTTTTACCGAAAGCTTATTCTTTTTTTTTTCTTTTTTTTTTTTTTTTTTTGTTCTTTCCATTTTCGAAATTACTTCTTACTTCTGTATCTTCGTTTATTTTTTGGTCGCCATATTTTTCTTTATCATCACACTAATTTCTTCGTTTTGTTCTTCCGTTTATTTACGCGTGTTTCACTTTTCTTTCGTTTTGTGTGTTTTCTTTTTTCTTTTTTTTCTTTTTGGGCACCTCGTTTCCATCGGTTCCACCCGCTGGGACTTTGTTCAAGTTTATCTTCCCATTTCTCTCTCTCACTTTCTCTCTCTAGCTTTCCTACTCTCTTACGCGGTTTGAGTGAAAAACTTTTTCACTTCTTATTAACCAGACTTTTCTCTTACTTTCTCTCTCTATCTCTCTCTTTTTTTTTCTGTCTCTCTCTTTTTCTCTCTGTACAACCGCGGTCGCATTATCGAACGTCTCTGTTCGCCCCTTCGTGTTAACCAAAAAACCGAAAAGTAGCTTTGTTGTAATACTTCATCAAAAGAGACAGAGATCAATTTGTCTTTTATACATATTATTCTTATTCTTTCTCTCGTCAATCTCTTATCTCTTATCAACTTGCAAATATTATTTCGTTCAGTTAGTTTGTTTATTTTCAATCTCAATAAATAATTACACGTATTTCAACGCGGCGGCTTAATTTTCTGAGATTCTATGCCGAAGCGGTCCAATCTCTTTCAGTGGATGTTAGAAATTATTTTTTCGCTTTGAGTATCGTTAAGTGAAGAAAAAAAGAAATCTGTATAAAATTTTTAGCAGCTAGCTTATCAAAAATAAATTTACAAAAAATTTTGAAAAAGATTCGGATCGTTGAATTTTTTTTTTCTCTTATTATTGCACCTGTTATATACTCGATATAATCAATATAGTCGCAGTTATTTTTATTTATTTATATATATTTATTTATTTTTTTTGCATATTTATGTACATTGAAATTCTGTGAAACATTCTTTGACGAAAAACTTGAAAAAATGTTCCCAAATTCGTTTGCACAAAATGTGGAAAAAATTTAGGGAATTTGTCCGTTACGTACGTATTTCACGCATGAATTTTTCCACAAAACTCGAAGAAGTATGACGATAATAAAGTAGGTATTAAAAGTTGTATCAAGAATATAATATTATAGATGTTCAGGATCCGAGAGTGGCTGCAGCGGTTAATGTACAAGACACAAGTTTCGCCACACTTGATTAAAAATTAACGGCTCATGCGGATCGGGCAAAGGAGAAACATGGCGAGGGGAAAAAACTACCCTTGATTAGCCACTGAATGATTAATTATCTTCAGCCCCTGGGCTATGCGTATGGATGACTTGAAACTGGCCGTATCGAGTGACGTTGATGAAAAAGAAATTACGTAGGTACAAGCAAAAGGTGTATTTTGTCGGATAGAAAGAGATAGATGGAAAGATGAGTTCAGTTTACTTCAGAGAGAGAGAGAGAGAGAGAGAGAGAGCGAGAGAGAGAGAGAGAGAACCAGAAAATGATAATAAATAAAAAAAAGAAACAGAGAGATACGGAAAGAAAAATCAGCAAACAAAACTGCGGCGCGTGACACCGTTAAAATAATATTACACAAATGGTAAAAATTTCTGTTAAAATTATACAGCTAGTAGGTATACAAATTGAATTGAATTGAATTGCATAGGTGCATCATGCACAGCAAAACGCAGAGTAGTTTTGCAAATTTGTTGTTTTTTTTTTTTTGTTTTTTTTTTTTTTTTTGTTTTTCTTACACTCATCAGCGTACAATTTAACGAGAAAATTCCGCAGGTTGGATATTCATACCTATTTTGAAACGCAGTTGGGGATCTGTTGAACTAAATACGTAGATATGTGTGTATATATGGGGTATTCCCCGCTAACTCGATCAGTGTTAAACCGCCACCATTTCAAAATCATTTCATGTTTTTATCCAACATTCTACTCGGTAAAAAGCGTGACCTGAATTTTTTTCAAATTGTTTTATTGAATCGTTTGTTTTTATAAATATTTGTAATCGATTGCGAATGCCCATTTTCGATAATCGGAAAAATTTCTCAAAGATCCAGCGAATGACACGAAACACCCCCCGTTAAGGAAAACGTGGGCCGAATTGTTTTTCTGTTTTTTTCTTATCGCCTGATTAGAAATTTTGAAAATTTTAAACCCACAAATTAGCCCAGGATCAAATCGTAAGCGTCAAATAAATGTTCGCATTCACCAATTCGATGATGCGCCACTCTAGTTAGTAAAAATAATTTTGGGTTAAAAAATTTTTTAATTCCGAATTAGGTGATAGAAAGAATAGAAAAAAAAATCGACCCACGTTTTCCTTAACGGGGGAGTGTTTCGTGTCATTTACTGGATTTTCGAGAATTTTTTCAAAATTTTAAAAATGGGCATTCGCAATCGACTTTAAATATCTATAAAAAAAAAAAGTAAAGGATATGATGAAAAAAAGTTTTGAAAAAAAATTCGGGTCACGTTTTTTACCGAGTAGAATGTTAGATAAAGACCTAAAATGATTTCGAGATGGTCGGGGCTTAACATTGGTCAAGTTGGCGTGGAATACCCCATATACATACATATATATATATATATATATATATATGGAGAAACGTAGGTATAATTTAGCCGAGGGAATCGTATGGGAATATAAGCATTTAACTGCACCGCTCGCTGCACGTGCAGTGCAGCATTTTAACGTCTGGTGTGCATATATACAGGTATAATACCATGGACACCCATAATGCACGTACGCGTACGTACAGGGTTTATTTTAGTTCGTGGCTCGAGTTACAAATTCCGGAGAGTAGGTATAACACGTACGTAAGTATTACACGTTACGGCGTTACGGAAATTCGTTTCGCCGTGGAAATCGGTGGAAGGGATATTGAAAAAACAAAACCTAGGTACATGGGCATAAAAGAAGGAGGCAAAAAGTATCGAATAAAAATAAAGGAACAGGTATTTCCGTTTTTTAATCCTATTTCATACCACTGAAACATAAATTATAAAATGCAAGTCAGAGTAAAAAAAGTTCAGTGAAAGCAAAAGCTAGGAAACTTGGCCGGTCCATCGAGCAGGAATTTGAAAATATATGTATGTGTAATCGCTAAGATATGGCAGAATCGGAGTTTTTATTTTTATCCTTCCCCCTCCCTCTCCCTCCCCCTCCCCGCCCCACCTCGCGCCCCGCGCGAATATTTAGTTTAGATCATCACTATTCTTTCGCGACTGGCGAATAAATCGTCCTTCGCTCGAGGACGACGACGACGAGGACAACGAGGACGAAGATAGAGGCGTAAAAAGAAGAATATAAGGATGAGAATATAAGAAGTCGGAAAAAGTCAGAACGGTCGGTCGACGCGGCTGGTGAAACTGTATATACCTGCAGGTAACTGAAAAAGTTTTTCACTTTTTATTCAAACGTTATTCAAAGCTTTCCGCCGTATCCTCGGCCTCTCGGCCTCTTAGGTATTATAGGCGCTTGCACTCAGACCCGCCCCGACTTATCCTGGATTTCTAGGGTCACCCACCCCCTCCTTATACGTACCTATATAATATATAAATCGAAATAGTTAAGAAAAAGAATTCCTCTCATATCTCGTATAATATTTAATATTTAATATCAGGGTGCAGGTCGTTGTTTGGAAATATTTCCAAATTCGACTATAAGACGCCCTTTGAATTCGTTCCGAGTAAATAAATTCCCCCATCCCTGAATTGCGGATTATTATTTTACCCTTACGTTGAAAAAAAAAAAAAACAGAAAAAAAATAATTTTGTAATTCAGTTTTTTTCATTTTCATCTCTTTCTTGTTTTTGTCCCTTTTTATTCACTTTACGAATACGTGCGGTACCGGTGCACAAATGATTTCTTCACCCTCCTACTGTGTA
Source organism: Diprion similis (assembly GCF_021155765.1). Taxonomy (NCBI): domain Eukaryota; kingdom Metazoa; phylum Arthropoda; class Insecta; order Hymenoptera; family Diprionidae; genus Diprion; species Diprion similis. Next base: position 13,297,108 of record NC_060116.1, on the reverse strand, counting down.
AAATAATTTCATATGATTAGTGAAATGATTTACGATAATTATAAGTAAAATTCGAACGAACAATTTATTCGAATGACGTGACTTGAGATGAAAGTGAATATTAGATATTTCGTGGATTCAAAGAGTAACGTTTATTATCTCTATACATACCTATAGGCAGTAGGAATATTGCAAATTTTTCATATCTAGATAAATATTTCGCTGCGACATACCAATTTTATATAGATCATACAAAATTATTTGCGGAGAGATAATAACGAACGGAGCGAAAAGAGAGGCGAAAAGTGTAAGAGAGAAATATAAAACAAGTAGAAGAAGAAACTGTGATTATTCTTCGGAAACTCCGTGCATGTAATATACATTGTATACATATACATTGCATACTTTATCACTCTGATAAACGTTTTTTTTTCCCTGGAAATAACTAAGGTACATATATTATAATATCCGGAGCAATCTTTGGATCATTATAACTTTTCGTTTCACGGTCAAATTGGTCTTTATCTTTACCTTTTCCTACTTCTTTCTACTCCTCGTTTTTATGCCGTGTATATACATCGTATTTTTATGTGATTTTCGGGTCCAGAAGATCACAAAACTTTCGTTCGAGATCCAGAGGGGAACGAAGGAAAGACAAAATAATAATTTAAAAAAAAAACAAACAAACAAAAAAACTTGACGCGGATAATTTCGCGTTCTGATATTACGTGTACGAGAGGTACGCCTTAAGATTAAGGATACTGAACTGGAGGGGGGGGGGTTCATCCGATGTAGGAACTTGCGATATTGAAATACTTTCGCTTCCAGATTTTGAATATTGGATATATGCTAGGCGTGGATAACAAAAGCTTTTCTTCGAAGGACTTCAACATTTTCTTTCCTACAGTATATTAAAAACATTTCAAGGTAACAAATTTTTACAAAACTTTTTCATCCCTCATCTGATAGAATTGAAAAAAACAAAAACAAAGAAAAACAAAAGCAAACAAGAAGAATTTCAAATAGGTGACGAGATAAAATAATCCGGTAGAGAAAAATCATAAAAATGATTACAATTTAAATATACGCTAAACGTATACGTTAAAAAGAATTGGAAGAAGGAAGAAGAAGAAAAGAGCAGAACAGACACGAGGCATCAGCATGAGCTACATGTTGTGCGATAAAATTTGGCGCAAGTTTGCGTTTTTTCGCAACTTATTTTACAAGCGTGTAATAGTCGCGAAGAATGAGCGGGTGAAGAATTTTTATTATAGAATTTTATTTCGTCGTTCTGAAATCGAGAGTTGCGAGTCGGAGATTCGGCGGCACTTTTTCACTCTCATTCCTCTGAGAGAAGATCATGCGAGAGACTAGAAGACTGCACGCAGCTGCGCTGCAGTTCGAATTTACAGTTTTTGCGGCACGCGACTCGTCGGGAAGTCGTTAGGATGCATTACGTCTGGAAAAAGATAAAACGGCGCGCGCAAGACTAGCCGGGAAAAAAAGTAAAGGAAGAAAAGGAGAGAAGAAGAAGAAGAAGAAGAAGAAGAAGAAGAAGAGCTGGCAGCCTTCTTCGACACGTGGACAAAATGCAACTAAAAACCACTTTCAAAACGGTGTGAAAATATTCGATAATTAATCTGCTAATAATTAATTATAAATTTTTATCTAAATTTACTCGCAGTTTTTTGATTCTGTTTTTTCAAAATTTTTTTTCCTCTTTACCATTCCACCGAGAAAAATTTCTATACTTAGTTATAATAATATGATCACCGATACTAAATTATTTTAATCTTTTACCGTGGCAGAGAAAAGAAGAAAAGAAAAACAATTCCGGTATACAGAAAATGAAGATCGGATTTTTATCTGTAATTACAGAATATTATAGAATGTTATAAAATTAGTGTAGAATTGACAATAATTCGTTATTAATCAGATCAAATGGTGACTTGTAAAGAAAAAATTTTTAGGTGTAACTATAATTCGAAGAATACTGAATAAACTTAACCGTAACGAAACTTGTTTTGTTATATAATAATCTCTCGGTAACTTGTACGGCAGAAAAAAAAACGAAAACGAAACTGAAGATAAAGTTCGATTTGGCGCGAGACGGTTGCATGAAATTTTCTTGATTAATCAAGCGTAAAACCGCGCGTTTACTGCATGCATACCTTATAAGACTCATGGGAGTATAATTAGCGAGTATAAAATGTCTGTACAACGAAATAACGAGGCGAATACAGCTTACTGTAAACTGTAATTACTTAAGCACGCGTTTATTTTATACTTCAAATTTATTTAAACAGATGAAATAATCACGTTTCAAATTCGGAATTGATTAACTCAATTTACTTGCATATCTTCAACTCAATAACGTGTATGAAAAATACGACGAATAAAAAATATATGCAATGAAAATTGTTCCTAAACGAAGAGCGTGAATTGCGAATTCTAAAACGAGTGATTTTTATGCGTAAATTATTAGTTGACCCTTTTTTATTTATTTCTTTGATTAATTTGTAATCGAGGAATAATCGAATGAAGAATCCCAAAATCAACTGACTACACAACAGTTGGTTATACACATACAAATGGTGGAGGTATATAAATAGGTCTAGTATTTGAGGAGGACGATGACTCACTTTGTCCGCGATATCCTCTCTCTTTCCCTCTTTGAGGTAAGTAAGTGCTGTCCTTTTCCCTCTCTCTCTTTCTCTCTCTCTTCCTCTTACTTTTTCTCTATCTCAAAGTGGCTTGGAACCCATCGTCGACGGTCACATCACCGCACAATGAAAATCTTATTATTACCGAAGAAGAAAAAGAAAGAAAATAATTATAAAAAGTGAATTTAAATAAAAGAAAAACTGACGATAAAACTCACACGACTGAATTATTATAGAAACGAAAAAAACCGGCACAGTTCACAATTTGTCTTCTTCTATTCAATTATTAATTTATTTATTTATTTATCTATTTATTCATTCATTTATTTATTACATTTACATGTGTCTTTCATAATTTTCAAAGATACAAAAAAAAAAAAAAAAAAAAAAGAAGACATAAAAATTTCTCCACGACAATTTTAAATAACAACTATTGTAGGTATGACGAGTAGTTAAGGAGAAACGGAGAGCACTAATTTGACACGGGAAACTTGACCGCAAGACCGACTCGAGGGTCGAAAAAGGCTCGAGGTTGCGGTTTCACGTTTCACGTTTCGTGGCGCGTTTCGAAGGGCGTCGCGACGCCGACGCTACAAGCTCGAGAGACGACGCGAGACTGTCTATGTTCAGAATTTTCCCGCGGAGCTCGCGACTCGACTTCGCCTTCGTGTATCGACGCCGGAGCTTTGCGCATGTTTCTCGTGTTATTGGCACAGAGATTCCCTCCTTTCCTCCTCCCACTCTCTCTCTCTCTCTCTCTTCCTCTCTCCCTCTCTTTCTCTCCTGGAAGCTTGCGACAGGAGAGACGATACGCCGCGCCGCGTCCTTCGAAGCGGCAAAAAGCTCTGCCTACAATTAGTCAATTATAGTTACGTAGTACATGATACGAAACGACGAACCGGTTTCGAAATTTGTATGAGAAACTTGACGGTATTGTTGAGGAAAGGAGTTCTCAAAATCGGTATTATTCGTTACTTTCACCGTGAGATGCTCGGGAATTGAGTGTATGATTTGGTGAAGGATTTTATTAGATTTTTTTTTTTTTTTTAGAATTGTGAAGAAATTTTAAACGAAACATTAACACCTAAGCTTTTGTTTAGCAAGATTCTAGTATTTTTTGTTTACGTATGTTTGCAGGGATTTTCGATACTTTCCAGCTTACGAATATAACAATTTAACGAATACCTGTCAGTCGATTAATCCACGTTATTTCTCGTCTAATTTTATAGTTCATATTTCAAGAGGCTGATGATTGATGCGTCTAGCATTCACCTTTTTTGTTATTATCGACAAAAAACAAGCGCCGGTGTAATTAAACTCGGCAATTTATTGGCAATTACCTCATTCGCTGCCACTTCGCAGTGAACTCGATCCCAATGAAACGTGCGTTCGGACAGTAACTGTAATATCCTCAATTACTTAACTGGAATAATTATGTATTTAGCTTTTTTCGGGGTTAAAAAATGTCCAGCTTCCTCGTCAAGAATTTTATACTTGTATAAAATAACGAAATTTATAATCTCGACAAAATGAAAATTCACAATCACAGCTTAGTCTCTGTTTTTTTCAACCTCCGGCATCGAGCGAAACAAGATTAAAAAACTGACGAGAAAAAGCTTCAGGCTCTCAGCGCGATCGTGCGATACAAAAATGAAAAATAAAAAGTCGAACACATAAAATCGCGACGAACGAGCTCCGAACACAGCGTATGGCCACAAATTTTTGGGAGAAATATTCCATGACATTTCCAGATTTATCCAGAGTAAAACCCAGTTTTCCCTAACATTTTCCCAGTTCTAGTAAGTTACTAAAATGTAAACCGTTCAGCTTACTAACTCTGTATTCGATTAAAATTCAATTCGAATTGAGAAAAAATGTAACTTAAAAAAATGTCAGTTTGCGCCAATTTATTTTCTCGATATAAAAAAAAACTAAACTTATTACCTCAAAAAATCATTTCTAATTCCCATGATAGAAAAGTGAAATTTTCAGTATTTTCCATGACCAAATTAAAAATCCCCTGACAATTGGAGGTTTTTCATGACCCTTTTAAATTCCCTAAAATTTCCATGTTTTTCGGATTTCCATTTTGTATAGCCACCCTGGAACCTAAACAGACGCGTGGAAAAAGGGATCAAACGAAAAGCGTCGACGGGGATGGTAAATTCGAATTCGGTGTTGCACAAAAAGATAGCTAATTTGTAAAAAGCTCAGTTTTTCGCTCGGTGGCCGATCGAATTTCGCGGAAAGACTGTTGCGGCTGTTTTGCACCGCGCTTCGGGATGTTTCCCTTGTACAAACCGATGCGACGCGATCTGGACATTCGAAATTCCCAAACGATACCCGCCGCGACAGACGCGCAAAAAGCGGGCAAGAAATGCAATTTATGGAAGCTGGCAGTGATATCAGCCCTTCGCGTGGGCAGCTGGGCGGCAGCCGACTGCCAACCGCAGGGGGAGTTAATTGTTAATTACGATCTGGACGTCGCTGTTTCTCTTTCTCTCTCTCTCTTTCTCTCCTTCTCTATCTCTCTCCCTCAGAATTATATTACGTTGCAATATTAGAGTAAGAATTAAAGATATGTTAGAAGCGTTGCAGTTTATGCCAATCAAACAGAGAATTGCATATTTTAATGTTTGTATTCTGATACACAAAATGGTAATAGAAGAGTGTCCGAATTATATGAAAAATAAAATAGAGTTGACTGGAATTGAGCGGGAGGAATGCAAACAAGACAAAGAGGTACTTTACTTATTTATACCGAGTGTCTACTCAAGTTAGGATCTATAATTCCCTGAGAATTCCAGGATAATCGAAGAGAAAAAAAATTCCCTGAATTTTCCATGATTTCCAGGTTTTTCAAAGAGATAGACACTTTGTTATGAGTAGATGTAAGACGAGAGAGGAACAGAAAATATTGCTGTACGAAGGGTTTCGAAAATATAATGACCTACCAGCTGAAATCAAAGCAGAACGAACACTGCAGAGGTCAGGCGAGCATTAATGCCGTACATCAACAATAGTGAGAGAGAGCCCGGATAGTCGTAAATAAATAGTAGTGGAACAGAACTGCGTATAGATTAAGAACTTTAGAGTTATACTTCATTGTCAGAGTTTTAACCTTGCACAATGTAACTACTGAAGCTAATAAACATGAATCAATCAAAAAAAAAATCTCGGTCTTTTTTTCTTTTAGTTGTAATTCCATTATTATCAACATTTGTCCATTTCTTATCTTACGTATCTGTTATTTATTTATTTATTTATTTATCTATTTATCTATTATACCCTCTGCCCTTGAAAAATTCGTTCACTTTTCTGATCTAACGGTATATATATAATGCGTGATTTATAGATCCGTTTAGATATATGTATAAGTACAAATTTTACGTTTGGTTGAATTAGATTTCACAGAGAAAAAAGTTTTTATCTTAGATGATCTATTTATTTTCTTTCCCGAGATTGATTGCAAAACGAAAAAAAGAAAAAGTCGAAGGATCATTCGTTAAATAAATCCGGATTGCCAAGAATTTATCGAAATTAACAGAAACTGTATCTGAATTAAGGCGACCGATTTTTCAAAAATTGCGTTATTAATTTCAAATAAAACAATATTTCTATCCAAATATGTAATTCTAAACTTGAATAGATTAATTAATCAAAATCATGTATCGAATTCGTATAGAACACGATCTAAATTAATTGACACAGTAATTAAAACTCGTAGTTTTTCATCGCCATCAATTTTCTCTTTTTCCAAAAAAAATCTAGCAGACGTATAAATATCGATACAGACTGTCGTATACATGCAATTTTTTTTTTTTTGCACTCTACCCATCGTGAAAAATAACTGCTTGAATTATTCCATGCCGTTCGAATCTCGACTGCAGGGTGAAACCGGCGCCTTCTGTATTTTCGTATCGATATTGTTTCTTCGTTTTATTTTCAGCAAGGATTTCTTGTACAGTTTTCTTTTGTCTCTCTTTTTTTTATTGCACCTCAAGTAGCGAAGTAGGTTTATGTTCTGCCCACGGTTATACTTTTGTATGATACGATTTATACAAATTTTACGAACCGAATGAAACGGCCTTTTTTCAAAGTCTACGTCTCTCTGTAAGGTATAGGTATATACATATAAAGGAGAAAGAAAAAATTTGCCAACCCATCTTCTTACGCAAAAACCTTCTTTATACACGAACGAAGATCGAGCTGGTGAAAAATATTTGATAATTTAAAACGATTCTCTTCTCGCTATACGGAGAAGAGAATTAATTCTTTTCGCAAAAATATTTGCCCGAACATTTTTCTACATATATACCGTTTATAATAATTAAAATTATGAATAACAATAACGTCACGTTTCATAAAAATCAGACAAGTTTTCTCACCTTTTAAAAATAACCGTGAAAACAAAAATCGACGGAAAAAAAAGTCCACCGACCTATACCGAAAATTACCACAAAAAAAAGAAAAAAAAAAAGAACCAAATCATATTAGATGTTGTTGTTGTTTTTTTTTTTTTTTTTTTCTTTCTTTCTCTTTCTATCCACGAAGGGAATTTTTTTATGCTGTGAAATTACAGCGCGGCATGAAAGAAGGGAGGAACGAAGGACGAAAGGGAAAACGGGATCAGGGGGAAGATTGGAACCAAAATTGAACAGACTGGTTGACGAGGGTCACGGTTGTAGAAAAAGGGTTACTAAACTTTCACCAGCTTTTCAACCGATATATCTTACGAAAGTTATAAAAGCCGTTCCTGCCTCGTTTTGAGTTGGCATGGTGGTAAAAAAATGTGGAAAATCTAACTCTGCATTCAGATTGGAAACAGCTTGAACGGGCTTCTCTTCAATAGCGGCTCGACAGCTTGGTCACGAGGATGATGAAAATAAAGCGAATGTCGATTTTACAAATTGAGAATTGGAAATAAATTTTGTTTATACACATGAATTTTTGAAATAGAAATTTGATTATTCGTCTGTGTCGATGGTGAAACGGATTTAGGGGAGGGAGAAGTCTGATTTGCAACATAGATTCATATTAAAATTACATGTTTGAAAATGAATTGTTTTACCGAAAGTAAGAAACAATACATAATCGAAAATTTCTTGTATCCCAGATCACTCAAATCGATCCAAATTACAGTTTCCCCGTAATAAATTCATTGATAAAGTAATAAATCCCCCAGTGATTTCCGTTTGAATATGATATCGGCTTATGAATATTTCGCGAACTCCGCGAGACGATGAAACCTAAAACTTATCAACGGATGGATGGAGGGAAAAGTTCGGCGACTCGATTATAATCGATGAACCGATCAGGCGGGTTATAATACCCAGTGGCTTAATAAGTATACACGTGTAGTGTTTTCCTGCGGGATGAGCCAGAGATTAGAAATTCCGTTCGTGATCCAAGACGTTGTTTTACGATTCAGGACTACAGAGGGATTGTTTATTTATTTTGTTTTATTAATTCTTATTTTTATTTGATTTTATTTTTTGTTGTTCTTTCATTTGTTTTGTTTTGTTTTGTTTTGTAAGAAAGTTGAAGGGAGAGAAAAAAATGGACGGCACTGTTCCAAGTGAAATATTTTAAACCGATCAACAGGCCCCATAAGCCGGGAGGATATTTTCGCGCGACGCCCCTTCTTCTCTCTCTCTCGCTCTTTTGCTTTCTCTCTTCCGCGTAAATGGTTCAACGCTGCTAAAATCGAATCTCCCCGAGTTATGCAAAATTACGAAAACAAAGTTAAAATATATTCAAAACAAAACGAGGAGGAGATCGTCGCTCTCATCTCGCCACTCTCGTCCTTCTCTCTCTCTCTCTCTCTCTCTCTCTCTCTCTCTCTCGCTCTCTTGCGCCTCGTTACTGATTCAAATTTTCCAACGTTTATCTTCCCGCGTGCGGCTAATTTGATTTTGAACGATTTTTCTTTGCTTTTTCGGTAGGGTTTTTCCTCAACTCTGTTTTTTTGCTGTCTTTACTTTCTTAGCTTACTCTTCCTAATCTCGCTCACTTCGTTTCGTCAAACTTCACGAAATTACCTTCGGTATGTCAGATTTTATTTGGGATTTTGCGGTATATAAAATTTTAAAACAGAGTTTCAGAGAGTACAATTTATAGAATGAACTTGAATTTATTAAAGCAGACATATCAGAAACGGAAATATTCGAAAGAAAACTATATAGTATAATGTATACATATATAGATTTCTAACTCTCGTGTGATTTCTACGTCATCAATAAAATGTTATTACATATAAAGAATGGATCAGCAGTGCGAAAGAGGTCGCTCAACAAATCTACTTCTCAAGATATCGTAAATTTAAAATTTTATAAACGTAAAATTAAAAAAAAAAACAACAAACAAATTACGAAGAAATAGACGATATCACAATCGCAAATAATTATATGTAACAAAAAGGTGGCTTACAGTCTCAAACGTAATGCTTGGCAAATTATCAATTTATAATCATGATTCTAATTCTAATTCACGCAAAACAGCGATACTTTCAAATGTTAGAATATAAACGATAGCGCAAAGAAAATAGGGAAAAACACGTGACTCGGGTATACATAGATCATCGATCAACGGATCAAGGTATACCTCGATCTGTCACAGATAGGCATGCACGTTACTTTCGGGTCATTCTTATTCACTCTCGCCAACTTCGCTCGCCATTGGGGTTCAAAAATCTAAACCTAGATGAAAATAACTGGCTCGAATTCGAATTCGGCAAAGAATCGCAACGTCAGAAAATAATTAAATAAAAAAGTTCCGCGGTTGAAATACCGAGGGAATTCGATTAGTGAAATTTTTTTTTTTCCGGCAATAAAAATTTTAATTATTGAAAAAATCATCGAACACTAAAACAAAAAAAAAAACGACAAAGAAAGCGTGTGATATTGTATCACTAGAAAATTTAACGAGGAAAATCGATCCTCCGTCGTTTCGCAAAAAAAAAGAAAAGAAAAGAAAGAAAAAAATAGCAAACTTATTCTTCGAGTATCTTGACGTTGCCTAAAGAGTTCGATAAACTTTCACAAGTTTCAAATTCGCTCAGGGAATTTCTAAAGGCGATCAATGGAACTGTTCGTTTTCTCACTTTTCACGCTTCAAAAACGATTTCCTCAAATTTTCCTTACCACCTTCGATCGACCTGCGCGCCTTGAATGGCTCCGTACACCTGTGAAATACATTCTGGCTCTGGAAATTGGTGCGGACGTGCCTTCAGCTGCGCGTGAACCAACCTCGACTTGCACATTCGCTGCTTTCGTTTTGTGCCATCAGCTCAAGAATTTTCACACCGTACGTCCCGACGTTGTGCGAAAAACCCCATTCCGACATTACCTCAAATGGAAAAAGAAAAAAAAAAAACCTTTTCAACCACGTGCAGATTGTGATTACAGAAAATTTTCTGCTCAAAACTTAGAAACTAAATTTTACAATTGACATCGAGTCGATGTAATCGATGAATGGATATGTCAAATCCTTTTTTCTAAATCTCGCATGTTTCCAAAAAAAAAAAAAAAAAAGAAAAGGCATTATCGTACGATTTCGTCGTAAAGTGAATTTTGTTTTTTATTTTCTTTGTCTCGGATCTTTGAGAAAAAGCTTCAGGTATAATAAAATGATCGACAACGGATAATCTGGGAATCCCGTATAGCAGAGCGGGAGCGATTTGAAGTACTTACTGCGAATCGCTGCGAGATGAGAAGGAGACCCGTTTTTCTTTTTCATTTTCTTTTTTTTTTTTTTTCTTTTAACCATATACCCAAGGCTTGCAGGGGTTCTCGACGCGTCTAAAGGTGGGCGCGTAGAATCCACTCGCGGCTTTCCGAACAATTAGGTTCACCTTCCCTCTCCTTCCCTTCTCTTACCGGATCTTCGATCCCCTTCGCACTCACCAATATATAGATTTTAGAAGTCTAGAGGGACTGATTCGACGCTTCGGGAGGGGGAGGGGCTCGTTTTTTCCGGGTGTAAAACTGCAAAGTGCGTCAAGTCGTAAAGGAGCACCGATCCGCAGACCCGTCCTCGGTATCTTCGCCTTCCCCCCCCTCCCGCCTCGCACCATCATGCGAAACCATTCCCAGGAGGATAGCTCTCTGCGTGTACCTCTTACACTACGGAACCCGCCGTTTATTTGCGGAGACAAAAGGGACCGAGGGAAGATGGACGCGGGGAAAACCGAAGACGATGGCGGAGATTAGAACCGAAGAATCGGAAAGGATGTTCCGCATCTCGGTAAAAGTGTATTATTCCCACATCACGTGGAACGTACATAAAAATTTTTTTCAGTATTATCGCCAAATTATATATGTATAATAATAATAGTAGTGATAATAATAATAATAATAATAATGGGGTGGGGTTGAAATTTCGAATTTGAAAAGTTGAGACAGCGCCAAATTTCGAATTTTTTTGTAAAGACATCAAACTTTGACGAAACATCTAAGTTTCGAATTGTCCGAAACCCGAGGCTCAAAGTTCCTAAAGTGCAAAATGCTGAAAGGGCGTAACTCCGACAAGTCAAAGTTCCGAAAGCGCGAAGATTAGAGGATTTAAAAAAAATTTCGAAACATCGAAATTCCGAATGAGCGAAGATTTTTAGTTCCTTGAATTTCTGGCTCACATTTCATCTTTCTTTGTTTTAGATTTTCGATATTCTTACGTCCGGAGTCCTGGTTTAATCTGATTTATGTTTTTTCCAATTTTTTACACTCACTCGCTGAGTAAACTACACTGTGTGAGTATATTTTGATTTTCGGAATCTTGAATATATATCGGAACTTTGGCCCATTAGCAACTTTGATGTTTCATCATTTTCAAGTTTGATGTCTTCAAGTTTCGCCACCAGAATATTCGAAATTTGGCGCTTTCGTCTATTCAATTTTCTGCGATTAACAATATTTCTGCCAAAATTTGACTATATTGTAATGAAATTATCGAGAAACCGGGATTTTAGGCAGACAGAAAATTAATTCTTACAAATGCACTCGTTGCTCGAGATATTTCCTCGAAGTAATCGCGATCCGATATCGGACTGTTACGCAGGGGGAGGTTTGAAGTCGCGCGGCGAAAGTGGTCGAGACGTAAATCGCGGAAACTTCAACGACCCTCTCTATTCACTATATCGAACAAAAGTTCGAGGGGAAGCCCTTTGAATCCCCTGAAACGATCCATTTTTTCTTTTTCTTTTTTCCTTCTTTTTTTTTAAAAGAGGTTCGGCGGCGGTCCCTTCGCAAAATAGGATTACGTACTTCGAGTATTATTTGGTCAGTTTTAAAGAACTGATTTCAGTCTGATCGCACCTGCGAAAAACCTCGTCGACAAAAGATGCGAAGTTTCTTACGTTATATATACATGTTGGGATAAGTAATTAAAATCAATTCGGTTAAGTACAGTCAATCGAATTTATAGCCAGTGTATACTTGTTGTTTTCCTCTATTGTTAGATCTTTTCATTAAATTATATTATTAAATATATTCTGTTCTGTCGTATTCTCTGTAATAGGTACAGATGATTACGAAAAGTGTAAAAATCTTCTTTAAAAATCAGAAAATATTGAAAATATTGCAAACAGAATCCCTGGCTTTCCCTGACGAGATTTTGATTTTTCTTTTACTGAAGTACGAACTTATAGTGCAAATTTGAGTATCTAATATATCACAAAGTTAATCCGAGTTAATCCGAAATGAAATGAAAAATTTTTTTGTCACCTATTTCATGATGGCCATGGAACCGAGCACATAGCCGAGAATTGTTCTCAGAATATTGCTCTCGGGCGATGTAAGCTTTACTTATTCCTCGTCTTTCTAAGCCGCGAAAACTTTGCCTGATTTTTCTCTGACAGGCCTGACCATTTTCCGAATTCCACGAGTAAATATTTTGTGGCCTGGGGCGAAGCTTCCTAATTATGTCGTTGAACATCCCCCGCATGACGATTAACATAATAATCGCCTTCAACGACTCGATACACGTAACCAGATGTTTTATATTAAAGTTTGAAAGCTGATTTGGGTGGAGAGAAAAAGCAGGCAGCGGGGTTTCGCACCCGGTTGAAAATCACGTCGTTATTAAAAAATGCCCGGGACGTGCCCGGGGGTGGAAATTACGAAAAGGGGGTGTCGGAGCGCGGCGACGTTTGACGCGGCGTCGACGTCATTTATCATCTTGCAAATTTTCAACTCATGTATATTATTTTACACGCTGCCTGCAACATCGTCTACACACATGCATATACTTGCACATACATATATAGCTACATTTACGCATTGTGTGCGGGAAAAATAGTTATACAGAAGCCCTTATAATATATAGATATGTGTATGTGTGTGTGTGTGTGTGTGTGAAACGCGTTTTCACTGCAGTCACAACGGGAATGTAAACGAGACATATTCTTTTTTTTCACCCTCCTTCCTTTTCCCCACCCCCTCGTTTTGTATAAATTGTCCAAAACGACCAGTCAGCGCAGAAAGCTACGCAAATTAAGCGAGCTCTTTTTTTTATCTCGTCGTTTTTGTTTTCAGTTTTCAGGTTTTTTTTTTTTTGTTTTTTTTTATCCCCCAACCGGTTATGGAGAAATCACCGCGCGTGCAGATTGACGAAACTTTTGTGCTTTCGCATTATCTCCCATCATTTTTCAAACACACATAGTATGTACATGTAACACAGTATACAGTACGTATATATGTATGTATGTACATGCAAAGTTTTGAACATTATCGTTGAAAAAAAAAAATTCCCGCATGTTATATACCCATGATATATTATGTATATATATATATATAATATGGAGAAAAATTTGGGAACACGGTATTTGCCTTTCACGAGAAAGGAGGTAAAGTGAGTAAATGAGAAAAAAGAAATGAAACTTTGGAATCTTCATATAATATATTAATTAAGGATTTATTTGGAGATTAATTTGTAATAATAATAATAATTATTATTATTATTATATTTCGTAAACCTGTTTCCAGTTTTTTTTTTTTTCTTCCATATCTTTTTTTTTTTCTTTTTGCGGTTTTTTTCAACAAGATTTTATATTTTTTTCTTCTCTTTTTTTCTCTCCCACCAATTCTTTTCTCCTCTCTTATCTAAGAAAAAGAAGACGTAAAAGAAGAAGAAGAAAAAGCAAAGAAAAAAAAGACTCGTCTAATAAATTACCCCGAAATGAAGACGCACCTCATTAAGTTTCGCTCCGGAGGGGTTTTAAAATCTGCTAAGCTCTGTCGAGCCTTTTAAAATGTCTTACACGTATATACTCACTTGTATTATACATCCTTCACGGCTTATATACATGTATTATAGTATATATTGTACACAGTGCCAGTGGCAATATAGTTTAATATGCATGTATAAGTGTGCGAGAAGAGGATAGAATGAAAGAAAGTAAGGACGAGAGAAAGTGAGATGAAAGAAAAGAAAGCGAAATAAATATGGCGTATAACTGAAACGGCGAAGAGCATTATGGGGCGAAAAATAGGACTAAATATGGAAGAAAAGGAGGGGGAAAAAAAACAATGACGCGAAGGACGGAAGATGGCCTTAAAAAGTTTCATTCACAGCTTTCTTAAACAGTTACTTACGTTCTCCTCCACCTCCTTCTTCTTTACACGCTTCTGCTTCTTCTTCTTCTTCTTCTTCAGCCCGTATCTTCGACCAAAGAAAAAGATCTATTTGAATATAAAACTATGGAAAAAAATTGCTGACTCGGAAAATAAGAATTTGTTTGGTTGAAATAAATTTCGACCGTATGAAATGAAAAATTTTCTCGCTTACGCTGTGGAAAATTATTTTCTAAGTTGGTGTTGAAGAAGAGAAAAAAAAAAAAAAAAAAAAAAAAAATAGAAAAAATAAACGAACAACTTTTCCTCCGATTTAAATTCAGAAGAATTTTCCTTCAAGTGTCGACAATTGTTGTTTCGGTTTTTCACTCCTAGATAATTTCCGGCGCGATTGTGTAACGTTGGCAATATGCGTAGTACGATATATGTAGGTATACATATTTTGTACGATATGAGGAAAGAGCGCGCCGCCGCGTGGGAAAATTTCATAACCTCTGTGAGTATGATGAAAAAAATAAAGAAATAAGGAAACCCTCGAGGATTGTCGCGCGCGTGTTGGAAGAGGCTTATTACACGGCAGTGCTGGGTTTCCTGCTGCACCGGAAACGCTGCATTCTGGGAAGGACGAAAGATTGCACGGAGAAAAATAGAAGAGAATTAGTCGCAGGATTGTCTCGAGGGTTTTTCCAAGGGTTTCTTTCGCTCACACCGGGGCTGCAGCACGCAGGTGTCTTAAAGCGGTTCCCTCTCGGTTGGACTTCCGGTTCTGCAACGGGCGTCGCGGCTTACAGACTCGCTCGTACTTATAACGCTTTTATTATAGGGAGAACAATGCCGGGGATAAATTAGGAGACAAACTATATACGAACCCCCGCGAACCCCGCGCGAGAAAAAATTAACTCGGCTGGGGTTGAAGGAAAGAAGGAGAAGCTTTCCTGAGTGTAAATCTGACGATGAGACAGACACCTCGAGGCCGTTAGAATCTCAACTACTTACGCAAGTCTGCTGAAGGTGAAATAATATCGTTTGCGTAAGAAAAGGGATGACGGTGTGCAAACGCTTTTGGCTAAGAACAAAAAAGTGAATAATCATCACCACTCCTTGCGTGCAGCCGGAGAATTTGGCGAATGGAAGAAGAAAAGCTTTCACGATGTGGTTTCTTTGAGCGAGAAAAAGATAATAATAAAGATAATGATGATGATGATAATATGAAATTCGTAAAACTTTTCTGCCTGAAAGCTTGCGCGAAATCCGAATAATGTTATTAAAAAAAGAATGCAATTGATTACAATCTTAAAGATTGTTTGAAAAGAAATTTATACTTTTTAGTAATTTTATTACGAAATAGTTATGCTCCAAGTATTTGTCAAATAATTATATTCGTAAGCTCCGAAGATCTCTTTGTACCGTAAAAATTACTCTGGAATATTGAAAACCTATTAATTAATACGCTATCAGAAACAGGAAAAAACCGTAAAACAAAATGTTAGAAAGTTGTCTAAACATAAAAAAAAAAAAAATGTATATAAAATAGGTGACAAGAATACTTGCCACTGTGGCTGAAAGGGGTTAAGGAATTGATCCTTGCAGATCAATATATATCCTGGGGACGATGTGTGAACCCCGGTTGTACGAGTACAACGCCAAAAATAAATGCACGCGTGTCAAACTGGGCTTTGCGTTAGGCCGGGTGGATTATACGCATTTACACAACTTGTGGCTGACTGCCGGATGGTTGGGGATCCCGAGGGTGAAGTCCGTCATCTCAAGGGCCGAGGGTCATTCGTTGGGATGCCCAATGCCCACGCGCAGATTCGAGCCCGGGTATAATATCGGCCAGGTTTCCGTCAAATCACTTAAATCAATTTACGCAGATCAAAGAGCTCCGCGTAATAAACGACAAACTTCCGCAGGTTTCCTCGCCGAGCAAAGCAAGTCCTTTCAGAAACGACCACGTAATGTTACGTATTTCCATTCTCAGTTTTCAAGTACAACGGTTTGGTTAACCGGCTTATGTTAGTTATAGCAGATTCGGTTAAAAATGCCAAACAATTGAGTTGAACTAATCCTTATTTAATTTTGAATAATATCTTGTTTACCTATCTTTATTTTATACGAATATAAAATCGATTCTTCCTCTCAGTAATACCTGCAGCACTATTTTACTGTGAGTATTATAACGAAATATTTATTTCGGTGGAGAATGTACTTCGTTGAACGTGAGAACTGTTTTTTTTTTTTTTTTTTTTTTTTTTCTAAAATATCTTGAAAAAAAGAGTAACTATTTGAACGCGTCTGAGCTTTGAAGAGATTTGGGGAAAATGTTTCTCGTCGATTTCGAAAAAAAAACTAAAACCCTTTCAACGGAAGTATAAATTTTAGCGAAAAACTTTTTACTCGTTCCTTACTCGTAGCAATCTTTACTGATATTTTGTCCTCCTCTCTTTCTTTATTATTCACAAATCGTATTTATACAAGTATACGAAATTGTGCTTGTGAAATAAGTTTTGAAAAAGAAGAATAACAACAATGCGTCGTGCGACAAGTGGTCGCAGAATCATGCCATGCGAGCTTTCATCTCGCCGTTTCAAACGACCATTTAGATTTCTTTATAGATAGTTTCAAGTTATGCGTTTGATACGATCGTCGCTGGGCGGCTGCGGGAAAACCGCTGCGGAATGTCGGTTGTTTATTTTTCCCCGTAGATAGCGGCAGACGCGTTATCTCTATACTACTACGTCTTTATAGACATCTGCTGGCGTTAATTAATCCAATGAATAGCCTCGGCGCGGGCGGCAAGCGGCGAGCTTTTCGCTAAGGGAGAAAGGAATGCGCGGCAGCCACGCTCCTTAATCCCAGGTCGACGATGCCGGGATGATGAAATAATTCCCGCCAATTCCGAGCACTCGATAAAGTAAACGAGACTCGTTTCCATCGAGCTATAACCTGCATGCAGTTCGCCTGCCTTTCAGCCCGCAAGTAGTAACGGCTATGAACAAGTCAGACGTGCCAAAGATGAGGGGGAAAAGCTCGGTGAAAGTAGATGGAAAAGAGCAGAGAAAGTAGCTTTCGCTTTTTTCCGGCTTATATAAACATAAGCTAGATGATCTATTTATATTATACCGTACTTGGCTGCTTCGCCTAACTTTCTTATTTTGAAATAACTTTTATTATTATAAGTTAATTGCTAATAAATACTAACAGTTGAAAAGTCATAAAAATCGGTTCTGTAGTTTTTTCATATACTTAATCGATAACAAACGCGCGTATATTTCCGCTTGGAATATAACGAATAGTTTACCTTACAACCATAGATTGATTTATAACAGAAAAACCGATTCTTATTACAACACGAACAACATTATAACCGTACAAGAAAAAATCCACAATTAATTCCTCTCTTACTATAAAATTTTGTTTCTTTAAATTCCTCGAGATGTTTTTAATGCTAGCAAAACGTTAATTAGCAGTCTCGGAATTGCGGCCGCTTGTCTCGTACGTGCTGCGAGCGTCCGTGACGATGCAGGTTTGGTGTGGAATAAAAAAGCAGCCAAACGTACAAACGGAAACAAAGAAGAATAAAAAAGAAAAGGGAACAAGAAAATTGTGAAACAAAACCGAAAAAGAGGAGGCTGAGAAAGGGGCTGGGAGGGGGGGGGGGGGGGGGGGTAGGGGGGGGAAGAAGAGGCGGATGAGGAAAAAAAAACACTCGGGGAAAGTTTCGCGTTCAGAGCTTTCGCTACCTAACGTCGTCGCCTGGTGCTAAGGGCAGCGTTGAGCTCGAGAAAGTGCTTTCCAGAAGCGCTCTCATTAGGAGGATCCTCCCAGGCCGCCTTCGCGTTTTCTTCCCCATCTCCGTTTCCGTCCTTCTCCTTTTCTCCGGTGCTTCCCTGCTCCCTCCCCCCCCCCCGCCATTCCTTCCACCTCCAGCTCCTTCTTTCTCTTTTGTTTACCGTTCTTTGTTCCGTGTCTGTGTGTATACACTACGTATATTGTATATATACATATATATATATAGGTATATAAACTTTATATACATATATATATATATATGTATATTTGGAGATGTATAGGCCGAAAGATGAGAGACGAAGATATGCCTGGACTGATCTCGAGAATTAGTTTTCAATTTCCAGCCCCGCATTCCTTCCCTCGTTCCCTTGTCGTCCTTTTCGTTTCCGTTACCTTTTCAATTCTGTTTCGCTTTTGCCTGCTTTTATATATACTTGTATACGTATACCTTATAACTCTTGACGAATACTCCCGCAGTAAAGATCGTAGAGTAAGAAGAGCGTTCGGTTGAAATTAAATTTTCACAATCTTCAGAATCCGCGTTATTGTGCGTTGTATTTTAAAGTATACGGCATAAGTATTACACCAAAGTTTGACCTTTTCGTCGTATTATTAGAGCGTGTATACAATCCGTGAATAAATTATTAATCAAGAGATTATTCTGCCCTGTAAAATATATAGATATACTTTGTATGTTATATATATATGTATATACATATGTATAATTGTACATACGTATACGTACAGGTATATTCGGCAAAAGTGAGAAAAGCAATTTCTCCAACCCTCGTCGATGAGAAAAGACTGCACGCCGCACGTAGTAAAAATAAAGGGTCGAAATACAAGCTGAGAAAAAGGGGCGAAGGGATGCAAAGAGCGTGAGCTCGGGGTTTGATGGCAGCTCGTTCTCACTCATAAATAAAAATTGAAGACGAAGAAGAAGAACCTGAAGCGAGAACGGCGTGGTCAAAGAAAAGAAAGGGTTTCGACATTGGGGAATACGTGTGTGTATGGCGTAATGACGGAGTGACGGAGTGTACGGCATGTGCCGAGAGTAGGAAGAAAGAAGGAAAAAGGAAGAAGTCATCCGACGAGGGAAGGGCGAGTACAGCAGCGGGGATGAAAAGTGAAGTGGCGCGCCCGCGAAATGCGGGTTAAGTGTCCTCGGAAGGAGTGTAGGGAGGGAAAACAAAAAGGAGGGAAGGAAACGAGGAAGGAAAAAAGAGGAAATATGGCTGACTGTATAAGCCACATCGCGAAGGCCAGCACGGCGCAGCGGAAATGTCGAGGCCTTCGTGTATCCTCGCAATCAGCGTAGGTATACAGACGCCTCGAGATTAAACATTAACGCTGTCCAAGTTTGAAAAGTTCCCGCGAGAAGCGAGGATTCTTCTATACATATATCATCCTGCGAATTCATCCCTTATTTCGTTTCTTCTGCGCAGCGATATTTCAAACACTTTTCAGAGCAAATTATACGCGTAGATTTATGTTTTCTACATGTAGGTATGGATTAGGATTAGGTCCTTGAAACGGTCATTTTTGACTTTCGATTGCCACCATCCCCAAATAATTCAAAAATGATTCAACAATTTTTTTTTAGCTTTTTATCTCAACTCTAACCCCCGTGCTCGAAGAGGGTGAATCACCCCGTTTAAAATACACGTGTTTCGTACACATTCTTAGCATTTATATTTTATTATTAAAGTAATGTTAAGAAAAAAACCAAAACTGCGAGGTTTTAGCGGGAATTAGTGCTGCTATCTGAAAAAAAATTTATATGCACAGTTATTTTTGAATTATTTGGAACCGATTTGGGGGCTGGTGACATTCGAAATTTAAAAATGACCTTTTTCAGGACCACCCTAGTAGGAATACGCATTGAACTCAGACAGGAATAGCTCAGCTGTCCGTTGTCATGATATAAAACCCTTTCCTTCGTGTTTTTATCATCCCTCTAATTTCTGATCGCATTCTCTTGTCGTGATCCCCGATAGATCATTCATACCATCCTCGCTATACCCTGAATACCGATTTTGTTTAAAAACTGCAGCACTGCAGTTGCGTTAAACAATAATTGATGTAGAACTGAGACAAAAATCTTCCTACTCATCTTCACGGTTAAAGATTCTTCGAAATACTGAATTAGTAACAAATTGCTCGGTTAAATAATAAGATTATAACATTCAGCTGAAATCTTTCAAATGTCCCGATATCATGAGTTCGCACTGATTCGAATACATGAATCATATTTATGCGTAATACGTAAACAATATTCTCAATTTTTTTCAAGCTATTTTCGTTGTAAAAAAAAAAAAAGGAAAAAGAAAAAAAAGGAATAAAAGAAATCGAAATCCCGGGTAGAATTTCCTCTCGATTCTGGTTATCATGCCTGTCAGAACTTTCGTAGGCGAAGCTCGCGGTAATCGCGGAAACCTGACAAGATTGGAAAAAGGTTGTAACAGGATCGAGCCGCATCTTTTACTCGCTAAGAGCGATTATTCCTCATTTAGTTGAGGGGAGGAATAGCGGGATGTTTTATGTATATATATAGATCGAAGAAAATCGACAAAATCGGCAAGACCAACTATTACGGGAGAAAAAGTTCACGTAGGTCACGTACGGAAGCTGAAAAACGTCTGGCAAACACGGGCTGCAAGTAATATCGTGAGTTTTTGTATTCCTGTACGTACGATCCTCCTTTTCCTCCACTTCCGTTCTCCATTTTCTTGCATATTTCGTTAATGTTATCGCATTTTTCTCCCGTCGTGTCTCGTCGTCGTTTCCTTACTTTTTTCTTTATTTCATATTTTTAATATCTACACATTGTATAATATTTATAATATGTATAATTGTACACCCGGCGTGGTTCACCAAATTTCGTCTGCGTCGCAGACTTTCCTTCTCCGTCTCCTTTTTCACATCAATTATTATTATTATTACTATTATTATTATTATTATTAATATCTCCTCGTAAAGAAATTTGATCGATAAAATTTCTCTCGCCTCGTCTCGTCGCCTGTTTTCACAATTGCAGTGTAATAATATTTGATACGCACTCGAAGGTGGTTTCGATAATTGAATAATTAATGTTCGATAAGTAAATGTGTGTGAAAAGTTTCATACGCTTTCTAATTGCAATACAGTTGTTAGGACTTTGCGCAAAAATCGACTGTCTCTAAATTTTATACAGACGTATATAAGTAAGTTATTCTTTAAAATCAGATGATCGCGTTTAGGAAATTTTTTAAATCGATGGTTTGAGGTCTGCTTGATCTCTCGAGTATACAGAAAGTAACTTCTTCGGGATCGTCAACTTGATGAAGGAACATTATTGTACGATAGCGCGAATTTAACGTGTGTATAAAATCGAAATATTTAAAATTATTTCAATTTCATTTTTGTATCGAAATAAGTATAAGGTGGACGTATTTAGAGACAAAAACAAATCATTTTCAAAGTGTACAAAAGATGATATTTAAATACAAACGGTGAATCAATAACGCTTGAATTAATTTTCTTGCAACAATTCGTTACAGAATACATTAATTAATTAAATGAATTTGCCGGGAGATATTATAGGAAGATAAACCGTGAAGTGTAAAATCGTTGTTTGTGGCTAAACAAAAAAAAAGAGAGAGAGAGAGAGAGAAAAAGCGCCAAAAACAAAACAAAAACAAAACAAAAAAAAAAAAAAAAAAAAAAAAACAATCCCAACTGCCTATTCACGGATAATTATATTACACGCGGCCGAAGCGGAAATAAAATAAAACGGCGAAAAGAGTCCCGGTTCTCGCGTGTGACGCGTTCGCGGGGCCGTCGGCACTTCCTATTATTAAACCGTGGTAAAAAAAAAAGGTGAAAAAGGGTGAAAAAATGATGGAGTTAAAATAGAAAAAATGCCTCCATCTCTTCCGCAACTCTTTCACCACTCTTCCGGCGTGTTTCGTGGCTTTTACTAGGCATTATGCGCACAAGCGAGAGGACCGAAAGTGAAATAAAAAGAAAATTTAAAAAAAAAATAAATAAATAAAATAAAATAACACGAAAGGTAGAACAATTTTATTTCAGTGAAAAGTAAATATATATAATCGCGGTGACGAGGACTCGGGATTTAAGTATGGGAAAGCCAGGACGCGGTAAAAAAGAGGCGTGGAAGTGAATGCCTGGCGATTTTTAGAGGGGAAAGACGCGTATAAAAGGGGGCGGGAAAGCCATCGGTCCAAGAGGGATGCGACTGACAGTCAATTGTTATCTCGGTAGGTGCCTTCGGCCGCCATTGATCATCCAAAAAGGATGGGAAGATACTCCGAACCCTCGGGAATCCGTGCGGAAGCTGCGAGAGAGGAGAATCACGCGAGTAAGTAGGTTTAGGTACTCGTACCTACATCTACGATGGAAACAATTTGTGCATCGGAATATAACTGCAGCAGCAGGCAAGACTTTCCCCCGTCGAGATAAATTCCGATCGAATTAGAGTTTATAACGCGGAAATAAAGGGATCGAAAGTTTGAAGAAAAATTCCAGGCGTCTCAATATCGGAGGAATGGAATAAGAGGGAATAAAAAAATGTAATATGCTACCGAGCTACGTGAAAAAAGTAAAATAACTGGGCCGATCTGCTTCTGTATTATACGCAATACAGGTATGTATGAAATATCGTTATAGCTATATATATATAGACATCGCGGTGGGTGAGAGAGAAGGAAAAATTCTCTCAAGTCACGTCGTTTTCCTGCAGTGCAGCAGCAGTAGCAGCAGCAGCGGTATAAGCAAGGGTAGTGTGCGTGTATAAAAATCTACAAAGAAATTTGCCGAGTAAAGAAAAGGCGAAAAGAAAAAAATTCGTGGCTGAGGGAAAAGTTTAAAGAAAGAGAAAAAAGAGATATAAAGATACCGAAAGGGAGAGGAAAAGGGGAAGCTGGAAGCTCATTCCGATCCACCCCTTATTCGCAAGAAGGGTGTCGGTATAAAAGCGGCGGCACGGCAGCTAGTCTTACGCGATCTGCACGTCCAGTTAAAACAATTATATTGAATTCCGAGAAGCACGCAGTAAAATAAGAAGAAGAAGAAGAAGAAGAAACAGCAGAAAGGCGATTATTACGCGAATTACGTAAATCAAATCGTTAGACAAAAAAGAACGCGGGGGAGTAACGGGGTAAAAAACAGAATGATCAAAAATGAATATTATAAAAATATATATATATATATATATAAAAAAATAATAAAAAAAAGACGAACACGAAGGGCTGGAGGAATTATGATTAGAAGTCTAGGCACGTCCAGCAGCCGTAGAATCGCCACGCGAGAAGAACCAGACGGACAGACATGCGAACAAAGAGGATTCCTCGGGTTGTTTGCTCCTTTTCTTCTCACTCTCTCCTGGTTTTTTATCTCGTTTTTTTTTTTTTTTTTTTTTTTTTTTTTTTTTTTTTTTTTTTTTTTTTAGTGCGCCCGAACGAATTCCTCGCTGTCTCGGTTCGGCTGCAGAGGGTAATAACATTGAAAGTGACAATGGTCGTGTCTTTGGTTCGATTAGCCAATCATCCGACGATCTAGAACGATCCGGATTAATGAAGGAACGAAGATAAATTAACGAGTGACTGAAAGGAATGATGGGGCAAGTTGACTGCTGACTTTGAAAATACTCGATTTCTTACGTTTATACCAATAACAGAATCAGTCATTTGGACAAAGGCTCGATTCAGAATTAAAAAAAAAAAAATTTTCACTAGTTGACCGTAATGAAATTGAGACATCATAATTTATCTGCTTTTATGTATCGATATTTTTGCTCTCCTTTTTTTTCTTGTGACTTAAATTCTCGTTTCGTTGGTAAGAAACAAAAAAGGGATTTTAAATCTTGAGAACGAAATTTTAATGCAACTGAATGTCTCTAGTCTTGACTGCATTATTCTGTTATATGTAATGGTTTCTTTACACTTCAAGGCAAAGAGAGGAAATAGAAAATTGGAAAGTAGCCATAAGAGTGCGCGTACGCAAAATGCAAGTGCAAAATATTTCTCTCCTCGTTTTGTTTGTCTCGCAGGTTTCGTTCCTTGCTTACTACTGGGTTCCGCCGTGCAAGCGCGTGAAAACAGACCGTTTCAAAACGGAGCACGTAACGTCTGTTTATTCAAATTTTACCACAGAGGAGCGGAAGGTGTTCGTTCCTCCCGGCACAGCAATTTGATACCATATTTCATCTACGGCCCCGCGGTATTCCGTTATACCGTAAAAAGAATAAAAACGGTTCAAAAGATAAAGTAAAATGGAAAAAGGTCGAAGGCACGCAGTCGCACGAGTTTTTCTCTCTTTTTTAACGATTTTCAAAGATTTACCGACTTTTCATATCACAAATACCGAAAAATTTCACACAACGACACCCGCAGTGATATCTGCAATTCTTTTTTCACTTACCTGGCTTCGTTAACCGACAAATTGAGAGGCACAGAACGGATCTTCATTCCCGGTTTTCATTTTCGAATTCCCTTTCGCTACACGGTACAAAATTAAAACACTCGCGTCGGTTTTCGAGCCAACGAAGCACATCCGCTTTCAAATTTTCCGGCTACTTTTATGGATTAGCCACAGTATCTGAGTTTCGCCGGAAAGATTTCCGAGGTTCAAAGTCCAAACCTCGGCACGAATTTAATTAGGGTTAATGATATTCGAGGCGGCGATTGACGTTCGTATAGATTAGCAACATTTCTCACCCTTTCGGAGCCCGTTTACCCAACGAAAATTTCACGTCGTGATGGGGCTGAAATTTTCGAATATCGAATGTTGCCGTCGTCCAGTATAAAATACGCTACTCACGTCGAATTTGATTGCAAAAGTAATTTTTTTTCACGTTTCTTACTCTATTTTCAAATAATGCATGAAAATGAAGGCTGAACAACTTGTGCGAAATTTTTTTGCGCCTTGATGTTCTTCTCATATAAACTTGAAACGGTTATTTGGTTCACTGTTTACCACACTGAATTACTCGCTAATATTTAAAACAGTGTGGATACAGACAATTTGTAACGTGTGATGATTATCGTAATTTCATTGTCATCGTAGAGGAAATTACAATAAAAGGATTTAGGATTTTACTGGTTATCTTATTTTTACTTTTCCTTTTTATTATATAAATAAACTTTACTCGTTAAAACATTAATATAATACGTTTATTATGTACACGTTAAAAAAGTGAATATTGACTTTTACTGCGGCGACTATCGAGCACGATTTCCTTAACGACGAACCTAATTATGGCAATACCCAAGAGGCGAAGTAACAATAAATCCAGTCAACAGCGGACAACCCTTCGGTATTATTCTTCTTAACATCTACGATCATATCACTTTGCGAAAGCAAAACAAATAATTCAGCTCGCGATTAGGAAAAATCGGATATATAATAACATGTTGCTTAAAACAACAAGTGCTCAGTAGTTAAACTTCACCGTGCAGTTCACGGACGGTTAATAATTAACGCATGGCTGATGCGAATAACTTTTTTTTTTTTTAATTTCAAAACTTGGAGCAAACGACCGCAAAAAGAAAAAAACAGTTGAATAACGATATACACTGGTCCTCGTGCATTTCTCAACGCGCATTACTATCACAAGTTATCGAATCTTTTCTCAAGTACAACAGGAATCTCTGTCTGAAACCAATCGCAAACTTTATAGACAGAAAGTGCTGATGAAAGAGCCATTTCCACATATGTTATTTAACGGTCGATATAGCAGATGATTTGCCAAAAGTTAACCGAGTTCTTAAATTATCTCAGTCATTTAAACAGAATAATTTCACCGAATTCTTTAAACGACATTGAAATGCAACCATTTTTCAATAGAGTGAGAACTAGATATCCCATTTCGACTGTAGACATACCTTGGATTATAGTCTAGAATTTGAGCCGTCACTCTGTACTCTGGATCCGCTACTGCACTCTTCCAGAGTTTTCAGAAGATTTTTCATGTGCTTGACGAGGGCGTAACCAGACAAACTTCCCGGTCTAAGCGTTTTACTGTAGCAACTTTTATACAGAGAAGCAAGGTCTTCGCATCTGTAATAATATGAAGATTCGATTCCACATGTTAACATAATTTCACAATGATTGGCATGTGTCTATTGTGTTTATATTGTCATTATACGCGATATAATTTTGGTGCTTACTCTTTTCTATTCGCGCCAGGATTTTTGGCAATGCAAAGCTTGGCGAGAGACCTGAGCAAAAATTGCAGCCTCTGTTCGAGAAGAACAACAAGCTTTTCATCCTCTTCCATCAGCTTTTCGTCTTCAGTTTTCTCTTTGATGACAGATTTTTTTTGCTCATTTTTATTATCACAGACTTCAGAGGTGTCGGGTTGAACTTTGATCCCCTTGTTCCTCTCGTGTAAAATTTCGAGAATGGGTCTACATTGTAGTATTAAATCCACCCCACTCTGATAGAATTTCAATTTACTGTTAAATGTTGTTGAACCTGAAATATGGAGCAACAGGTTTATATTCAATCTGATGAGAATCTATTGTAACCGATAGTCCGTTATTTTATCTTAGACTTGCTCACGCACATTGTGCCTGAAATTCCACCAAAGCGACACGCTCCATTTGTACAGTAAGAAACTCCGTAGTTTGTTCCAAAGACAGTAACAACTTCGCTGCTTTTTCATAATACAGCTTGCAAAGTTGTAAAGTAGTTTTTCTTTTGCTCGGATCGACATCTGTATCCATTTCTCTGTATACGCGATGGTAAAGAGAAGCGAGTCGATGCTGAATATTCGCAGCTCTGAATTGATAAACAGGTTGTCGTGGACCCGGTGTCTCTGTATCGCAATGTTTCAAAGCTTTTTGAAGAACCTCAACTACCTCTCTTTCGAGTTCTTCTTCGCTCTGGAATATTCAAGCGAATACAAATTTGAAGAATCGCGATTAACTGTGATATAATAGGGCACCAAATTCTGTGTCTGAGTGAGACTATTTTATTAGGCAATTTTTTGAACTTTTCACATACCAACCTTATTTTCAGAAGTTGGATAGTCCTGTAACAATGAAGCCATTGTGTATAACGTTGTTGACAATTCCCATGTGACTGTGTCCCAGATAACGGCGTTAGATTTACGAGATCCCAAAACTTGCAGGGCTTTTTGATAGCTGATAAGTGCTTTGTTGTAAAAATGCCTCTCTTGCGTTTGTTGTTTCATGTGAATATGGGCGCAGAGACGCATAAGTCGCCCTGAATTCGAGTGTAATAGAGCTAGATTCGCTTCATCGTGCACTGCTTCAAATGTCTTTACACCAGCCTCCAAGTGTGTCAAGGATTGAGTAAGCAGCGTTTCGACATCCGTGGTTGTATCACTTGCACTTTCTTCTTGCTGACGGCAAGCTAAAACAAGTGGACATAAAAATAGATGGTTGAAAATACAACTTATTATAGCTGGTAAATCTGAAATATCACATACCAGCCTGATTCATGTACAGAACTCCCAACTCATTATGGATGTTTCCTAAACGTCTTAATAAATTATTTCTATCATTTTCAAGAGGCTCTAGTGAAAGCGCTTTTTCATAACATTTATAAGAAGCCTCTAACGTTGCCTCAATACTGTCTAAGGTTTGAGGCAATGGCTCGACACCACCTGCAAATAATCATTTTCATAAATATTAGTTTTCAATGAGGTCAAAGTCAAGGAAGCGAACGTTCATGCGAAAGTCAAAGTACTCAACATACTTCAATTCTGTACTTGCTTAAAACTCACCTGATTTCACATTTTTGACATTGTAAATTTCATTGAGAATTTTTTGGTCAATTACGTTTTTTAGCTCATAATCGCTTCTGTGCTTATCAATGTTATTCCAGTCTTGAACAGTCATAAAACAGCTGTCACCAGCCCTGCCCAGCAGGTAGCTGATCAGTTTATCGTTCTTGATGTGACAAAACGTTTCCAGAATTTCCTGGCATCCAAGAACGGCTAATATGTATCTCAACGATGCCCCGTAATTATTCCTAGAATATTCGTTTTCTGCCAGTACAGCAAAGATTAATGACGCTTTCTCGTATAAGAGGGTCTTAAGATGTGCATTCCAGTTAAGATTGTCGCTCGCTTTTGGGGCCTGCCAAGTAGGCAATGTTTCCACGTTAGATTTACACAGCAAAGCCTTTGGTGTGGCATCCTGAACTGCTGGTTTCGATACGTTCCTGTCTCCCTTCTTGTTTTTCTTTGATTTTCCTTTCTTCTTTGGACTCGTTTCTACATTCGCCGATGAGTCATTTGAGCTTTGACTCAAAGGCACATATGGCATAGGAATAGCTTGGAAAGGTTTTGCCATTCTTGGATGCTCCTCCTCTAATTGTTGCCCGTTGTGTCCACATGCTTCTTCATTTTTTCTTTGCTCGTCGTCAGAGGAATGTTCAGTTGGAAAATACTTCAAGCATTCAAGTCCATTTCTAACGTGCTCCAACGCTGCTCTACACCTCTCTTCAACCGTGCCACATAATGGTGGCGGTTTATACTTTAGTTCCTCATTTGCTCGATATCCTTTCACTGAAATCACATTAAAAACGGTCAGACATGCGTGGAAACTAAATGCATACAAAAAAGTTCTGCCACTAATTGAGGAAAACTTTTTCAACCAACAATATAATGCTTACTAGGAGCCAGGCTCAACGATTTGATGGCCACGCTAACTTCCTCATCAAAGTTGTCTATATTACTTTCTGCATCTTGATTAGCACTGTAATCGCTTTGAGCATCTTCTTCGTCGCTCTGGTCCATTAAGCCAGGGCTGGCTGGGTCTGTATCGGCCGGAATATATATATCCGAAAGCATGTAGTGTGCCGAGGTAACAATTTGAGGATATTTCTTCTTTGCCAGAAGCTCTACGCAGTTTTTTAACAGCATTCTAATGGTTCCTTGCTGCCTACGGTAGTCAGACGAATATTTCATATTCCTTGCAACACGGTAGAGTAACATAGCTACTGGTACAGTGAATGGATTTTGTCCTTTTTCATCGGAGAAATCGGTACAGAGCGAAGTTAAGTCATATAATTTGACAACATCATCATCCTTGCCTTGAATGGAAAAAACACATTTGATTATGATTCCTATTTTCGATAATGCACAGCATCTTAACAATCATAATAATATAAACAAATATAAGAATGCTTTACCTTTGAACAACCAATAAGTGTGCCCAGCTTTTGTAGCATTACTTTTTAGAAAACTTAATATATTTTGGGCTACATCTCTTATGACTTTAGGGCTGAATTTGGAGTTGTCTAAATTGGGTAGATCCTCTGTTTTGATCAGCTCGTACTTCTGGACAATTCCGTCAAGGTGGTAGCACATAACAACTTCTGGTACGTTACACATAAGGTTGTCCAACCAATAATCGATTCCAGTTAAAACATTAATCGGCTTAGCCATATCCCTCAGTCTCAAGCTGATGCAGGGATGAGTCTGCCCACCAAAGATTGGCATATCTGTCCCAATCAGCATTTGGATATTTTCAAAAGTCCAAACAACGTTTCTGGCAAAATTGTGACTGTGATTTGGATCGGGTAATTTCTCTTCTCGTGTTGGCTCGGGCAGCTGAGGTTCCAGAGGCGTAACGGGCAGCTTCGGTTTCTCGCTTTGTTTCGCATTGTCGGCAACAACCAGAGAATGATAAAGAAACTTGGAAACAAGATTTTTTTGCTGTAACGTATTTCTGCTGTTTGTTTTATGAAAGAGTCTCTTTTCTTTGCCTCCCACATTATTGTACACGTGTTCATAAATAAATTTCTTAAGCCATTCCCAGTCGCTCTCAGCCTGGCGCAGCAGATACTTATGAA
Source organism: Diprion similis (assembly GCF_021155765.1). Lineage (NCBI taxonomy): Eukaryota > Metazoa > Arthropoda > Insecta > Hymenoptera > Diprionidae > Diprion > Diprion similis. The sequence continues at coordinate 13,267,281 of NC_060116.1, read as the reverse complement.
TGTCAAAGTCATCGATCAGTAAAGTATTTTCAACTCTATGCACCATCATGGACACTAATCCTTGACTGTAAGGTAATTTAAGGAGCTTCTTAATATTCTCTGCGTCCGAAACAACGTCTACTTCTCCAACGCAATCAGGAAACATATGAGCCATTCGAAAGCTAGAAAATCCTGTATTGTGAGACCAAACACTTTGCAGACCATAACTTTGTGCCGAAGTACTGAGCCAGTTACTCGGTGGTAAATTCAAATCCGTGTTACATTGGAGTGTAGCATAAGAAGCTGGCGCTGCTACCGCAGAATACTTGACAACAGCCGTTGACTTGACAGGCTTCTTGGGCGAGTCTGGAGGCATTCCGTCATCTGTCACTTCCTGAAATAGGAGTATCGTTTATTGACTACAAACAACGAAACAGACTCTGTTTAAACCTTGAACAAAACAAAATCGACCGTCTATGGTAAAAAGAATATCTAGACTTAAGTTTTATTCAATTCTCTCCACTGATTTTTCAACAAATTCCAATGATTCGAAAACGTTGACAACACATTCAAATGTTTTTCTGTTACTTTTGTTAATAACATTCGACAGTCGTTCGTGCTAGATACAGCATTGTTTTCATATCGATCTAACCTATTGTTTTGTAACAAACCAACTTGTTAACTCACCTCGTCGAGGACGGTGTTATCTTTATTAGACATTCTAATCGTTTTATGGAATACCGTCACCGGCCACGACTATACCTTCCAAACATAACTTTTAACGAACATAAACATCACGTCACGACCATCACGCACCATGTTTCATCGCCGATTGTCGAATGTTACCGAAAGTCGAGCGAACGATTATTGTCGGGGGTTCTGGAACCTACTAGCAAAATTGAGGTTATGTTATGCTATGTACGCACCCGATTGGCAAAAGCGCAGCTGCGCATGCACTGTAGGCTCACTACTTCACGCAAATGATGCATGTATTAAACGGTGTGTTTGACCGTGAGATCACTGGCGGAATGCGCGAGTTCGTATGAAATCGTTCATCCATCGAGCACAATCCGAGCACACCCGACTTCTCTGGACCAACTGACGTGATTCTGGCTAATTTTTCATCTCATTGTCTATGCAAGCGTTCGAATATGTCGCCACGAAATGCGCATCAGTCTATTCAATCTTAATATTCAAACAGACAACGTTCTTAAGCGCATCACACTTGCGAGAAGTTACTGAATTCGATACTCAACTCCTACTTGGCTGATTTGAAAGTTGCAATTCAACTGTCAAGTCATATTTTAAAAACTAACCTCACAAAACAAGAGACACTTTGTCAAATATTTTGAAAGCCTTTTTCTACAAGGTGAAAAAAATGCAGGCTCAACAGGATCTGAACGAGAGTCTACCCCTGCCGGCTGAGGAAATGCCGGAGTGCTGGGAAAAGGATGATCGTATGAACTCCCTGTTTGCACAGTTTCGAAACCGCTCTACTAATCCACAGGACTGGGATTCTAAGTACAGATTTTGGCGCGGTATGATAGCAGATTGGTCAAAATACAGGAAACGTTGCAGTTTCTCTCTATCAGAACTGAACAAAGCCTTTAAGCGTAACGGTAGAACCCCGGCCTGCTTGTCGATTGTACTTCAGGAAATGCACAGGTGAAAAACAAACCAGGATATGTCTAAAAATTTGACAATAATTATGAAAACTCGACCGAATTGTTATTGTATTTTTCCTTATTCTTTCAGAAATGGTGAGATTGTTCCAGTGTCGAATTTCATTCGCGAATCCCCAAATTCTTGGGGAGGATGGGCGGTTGACACTCTTGTGAAACGACCATTGTTCTGGTCGTATTCTGTGCTAAAAAATAGCATAGTTGAGACATCGGTAGATCCAGAGACCAGATATGTCCAGTTGGAGACGGTCAAGGAATTGGGAGAGCTGATTCTGTCGACGATTAAGAAAAACGAAGAGAATACCCTTTGTTCTATGGCCGACATAACAAAAAATTGCATAGAGAAAGTGAATATCAAAAACGGTAGTTTATCAGACGACGATGTGAAACTTGCTTTGATATGGTTGCGTCTCAACAAGAAAGCTGCGTTCCATTTTAGTCCTGAACGAGACAGTAACGATACGCTGGTCAAGTTGTCGAACACCAATGTTAAAGAGGTAACAGAGGCTGAGGAAGGTTTGTACCGATTAGAAAAGCAGGAAGAAACCTTGATCAAAAATCTAGAGTTATTGGAACTTGAAAAGGAAACTGTTATGAAGAATGCAAAAGCATATTTGGCCAATGGAATGCGACAAGTTGCCAAAAGCTGTCTACGAAAAAAAAAAGAGCTGGAGAAAAGCATTGAAAAACGTGCAGCTGCCATTCAAAACATCCAAATTATTATCACTAGAGTTCGCGACATGCGTTCTGACTCCGAGGTGAACAGATACTGGTTTTTTCATTAACGACAATGCAACAGAAACACAACCGTATTAAGAAACTGCTGTAAAAAATAATATAAGTCAATAAAATTATCATTATTTTGCAGGTACTTAATTCCTACAAAGCAGGAGCTGCCGCATTGAAGCAAAAATTGGCGGAAGATGGCCTTACCGAAGACAATGTTGCCGATACCATGAATGATCTTTCAGAGGTGAGTTTCAATTAATTTTTTTCTATCTTTAATCCCTACTTTTGCAATTATCTTCTTTGAAAAATGCTACGAAGCTCTTTAAAGTCAACAAAACATTTCTGCGTCCACCCTAATCCAAGTCTTTGTATGGATTAAATCTTAGGTATTGGAAGAATTTAGTGAAGTGCAATCAGTTCTAACTAAACCAGTGGACTACTACGATTCGGATCTTGAAGACGAGTTATCAGAGCTGCTCGCGGAAACAGAACATGATGACTCAATTAACAGCCCTCAAAATACTCCTGGTAAATCACAAAGTAACTCCAACGTAAACGGTGATAAGAAACAACCAAACATTGTTAAAGAATTCTCATCCTTGCGTCTGGAAGGTAATTCTTTTGAATGCAATCTGCCCCTTACACAAGCCCTCTGAATTATAATTTTTTTCTTTTCAATTCACACTGGTTTTCTCTTCTAGACCTTCCGTCGCCCCCAACAAAATACTCACCACCGATTACATCACCTGTACCTTCCCAGGGTGAATAAGTTAATCTGTCATGTAAGTAGCGCTGTGTTGTAACATTGTAAGTTATTTTATTTATGATAACGTTTTCGCGTATATGTATAATAATCATTGTGAATTTGTTACTTTGAAGAAAATCTATTTTTTATCATAAGAGGTTTCAGGCTGGTGATTCCTGTAATTTCAAGCCTTATTTCAGTATACGATTTTATACCTATACATCTATATATAAACATATTTTGACAAACAGCGTACCTCCAATTATTGTCTGATCAAACTGTAACAATCCTCATTTTCCTCTCGTTACCTTTTTAGATTACTAGTCCGTAAATAAAATCAAGTTGCAATTACCGCACAGAAATAAAAGTCTTCCGAAAATCTTCTCTCTCCCACAACCTTGCATTATAAATCAATCCGTAAAATAGAACCAACGACGATTATTCTCCTACCAACAATTTTCCCCTAAATTAGTATCGATTGTTCTGAAATGTTATTAAACTGCACAATCATTTGAAAACATTAAATCCACACCCCCGGAAAAACTTGTATCGTTCTAAATTGAACATCGCGTCTTGAATCCATGCCATGTAAGTGGAGACTTTGGTATAAAGTGAGTAAGAGTATTTGTCGCACGTCCTTTCCCCGTTGCTGGTGTCTACGCCGAGACCAACACTGACGACCCCCATAACGTACCACAAGTCGTTTTTCTTAAATACCAATCCACCCCCGCTGTCACCTTCACACACAGCCGATCCTGAAATCAACAATACACACATTAACAATCGTGTAAAAATAAATGTCTCAGTTCATCGACGATCCTAACAAACCATTTGTGTAACCGGCGCAGAACTTGTCGTTGCTGATGAAGACTGCAATTTCGCTACTGTTGCTCGAAGACTTGCACTGGTTGTAGGATATGTAAGGCAGTGTCAGAGTCTGCAGAACGGCACTGGTCGTGCCTGTTGCTGTCCTACCGAAACCGGCGACTTTTCCAAAGACACCAGGCTCGAGTATCTGCTCACTGAACCCAGACACGTCCAAACAAGCAGGCTGAAGAATGCTGGTGAATTCGAACGGCTGGTGGAGTTCCAGCAGTGCAATGTCAGATGCGTAATTTCCATTTAGTCCGTAATACTGACAATACAAGTAAACATTTTTCACCTGGAACAAGATACGAATATGTATTTCTTGGACTCCATTCGAGGATAAACGATAGAAGAACCGAATATCGTAGTGGAAACGAACCGCAGATTTTCGAACGATTTTGCTATCGTGCAGCGGAGAATCATAATCACGGAATGTGTTTCCGGTAACGATGAAGAGTTTCTCAGGCTTCACCGCAGTCTTGGTATTTTCGTCATAGACGCAATGAGCAGCAGTCAAAATCAGATTGACCTGAATAATTGTAGCACCACACTGAAATTCCTTTTTGGGTCCTTTCTCCGTGTTCTCCTCCAAGTAGAGAGTAGCATGCCACGGAAAGTCGCCGACGGACGCCTTGACTCCATTGTACACCAATGGGGTCTGGTTGGTTTTTGCGACACCGCAAACTAAAAACACGACAGTTACACGTTGAGATCTACGAAGTAGTCTCACTATGGTTTCTTAATTTTCACTTTGTTTGCGCAATCCCAATATCAACCAGAGCTTATTTACACGAAAGCGATCGCCGTGCTTGACTGTTATCTCCATAAATTATTTCTACAACGATTTCATGGAAAATATGTTGAAGTGCAAATAAAAGTCAGCAAAAAATTTGCAGCACACTTTTAAGACGCGGGGCGAAAAATGTTATGAACGGATGCTGAAGCGCTCGTTGAGATAATTCACAGATTTGTTCTAGAAAGAAGTTACCTTTATTATAGTAGGTAAAATTTCGACTAACTTTGTTGAGTCTTGTCTTGTGAATCCAGCTGATCGGAAGGATACGGGATAACGGAGAGATATCGTGAGTCGGTTTCGTTGTATCTTCATTTATTGGAATCAATTATTTTTAACAATATCATGAGTTCGGCACCAGCCATATCTAAAATACAAAACTAAACACCTAAGGAACAAATAAACTGCACTAATCTAACGTGACAGGAATCCAAACTTTCAAAGTCTACCGGAATAAAACAGAAATAGGAAAAGAAATCGCGACATAAGTTAATCAAGCAATAAATAACATCTAATATTTCTGATAAATTTTGCCTGTGAATTATCTCTACGGGACTCCAAACGCACAGGTACTCGTTAACATCTACCCCCTAGCCGACACAAATCTCGTTGCAATTATGGCTGGATCTGAATGATCCCAAAGTCCCTGGGGATATATGTGGTGGGATGGGAATCACTCAGCCTAACTTCGATGTTTGGTATCACATCGCTGTCACCCCGATTACCGGTGTAGACGATCACTTTATCACTGGTAATGTCAACCAGATTAACGCCGGACGCGTTTCCCGCATTGTTGGCAACCACCCTTATTACACCCCCCTCGATTCCAACGTAAATCGTAAGCGGACCTGGTATGCATCTGATGGGGTCCGGCTCCCACCTTCCATTCGCGTTGCACGTCACGGAAGCTCTGCGAGTTGTGAAGGAAGTCGTGTCCATCCTGTATCCCAGGCGACAAGATAATTGCGCTCGTGTACCCGGAGAAACCGCAGAGTCGCAGCTCACCCACTGGCCCTGATGAGTGCAAGACGCCGTCGTCGACGGGGAGTTCAAAGCGCTGCATTTTATCTCTGAAACAGCATTCGTTAAATGATCATCTGCCAATTGTTGATTTGGTCACTGGTCGTGTCGATACTGTTAAGATGGTGAATTCCCGACCCTGATCGGGTTGCTGAACTCATGAACAGTTCCTGCTTACGTTATTATTTCGAAAGACTGTGATTCAAAATCCTCCTTGCTCTTAGGTTTAAATATGATGCACAATTAGATGGATTTCGACTGCTTGTACTCGTGTAGTATACTATGAGTCAAGTCTGGAATTGCAATTGTCGAATCACTCAAATTCTTGTAAATTATACAGAGATTATCCGAATTAATTGGGACCGAGCCTATAGTTTGGATAACCGAAGTACAAGTTTTGTCTGACAGAGTAATAATAATATATACAACAAAAAAAATCAAAAAAGAGTCCTCGTTAAACAGCTAAATACATATTGAATCTCTTTCGAACGCCAAACGATTATTGGTTGGTTTTATGTAGTTATCTATTGTAAATTGACGAACGGCTGCTCCACATTCTTTAGAGAGCAACAATGTATGTATCGCACCAAAGATGGATTTTTTGAGCCAGCTTTCGGATAATTCAGGGTTCGGATAATCGAGGTTCTACTGTACGTCAATAGGAATAAGAGACAGACTGTCTTGTACGACCGTCACATCACAGTGTGACAAGTTGATAGCAGAATTCTGCAGAACCAGTTCATCGACCCATCGACCACTGACACTGTATCACTTCGTTATTCGAATGAAGACTTTCATTTTTCAATTAAATTATCTGCGATAGAATTCACACTCACCAACACAGACGGGTATTTTCGACCACGTTCCTTTAACCCCGCAAAAGACGTCGGTGCTTCCTCTCGCCTTCAAGTTGGGATTGCAGGTGTATACCAGCTGGGTACCAGGTTCCAGTTCAACACCTTGAGGAACGTCACAGTCCAGCTCGTTACTGCAGAGTGATGGAAGGAGCTTCCAGTGGCCGTTACTTGGCTGCGGCGGGGCCACGCAAGATGGCTTCGCCACAGGCGGCCGGGATGACGGTCTAGGAGTCGGCGGTGGCGTCGGCGTCGGCGTCGGTGTCAAGGGAGTAACGGTTTCCGGAGTGGTTGGACCGCCGCATCGCAGTGGATCCTCGTCCGAGCCGTCGGCACAATCGCGGACTCCGTTGCAGGGGAGGTCGCCGTCGATGCAGGCGCCGTAATTACACCGGAATACCATCTGGTTGCAGCTTTAATGGAATTCGAAAGGGGTTTAAGTCGTCTTCATTATTTATCTATATAAATATTACAATAAATCCTACATTTTCCGCCACATAAATTCGGAGCGAGCACACAAAAACCGACCGAAAAACCTACTGTCCCGTTAATTTTAGAGGTGGGACCAAGGTGGCCCAAGAATAAAAACGTAACTATAACATCATCATCGGCGTGCAAGTTCTCGTGAACTAGGTTAATTGACACGACTCGATTAATGTCTCACTTCGAAGTTTCTCCTGGGACCTAAAGTAGATTGCCGTGATAGTTTGATAATAGCGCATCGTGCCTCAAACCAAGATACGATCCAGTGAGAAGACATCGCAAAGGGGTCGAAAAAATCTCCTCCACTGAGATACTTGTATAGTACCTCTTCAAGATGTGCTCCCAATGGGTCTAGCAAGGCTCATGAATGATTGTACCAGTACAATAAAAAAAACACAACGAAAAAAATCTCTTCAAGAAACCAGGTTACACATGTGACGATCTCTGTAAGGCTGAGTTCACTGTGCGAAGAATAACGCGGTTATATGATGAATCCCGTATGTTTCTGGAAAACCAATTGCAAAGACAAATCTGAAGTGCAACTTACGGAAAGGATCCGCAGGCGAGGGCAGTTTCGTCACTCCGATCGGCGCAGTCGACGGTCCCGTCGCAGAGAGACGTCGAGTTAACGCATTGTCCATTCGTGCACTGGAAGTCGTCAAGACCACAGATCGCCTCAGGGTCAGCCACCGAAATACCCGGACACCTCGTCAGTGTTTCGTCGCTGTTGTCGATGCAGTCCTTGACGCCGTTGCAGACCGCGTCTCCGTCGACGCAGGCCCCGTAAGTGCACCGGAACGCGTAATCCGGACAGGTCAGCTCCGGTTTTGTGCATTCCACCTGGTTCTCGTCGCTCTGATCCGAACAGTCGGCTCTTCCGTCGCACAGCAATTCGCTCGCGATGCAATCGCCGTTTTGACAGGTGAACTGGTACTCTCTGCCGTAAGGTTTTTGTCATTTATTTCGGAAATTCCGTGCCGTCTGGAATATTCGAGTCGAACCACGATATCCACTTACCCGCAATTCCTTCTGCTGACATCGTTCGGTTGTGAATTTCTAACGACTTCTTGAGTGCTACCGGATGCGAAAAGGGCTGCGCACCGAACATTTCGGAGAAAGAAAAATTTCAATAATTAATGCTTATGCTTCTTTGAATTTTTTACTTCCAGTTTTTATTGACTGTTGCTGAATAGTTTATCTCTTTCAGTCATGCAAATATCGACAAAAGTTCACGGTCATTTCGCCGGCCAATAAACGGAAGATCAACCGCACGCTAACCGGTTACACAAGTCCTCCAAGTTTTTGTTTCGTCCTTCGTATTTGTACGGTTTCGAGATAACGCGATCAGTAGCGATGATTGCATGCGAGCGGATTCACAGAATGTAATCATTGAAAATCATTCTTCTCTCGGGCGGACAAGATGACGCCAGTACGATTGTTTGTAATCCGGTTCAAGTCTGTTTTACGGATTTTCCAACTGCCGGAGAGAAACGGGTCTTTTTCTACGGCGATTTTCCTGAGAACGTGTTGAGTCAAGGATAAACGGCGGCCGTCTACATGTATTGCTCGGGTATTCCCGGTCGGCCGCGAAAAGCAGTCCGGAGAGTAAACATTCGTTATTTAATGAGATTGAGAAACACCACGAACCGTATCGATTTTGTTTGAAATCTCTGATAACTGTTGACCGATATGGATCGCGACGAATACAAATACGTTTTACATGTATTGATGTTTGCCTTAGATAAATATGAACCACAATATTTTGGAACTGAGAAAGAACTGCAGATTTAAAGATCCGTTTTTAAGTTTTCAGCAAAAACGATAGTGAAAACTGTCGCGCGTTTGAGCAATGAACTTGGTTGCCACGTCTTTCACAAATCTGTAATGTGATGTGATTGTTCGATTTCAAGTTGAACGCAGTTGTCTTCGTACGCCGTTACTACAAATACTTATGGTGAAATATTTGCTAAAAATTAGAGTAAAATGAATATTTTTCCCATGTTACCGAGTGATATTGAATTTAGAAAGTTCAACTCACGTTACGTTAGGATAACAATCTGTATTATTTATGCATACGTGTAAAAATGAACATATTTGTATCTCCATCACCTGTACACTAATAACAACCATGACGTCAGTTACTCACCACAAACGAAAGTTAGGATCGCAGCACGTCTGACGGCGAATGTTACCGCCATTATCGCCTCACGGACAGTTATCAGTTGTAGTAATTAACAGCAGTCGAGTTTCAAGGAAATCCCAAAAAAAACCTGTTCCGGAATGTCGGAACAGCAAGAACTACGTGCTGGCTCTTCGCGCGCTGCTGCAGCTAACCAACCAACACGCAGAGCGGTCAGCGTCGACTGGAGAGTTTGAGATAAACACGTACGGTTGGACTCTATGCTAATGGGAGAAAAAAATGTGTAGAAGTGTAATAAGAATAGTCATAAGAAGAAGTAATTCCCCGCTCACAATCAGAAAATCTCTGGCGGGGCTTTGCTGCGCGGCTCGTGCGCGTTCGAGACTTTATTAAGAGTGTTTGATTGATATCATGTGATTCAATGGAAGGTATCATTCAAACGTTTTCACTTTTCACGAAATATACACTATACGTGTAATGCAGATTTTCCGAGTCCCGTTCGCTTGATACGTATTGCAGTAGAAGTACTGCTGATACGTTGTTTAGAATCTGCACATACGAGACTGCATGGATGAGTTTGAAATTTCGAGAACTCGTATTTCTGGTTTGTTTCACATTCGGGTAGTTGAACCGTTTGCTAACGTTTTATTGACGCAACGCCGACTGGAAAATTAGCAAAATTCAACTGAGGAGAAGCAGAAGTGTTGTACTTGCTTGGTAGAGTTTGAAACAATTAGTAGCGGAAGCTGACGTTGGAAAGTCGTTGATCTGAAGCAGCTTTTGTCAATGAATTGTCTTTGTTTCAAATGATGTTGACAAAATTTTTCGAAAATTGAACCAAAGTCTTCAAATAAAAGTCAATTATAACAGTTAAACAGCAGATAAATTGAATTTTTCCAAGTTTTTCAATTCTTGGAAGGAATTGTTTTAATTTATACATTTTCTGACAAATTTTAGATCCAGTAAGTTTCAAAACGGTACAACGAAATAAATAAAATGCCAATCTGCTCGCCCAGAATAAAAATAATATTTCCAATTGAGGGGAATCAAGTAGTTTCCTACAATTCCTGCCGAGCTGTGGCCGTCTGAGTTGCAGTTTCCTCAACTCACCGCGAAAACTACTGGCTGCCTTCTCGTAAGCAAATTGAGAGAATCCTGCACAAATTTACACGTACCTGTAATTCAAGAATTCGCCGTCAGGTTATACACAATTCGTATGACAGTGGCCCGGACCGTCCTCCATGTATGTTCCAATTCCATAGAGGCCGCAGAATAAAATCCACGAAGTTGCACCGTGTGTACCGACATTTGTACCGTGTTTCCCTGGAGTGACGAATAAAGAATTTCCAGTCTTCAGTATTTCATATTTACGCTATTGCAGTACAAGTCATTCTTGTGATGCTCCGGGCATCTTTTTCACCAGCATCAGTGTTGTCCCGCACGACGCTCCAGTGAATCGAGGGTACTTAATTGAAGACTGATTGATGAATCGATTCTTGGAAATCCTAACTATATATTTTCAAGTTGAATACATAAAATTTTGTGACAGCGTTACAAAAGTATTATTGTTCGTTGTAGTTTATAAATTTGAATCTTTAAAGCAGTGAGGTTCATATTGCTTATCAATTTATTTGTCGATTTTGTCAGAGTATTATTAATAGTTGATCAGGTTCAGATATTTGGTTGATACTTAAAAGGAAGTCTTGTACCACGCTTCAACGGTTCAGTCACTGGGTCAGGAGAGGTTTATTTTGTATGGGAATTGAAAGCCTGTTGAGTGGCTAAAACTCGTAGTTACGGAAAAAATGCACCATTTTAGGACCAAGTAAGGATCTCACGAGAACCTCATTTGACCCTAGAATGCTGCATTTTTCCGGCAACTACGAGTTTAAGGCGTTAAACAGGCTTTCAATTCCCTTACAAAATAATCCTCTCCTGAATCTCAGAAACCTCGCAACGGTGGAACTTGGAGGTTCTAAGCAGGCGTTAAATTTCGACTCGGGTAATTACAATTATGAAACTGTGCTAATACGCAAGAAACAGTTCTTGAATCATGTCAATCGGCGTATTTATTTATACGAGAAATCAGCCGATTGATCCACGAAAAGTAAACGTAAACCCTGGTGAAAAGAGCGTAAGCTTCGCTGTCGCAAGTTTTGTCTACGTTCAACGTATTCTTGTTCAAACGGAGACTCAAAATTCCCAAAATGTGCCACTTTCCTGCACTCTGAAATACCAGACCACCGCCGCTGTCCCCTGGGCAAGCGGCTGTTCCTGAAATTCATAACTGAAATCAAATTTCATCCGCTTGCGAGGTATTTTATCGAATTGAAATCGAACTGCAATATTGTACTACCGCTTTGGCCTTCCCCGCAAAACTTGTCAACCGTTAGATACTTTCTGTTCTCCTCGCTACCCATGGACAGTCCACATGTTTTGTAAGACACGTAGGAAATGTTCGTAGTCAATAGAGTTGCGCTCGACGAGGCGGTATTCGTTCCACCATATCCAGCAAATCTTCCAACTGAGCCAGCTTCCAGCAGCTGGTGACTAAGACCGTCAAGATTCATACAAATCGGCATCAAGATGTCAGACAGCTGAAACGGCTCCCGCAACTCGATGACCGCTACGTCGGAACCGTAATTACCGCCATTGCCCAAAAATTCGACAGGGACGTAGATGCGTTTCACCTGAGCAAGAAATTTCATAAGTTGCTATTCGCACGATATTTGGAGGAAAAATTCAAGTATAATGTATCTCTGAAGATCTATCGCCATTATGCCACTAACCGCAGCCTTTCGAACGACCCGTGAATCGTGAAGCGGAGAGTCGTAATCTCGGAATTTGTTTCCGGTAACCACGTGAAAGCTTTCGGGAGTCTCGACCATGTTCGATATCTCGTCATAAACGCAATGGGCGGCGGTCAGCAGGATGTTGGTCCGAACTATCGTTGCGCCGCACTTGAACTCTTTGGTACCCAGCGAATTGTTACTCTGTTTGTACAGCGACGCGTGCCACGGAAATTCTGAGACGTCGGCGGATTTTCCATTCAGTATGGTCGGTGTCAGCCGGATATTCGTCATTCCGCACTCTGAAATCAAATCCAAGGGATGCGTGTTTGCAAGGGACGTAAAATCATAATTTCAAAAGCTTGTCAGATATGCGATTATACGAAATTCGACATCGTTGCCGCCTACTTGAGACGCAGGTTATCGGTCTTGGCTCCCATTCGCCATGCGTATTACATGTCACAGTTTTGCTGCCGGAATCCAGAAGACTTGAATCCTTCTTGTAACCAGCGCGACACACGAGTTCGGCCGTGGTGTTTGGTCGCACTGAAGAGCCACATGCTGACCAATCATTCGATCGTTCGCAACTCGTTATCATCGAAACAGATTCCAAGGATTTGCAGGTGATTTCTGTAAGATACCTCAGTTACTGACGCACATTACAAGCGAATGTTCGATGGCCAGCGCCCCTACCGTACAATGTCTTATCACTATTCTTTGATTTCCACAAGGAATCGCGGACAATTGCGGAATATGGCGAGAACGAAGAAATCGGATGTTGTCGTTCAACGCCGTTCCATACCTCACGGTGCATTGTTTTCGCGCAATCACATTAATTGCGTACGGGAACAAACAGAACAATATTTTATAATGCCACGAATAGCTGGATGCTGAGAGCTTGAGCTTGTTCCAATATATACGTAATAAAAGAATGGCGTACGGTGAGAAAAGTATGAAACCGCAACTTTGAAATCGAAGGTATTCTTGCAAATATTTGTAATGGAATAAGAGACAGTCTATTCTGCAGGACCCGTGCACCTAGCTACTGGTACTGATGCTGCGTCACTTCGTTAGTCGAACGAAGACTTTCATTTTCGAATTAAATCATCTCCGATAGAATTCATACTCACCAACACAGACGGGTATTTCCGACCACCTTCCCGTAGATTCGCAGTAGACTTCGGTTCTTCCGTTTGCCTTGAAGTTTGGATCGCAGGTGTATTGCAGGCGGGTACCAGGATCCAGCTCACCATTTTGAGGGTTGGGACAGTTCAGCTCGTCGTTGCATTGTGATCGATGGAGCTTCCAGTGGCCGTTACTTGGCTGCGGCGGGATCTCGCAAGACGATGACCTCGCCGGAAACACCCGGGACGACCCCGTACCGGTCCGCGGTCGCGTCGGCGTCGGTGTCCAGGGAGTAACGGTTTCCGGAGTGGTTGGACCGCCGCATCGCAGGAGATCTTCGTCCGAGCCGTCGGCACAATCGCGGACTCCGTTGCAGGTGCGGTCGCCGTCGATGCAGGCGCCGTAATTACACCGGAATACCAACTGGCTGCAGCTTTAATGGATTTCGAAAGGGCTTTAGATAGTCTTCATTATTTATGTATATAAATATTATAATAAATCTTACATTCCCCGCCACATAAATCCGGAGCGGACACACAAAAACCGACCGAAAACCTACCGTCCCGTTAATTTTACAGGCGCAACCAAGGTGGATCAAGGATAATCACGTAACTATAACATCATCATCGGCGTGCAAGTTCTCGTGAACTAGGTTAATTGACACGACTCGATTAATGTCTCACTTCGAAGTTTCTCCTGGGACCTAAAGTAGATTGCCGTGATAGTTTGATAATAGCGCATCGTGCCTCAAACCAAGATACGATCCAGTGAGAAGACATCGAAAAGGAGTCGAAAAAATCTCCTCCACTGAGATACTTGTATAGTACCTCTTCAAGATGTGCTCCCAATGGGTCTAGCAAGGCTCATGAATGATTGTACCAGTACAGTAAAAAAAACACAACGAAAAAAATCTCTTCAAGAAACCAGGTTACACATGTGACGATCTCTGTAAGGCTGAGTTCACTGTGCGAAGAATAACGCGGTTATATGATGAATCCCGTATGTTTCTGGAAAACCAATTGCAAAGACAAATCTGAAGTGCAACTTACGGAAAGGATCCGCAGGCGAGGGCAGTTTCGTCACTCCGATCGGCGCAGTCGACGGTCCCGTCGCAGAGAGACGTCGAGTTAACGCATTGTCCATTAGTGCACCGGAAGTCCTCAAGACCGCACCTCGCCTGAGGGACAGCCGCCGAAATACCTGGACACCTCGTCAGTGCCTCGTCGCTGTTGTCGATGCAGTCCTTGACGCCGTTGCAGGCCGCGTCTCCGTCGACGCAGGCCCCGTAAGTGCACCGGAACGCGAAATCCGGACAGGTCAGCTCCGGTTTTGAGCATTCCACCTGGGTCTCGTCGCTCTGATCCGAACAGTCGGCTCTTCCGTCGCACAGCAATTCGCTCGCGATGCAATCCCCGTTTGAACAGGCGAACTGGTACTCTCTGCCGTAAAGTTCTCGACATTCATTTTGGAAATGCCGTACCATCTAGAATATTCGAGTCGGATCACGATATCCACTTACCCGCAACTCCATCTGTTGAAATTGTTCGGTCGTGAATTTCTAACGGCTTCTCGAGTGCTACCGGATGCTAAGAGTGCTACGCAACAAGAATTACTATCAGAGAACAATTTCGTAAACTTGATAATTAGTCGGCTTCAAATTCATTATTTCTAGCCTCAGGCTAATGGAAACTTTTGGATAACGCATAAATTGTTTTCCATTCATCGTGCGAAGTCTGACGCCATGATGAATTTCCGCTGTTTCTAAATTCGCTAACTGCGATTTTTTTGAGATAAAAAAAAATCCGGCATTCTCTTACTACGCCCCCCCCCCCCCCCCCCCCAATGTGTATTTATCCTTGCAGAACACTAGTATCATTCGTCGCACAAATGACCCTGGGGTCTCAAAGTGATGATCTGAGAATTTCGTGGATCACTCATGTTCTTTTTGTTCGCTTTGTCGACGTTCTCTGAAGTCTTATACACAAAATCCATCAACTAGAAGGTTTGGAAATCTATTGGTCGAATCAATCAGTTCATTCGGGGAATGAAGTGTTTTATCATCGAGACAAATCGGCCAAATGTTACTTATATAAATACACACGTGATTCCATCTAATTATGGTGCTTTTGGAGGCAGCGCCGCGAGGGAGTAAGATACAACATTCTTGAGAAAATGCGGAGTTGTGAAATTTGGGAATGATGAAAATCCATTACATAAGCTTTAGAGATCGTACGATAAACGTTAAAAGCCGAGTTAAAAGCGTTACGCGTCGCCAAAAGTTTCAAAGTGTCTGATGCAAATATTTTCGAGATGATGATTTTAACTCAAAAGTCAATCTCTTCTAATCGTACGAAAGTCGTCAAAAGTTCACGGTCAATATGCCGGATAATCAGCGGTAAGTCAACCGTGCGCTAACTGATTACACAAGTTTTAAGCGCATTTTTTGTCCACTGAATGCGCAGTGTTTTTATGGAGCGCGATCAGTAGCAATGATTACGTGCACACAGATCTGGAACGTGAGAATTGAAAATTATCCTTCCGTCGGGCAAATACCACGATGCGAGTATGGTTCTTTGCAATCCAATCTTCGTATGTTTTACAGGCTCCTTGACTGATGCTGGAGACAAACGGGTCCTTCAAAGCTATACATCTTCAAATTAGCCTGGCTGTTTTGCAAGTACGCGTGTTTTTACGAATTTCATACACACGCACACACGCAAGTGCAGAAGATAACTGTTGTTATCTTCTCCCCTAACCCCCGTATTTCTATTTCTTATGATTGATACTTCTGAGAAGATGTTGAGTCGAGGAGAAATCGCGTCTACATCCGCGCATTGCCTGGGTATTTCCTCTCGCTCGCGTAAGGCAGCGCAGAGAGTAAACATGATATTTTTGTACCGAGTTCAAGAGGAGAAGGTTATCGATTCGTCGCGTGTGTTTTTTCGCGACTCGTCAACTGATTCACCGATTTGGATGAATTTTATGCATTTTACCTGAAAGTGCTTGCTACGCTGCACTGGTGACATTTGAAATGGAATTTTCGAAATGACGTTGGTCCGTTACCAGCCAGTTTTGGAAAATCAAAATTTCCATCTCAGCTTAAATTGTCGTCGTTTATCGCCGTTTGCGATCTGAATTGAACGATTTGCATGATTTGTACTCGCAGGTAATAATCCACCGAGCCAAACTTCGTTGTAGAAAAAAGAAAATACAATGCGGAGAATAAAAGAGAAATAAAAAAAAAAACGAAATTAAAAACTAATCAGTACAAATATTCAAAATAAAATATGACTGACATAACGAAACTTACCGAAGATACCTTTGCTCTCAAAAGAACAAAATAATTTTCCTATTCCTTACTTATGAATTGATGAATTCAATCAACTTTTCGGAGTCAGCGTGAAATTTTGATTGTAACAAATGATTGAAACTATAATTACATTGAATAATTATTATCGAGAAGGAAAACCATTTTATATTCTAATGTCGTCTATCACGTGTGAGCGTATGAAATGTAATCAGTATGAAATTTTTACGATTTGGATTGGGATCGATTTATCAAATCGTGAGGAGAAACAATTGTTTCATTCATATCAGATCGATGAAGTGAGTAATTTCTTCGAAGTCGGTCGTATATTTATTTTTATTTTTTTATTTGATTAGAAATCACCGTATCAACAGCGGCCGTATCAAATTTCTTCAAATTCCCTGATAACCTTTGACCACTATGGATTGCAATAAGCGCCAATACTTTTAATGTGTTATAATATTTAGAAACTGAGAAAGAATAGCTTCGTATTTTTCCCACATTCACACATTGAAGGATATTCTCATCCAACTATAAGATTGGAACAAGCCTAGCGTGTTTTGACTTCAAGACGACACTCGAATCTGTTACACGTTCGAGCAATGAACATTATTGCTGGACTTTCGCGAATCTCTAATGTAATTATTCAATTTACAGTTGAACACGGTTGTTCTCGTACATCGTTATTACTAACGCTCGTCGTGAGATATTTGGTTCAAAGTCTACAGTGGATTGAACGTATATCTCCTTTAGCGGCAGTGGTTACATTTAAAAGAAAAAATTCAACGCCCTTTGGAAGGATAATCATCTGTATTATTTTTGCAATCGGCTAAATGATACGTACACCCGTATCTTCATCGCTACACTTGTAACTACTACGTCATCACTTACCACAAATGAAAGTTAGAGTCACGGTACATTTGACGGCGTATTTTTCCGTCATTATATCCTCACGAACAATTATCGGTTGTAATTATCAATGACTGCAGTGCATCGAACCTTAGGAAATTCAACAAGAACTACGTACTGGCTCTTCGTGCCTGTCACTCAGCTAACCAGCCAACCTACAATTCGGTCAGCGCGAACTGGAGAGTTCGAGATAAATAAGTATGATCGGACTCTACGTTCGAGAGGGAAAAAACCGTCCAAGGTCTGATATCAATAACGATAAGAAGAAAAAAAACACACTTCACAATAGCATCAATCGCAAATGTGGAAAAAATATGCCACTTTCGTCTAGGTTATCAGGTCAGAAAAGTTAAATTTGTGGTTGAGTCGGGAATAATAGTACATTATGCACCGAGGGAATAAAGTCGATGATCATTCCTGGGGGTGCGTTTAGTGCCCGTGTGAATTTCCTCATTTTCGACACCTTAGATAAATTGTTCGATAAAAACGCAAGCAAATTGAATTTTTTTTCCAATCAATGAAATTAATCCCATAAATGCGGGAAAAGAGACATTTCCCTCGTAAATGAGGAAAGAAAGTAAATTTGCGGTGAAGAAGTATAAGAGAAAATCACATCGCCTATTTCATGGTATGAGGACGTATGTATGTGCCAAAAAGGCGAATTTCGTGGTACGAGGGCGTATAACTTTTTTTTTTCGCGGCATTTGCTACAAGAGCAATCAAAACGCATATCTACGAGTATCTCTTCTCCCTGATAGTCACTTCGCTCTTCCCTACGAAATCGTTCTACGAAAAATAAAAATGTGTCGGATTGTTTCTGTTCGAATTGTGTATAGATTGGGGCTATTAAGCCTTTTTCTCGTTCAAAATATGATGACTTTAATATTTGGAGATATATGCAACGTCGAAATCGACTAGGACCTCCTAATAATCTTTTTTTTTTTCATTGTTATAAAGTAATCAGTCTAATTTTTTTTTGTAAATCGAGGAAAGCAACATATAATATCATTTAATAATTCGCTGCGGATATAACAATGGATTCTCAAAAAATAACATCTACCCCTTTTTTCACCCCCTTGAGTGTCAAATTTCTAAAAACGCTATTAGTACTTTTAAGGTATGGAGATAAGAACCCGTTGGAACCAAATACAATATACGTTACAATAATAACGTTTAACCCCTTTCCACCCCCTTTTGAGCCGAATCTAAAAAAACGCGAGAAGTACCTACTTATGAGGTATTCATATTATGAACTGTTCGAAGCAACAACCGAATCGATGTGTCATCGGGTTGTGGAGATATCTTCGAATCCTTAAAAATCATGTTTAACCACTTTTCACCCCCTTAGGGTTCGAATTACTAAAAATCGCTTCTTAGTGGGTGCTTAGGTTCCGAGGTGAATATGCATCCTAAATTTCAATCTGTTTCTTTAAAGTGTTACATGCAAATTTAAATTCTTAGGTATCAATAACAACACTGTCGCACGACAATCAGTCTTGTGACGCGCCAAGCATAATTGTTACCAACGATTCTTGATTCGTATTCACTATCGTCGTCGTTTATAGGGGGCGGGATGAGCATGAAGGATAATACTGATATCGTTGCAAACTGTAAACCACCTTCGATATCCACGGCACGTGAGAGGAAACCTTGGTGTAAAGGGAGTAAGCGTTGCTGTCGCAGGTTTTTTCTCCGTTAGATATGTTCACCCCTAAATTTGCGCTTAAAATTCCCATAACGTGCCACCTTCCGTCGCCGTCAAATACCAGGCCGCCACCGCTGTCTCCTTGGCAAACGGCCATCCCTGGAATTTACAATTCTAATCAAATTTCTTACGCGTGTGAGCTTTATTCTTGATTTAAAATCGAAGTGCAATTTTGTCCTACCGTTCGAGCCGGCCCGGCGCGTCTTCGGGTCCCCCTGGGCCGGTTCGGCCATGTTCGGCCTCGCTTCGCGTGTTTGGGACTTGTTGTGACGTGCACGCGGTAGTACAGCGTCACAGTAGATATCAGCTAAGTATAGGCATTCACAATTACCTGCCACACAGTATATCATTTTCAGTTTTTAACAGAGGTCGAAACTGAAATTGAACTCCATCGCCACGTTGGTGCTACTTTTGCAGACCTGTAGTTTGAAGGATCGATTACAAGTTCATCGAAATTTTTATTGAACCCAATTGTTATGTTATAGACCGGATTCCAGTCGACTATTATTTATTCACGGAAAACCAAAATTCGCTACAATAATTTAAAGCTCGTACAATGACGAAAATCTTAACACAATTTACCTGAGATAAACGTTTTATTTCTTGAACATTCGACTTCTCGATTTTGTACAAGTTACTCTACTTGCGGTTGCACGACAGGTTTGAAGTATCGTCGTGCTGTTCTCAAATGTGATCAGCTTGTGTGATCATTTTTAGCCGTTCGTTCCGCACAACGGGTAATACTGGTATCGTTCCAAATTGAAAAGCACCTGAAGAACCCACGAAATATGAGCGGAAACCTCGGTGTAAAGGGAGTGAGCTGTGCAGTTGCGCGTTCCCGATTCGTCCAAGGTGCGAGCCCCTAAATTAGCACTTAAAATTCCCATGACGTACCACTTTCCATCATTCTCAAAAACCAAACCACCGCCGCTGTCTCCTTCGCCGACGCCCATCCCTAAAATTCGTATAACAAATCAAATTCCAACCTCTTTCGAGCTAATTTCAAAGAATCTAAACCGAGTTGCAATTTTTAGTACCGTTCTCGCTTTTGCCGCAGAACTTGTCGTTTGTTAGAAGCCCCGCATTATCGCCGATACTGTCGGCCATTTTGCACTCCTTGATGGGTACGTAGAAGATGTTCGTTGTCAAAAGAGTTGCGCTCGTCACGCCAGTTCTCGTTTTACCAAATCCAGCGATCCTTCCGACTGAGCGAGACTTCAATATACGGTCGGTGTAACCCTGGATATCCATGCAGGCTGGAATTAGGATTCCGGACAGCGCGAACGCCTCGCGCAATTCGATTACCGCTATATCGGAGTTGTAATTACCCTCCCGGCCATGATACTCGCAAGGAAGGTAGATGCTTTTCACCTGAGCAGAAAATACCGCAGAATCAATATAAAATGTGTCTGCAATCGAGAAGACTCGTTAATATACAAACGACTAACCGCAGCTTTCCGAATGAGATGTTCATTGTTAAGCGGACTGTCGTAATCGCGGAAATTGTTGCCTGTGAGAACGTAAAATTTTTCAGGTTTCTCGATCACTTGATAATATTCATCGTAAACGCAATGGGCGGCGGTCAACAAAATGTTCCCCTTGATGATCGTTGCGCCGCACTGGAACTCCTTGGTAGCCTGAGACGGTGTTTCCTGCCTGTAGAGAGTCGCGTGCCATGGAAACTGTACGATGTCAGCTGCAACTCCATGCACCACAGTCGGGGTTAACTTCGTATTCAATGCTCCGCATACTGGAACCAAGTTCAATAATTAAGGATTACGTGATTACAACGATCCTGAAACGATTGTTTCAATCCCTGTTAAAAATGAGTTCGTTCTCAGTTAGACATTGTTGCCGCCTACCTGGGACGCAGGTGATCGGGTTGGGCTCCCATTCTCCATTCATGTTACATGTCACAGTTTTCCTGCCAGCCTTCCCGAGACTCGAATCCTCTATGAAAGCAGAGCGGCACGCTAGTGTGGCCGTGGTATATGCCAGCGCTGAAGAATTACACGGTGTCCGATGGTTCGACCGGTAGCAAGTCACAAACATCGAATCATCGTCCAACGGGGGACACATGATCTCTGTAAAACGAATTGATCAATTCCACGTTAAAAAGATATATTTGATGACCTACGCCTTCACCGTGCCCTCAGTGTCTCATCGAGACCTATTTATTCCCGACTCAATCGCAACGTGAACTCTTGTGAGCTGAAAAGTGAGACGAAAGTGGCATGTTTTTCCGTCTCAACTTTCGCGGGAAAAAATTACACTTTTCTTCCGCATTTCGGGAAAAATGGAGATTTGTGGCACATATTAATAGAACATGTTACAAATTCATGTGCAACATCCTTGGCAAAATAAAGTTCTATATGTAACACAGAAATAAAAGTCTACCACTTCTTTGTTACGTAATTATACAATTATATTTTCTACACGTAAGGTGCATGACCAACCAATGCAGTTGGGAATCGCTGACCAGCGTCCCGGCAGTACGCAGTAAACGTCGGGATTCCCTTTCATTCGAAATCCAGGCCTGCAACTGTATGTCAGTGCAGTTCCAAGTTCCAGAGCTGCGCCCTCAGAAATACTGCAACCCTTGTCGTCCTCGCACGGATTCGAACGAAGCCTCCGTTCTCCATTGGCAGGCTGTAGTGGTGCGAAGCAGAATACGCGTCCCTGATTCGACTGGTTTTGCGGTTGTGACCAGGGCTCGGCCGAAATCGGACAAGTGCACGCGAACTGCGTTATGTTCGACGTTACTACCGATGATGGCACAAGCGGATCAGCGGACGCTGCTGGCGGCGAGCTGTTTTAGAAAAAATCGAACCCTCGTACAGTGATGTGTTATAACGTGAAGAAG
Source organism: Diprion similis (assembly GCF_021155765.1). Taxonomy (NCBI): domain Eukaryota; kingdom Metazoa; phylum Arthropoda; class Insecta; order Hymenoptera; family Diprionidae; genus Diprion; species Diprion similis. The sequence continues at coordinate 13,245,291 of NC_060116.1, read as the reverse complement.
AGAGATAGCAAATTGGCGAAATTTGTTGTGACGTATCTCATCTACAACTTCCAGAGCATAGTAATTGACGCAGCACTGTTAAACATACAATAATGAAGCCGGCCCATAAAAGCGTGACGAAAGAACTTACTTATGGGATTCGCACGGAGGGTGAGATTTGTTTCGTTCTAAATTGAACATCACGTCTTGAATCCAAGTCACGTAATTGGAGACTTTGGTGTAACGCGAGTAGGAATTTTTGTCGCACGTCCATTCTCCGCTGCTAGTGTCTACGCCGAAACCAATACTGACGATCCCTAGAACGTACCACAAGTGATTTTGCTCGAATACCAATCCACCCCCACTGTCACCTAAGCACACAGCCGATCCTAAAATCAACAGAGAATTAATAATCGTGTACGAATACATGTCTCAGTTCATCGACGATCCTAACATACCGTTTGTGGAACCGGCGCAAAACTCGTCGGTGCTGATGAAGAGCTCCTTATTGGCAGCGTTGATCGAACGCTTGCACTGGTTGTAGGATATGTAAGGCACGGTCAGAGTCTGCAGAACGTTACCGGTCTCCCCTGATGTTATCCTACCGAAACTGGTGACTCTTCCAAGGACACCAGGCTCGAGTAACAGGTCCAGGCTGTTAGAAAAGTCCAAACAAGCGGGCAGAAGAACATCAGAGAGCTCGAACGGCTGCTTAAGTTCCAGCAACGCGATGTCAGCTCTGTAGTTTCCCAAGAGTCCGTAATACTGACAATTTATGTGGATGTTTTTCACCTGGAAGAGAATGCGAATATGTCTTCTTAGCACTCTATTCAGGAAGAAACTGCGGAAGAATCGAATAACGTAGTACAAACTAACCGCAGCCTTCCGAACGATTTTGGGATCATGCAGAGGAGAATCATAACTTCTAGATGTACTTCCAGCCAGAAGAAAGAGCTTATCAGGGTTCTCCGTGTATCCGAGTGTCTCGTCGTAGACGCAATGAGCTGCCGTCATGACCAGATCGGGCCGAATAATTGTAGCACCGCACTGATACTGTTTCTCGGCTGTCGTTGACGTTTTGTCTTCTTTGTAGAGGCTCGCATGCCATGGTAAGCCGCCGACTGACGACGCGACTCCGTTAGATCTGAATGACCCGTTATGGGCTGGTAGAACACCGCAAGCTGAAAGCACGGTGAGTAGACGCAAATTGAAATGTGCGAAAAACCATCAAGTTTCACTGAGATGTTTCGGTTCGCGATTAGTTGGAGCGATTTCAAGATCGAGTAGAATAGCATAACAAGAGCGTGTGAACGATTGTTAATTCTACAATGCAGACATTTTGATCCTTATCAAAGCCCGTTTCCATTTTTTAAAATGATGTTCGTTCCTTCAAGCATTGGTCATAATTCTTGAATATAAAATCCTAGCAGATCAAAAAAATGCTGTGCTTCTCTAAAACTCACAAGAATCAGACATTTTCAACGCTAGATGAAGTACATATCGGAATATAAGTTATAGTATAAGTGTGACCCAGTGTTTTTGAATGAGACATGTTTTGACTTCACTTCTTTTTGAATAGCATTCTAAGGTACCGTGTTATGCCTTTGAAAAATCAATACGTTTATTCATTAGTACGAAATTATCTGTAACGATGTCATATTGTATGAGTTTCGCGGCAGACATATCTGAAATACAAAATTCAATATCGAAAGAAGCGGAGGAATTAGAATAATAAAAGCGCTGTGAAAATTCAAACTTTACAAGTAGCTGCTACCCTGATCGGTCTGTTGGATAATGTGGATCATAGTCACCAGCGAATGAAAGAAACCGCAATAGCACGAGAAATAATTCCAGGAGAATGAGTTAGTCGAGCAGTAATTAATGAGGAGTGTTTTGGTACGAAATAGCTGTTACTCCGCTAACCGATGTAGACGATCGCTTTATTGCTGGTAACATCGTCTGCAGGCTAATTACACCGTTCACATTACCACATTTTTGAGAAGCACCCTCATTACATCGTTATTGTTGTACCTGGTACGCATCTGAGGGGAATCGGTTCCCACTCTCCCTTGGAGTTGCACACGACGGCGTCTCTGCGACTCGCTGAGGAACTCGTCTCCTTCCTGTATCCCTGCCGACAAAATAGTTTGGCTTCAACACCCGAAGACACCGCAGAGTCGCAGCTCACCAACTGGCCGTGAAGAGAGCAATCCGCCCGCGTCGACCGGGAGTTCAAAGCGCTGCATTTTATCTCTGTAACAGCATTCGTTCAATTATCATCTGATCATTTTATCACTCATGCACATACCGGATTTATAAATAGTAACAACGCCGGCATGAAAATTCATTGGCTTATTTGAAAATTTCGGAATATTCTATGAGGAAGAATTGGGACTCCGTTCGCTCTTTGGTCCGCGTTCTCGGAGCCTACGTATCCGGCGAAGACTCGGGTTCGCGGACTGAAGAAACCTTCTCTGGCTTTACCACAACCATTTGTCTCTCCCATTTCACTGATTTTCTGTTTCCAAAAGCCACGGAATCACCTCGTAATAAAGGCACCTTGGTTTCAACTCGACGGTGAAACGCTGATGGAGGAAGTGCGCAGGAGCGATTCAACGGCCACTGCTATTGATACTTCTACGAAGACCTGTATTTTTCCGGTAAAATGACCTCAGACGGAATCTGGACTCACCAACACACTCGGGAATATCTGACCACAATCCTCTTCTATCGCAGAACACGTCAGTAGGTCCGCGTACTTCGTAGTTGGCATTGCAGGTGTATACCAGCTGGGTATTAGGATTGACCCTAAGATGTTGAGGAACGTCGCAATCCTTGTAGTGGTCATCGCAGAACTTTCGATGGAGCTTCCAGTGGCCGTTACTTGGCTGCGGTGGCACCAGACACAATGACTGGATTGTTGCTTCGGCTATTTTCAACGAAATGGCCGATTGAACCGGAGTTGCGTAGACGCTCACATCATCACTGGATAGAATAAAGGTATTTTGAATAATAAATAAAAATACATTTTCGAACGTAAATAGTTAATGTTGGTGATACGTCTGTCGATAGTTAAAGACCATCGGCCCTGAAGCCGTAAGCCACAATTGTTGCGGCCCTGCTACTGTCAGAGCAGCAATAATCATAGCAACATTACTTTTATGTAACGTACATGTTCTCTCTATGCGTACATGCAATTCCGACGTAAAATGAAAAAGGTTCGAATTTAAAACGACTCGTTTGATGGATCATGAGAAAGTTCCTCTACGGACTGGTTGAACATTTCCGTGATTCATAAGCAAGGTATCTTGGCAAGGAACCTCGTCCATGCCGCGTATCTCTGTCGCAAACTACGACCCTCCATCTTTATTGAGAAACTTGGGTTTTCAAGACAAGGTCCGGTAAAGAGACAGCTTTGAGGAGGTTTCAAATCTCTCTGCAAACATCAAGGCCTGTTAAGACATCGTTAAATTCTGCATTCGAGAAGTCTGACAGGACTCGTTTTGGGTCTATCAAACGTCCAACGGAATAAGTATGAATGTCAACGCGATGATCGCTTCCGCAGATGACCTCGTTGCAGGTGTCTGGAGAGTCGATAATGACAATTTTGAAACTCTTACGGCGAGGATCTTCTTCCATCGTTCAGCGATTCTCTCTTGGTGCGAACCCCGTCTCGGCAGTCGGACTGATTCTCTCTGCCAAAAACATTTCACCATTTATGTTGTACATAAGATGGAATCCGGAATATTCATGTCGAATCTTGATATCCACTCACCCGCAACTCTTGCCACTGACATTCTTTGGTTGCAGATATCCAACGACTTCTTGAGCGATGTCGGATGCGACGAAGGCTGGTCCCCGAGGGTTGCAGGATTAGAACAGAAAATTTTATCAATGCGAGGGAAGACCTCGATAACTTCTCAATTATCAGTCGTAAATTGTCCTATAAAAAAACCCTTCACTAATTTCTAGATTTTGGTAGCTTTGGAGAAAAATTTCAGCCTCCGGCGACGATAGTGTACGCGCAAGGAATTTCTGGCAGCGCTTGGCGGAATCTCCTTCGTAAAGTTTCTTGTGCGTACATTTTTATGGTGAGAGGTGATATCGTTTAAAGCCTGTATTATCGAAGTCTAAAATTGACGGAAGGATTTTTTCATACGATGTTTCTAATCAATCAACAATCACAGAACCATTTTTTGGCTAAAATTTCACCAAAGTCTCCCTAAATTTCGATGCGTTCTGGAATTTTGTAGCTGAAATTCCTTGTTAATCGAGTGTTGAAATTTTTTCGATTATAATCACGTAAACATCAGCTAAAGTTCAGGGTCTTTTCATAGCTGATCAGCGTGATGTCACCTACGCGATAACCGGTTATACAGGACTCGTATTCGAAGAACGTTTTTCGCGAGTACTGATAGTCGACGTAATCACGTTTACTGCGGATGTGAAAGATGAGCGTTAAACACATTGCTTTCGGTAGATGCGACGAAGCGAATCTGATTTTCTGAAATACACCAGTTTCATGGTTTATGAGTCTATTTTACGAACTCCCAGACGGCCGAGAGAAAAAAATTTTGTAATGAAGCTGTTCGATTTCAAGTTCAACGCGATTGTTCTCGATCCTCGTTGTTATCAGGTGTACCTATATCTCGTCAAAACTTGATCAAGTGAATCTTTTCCCTGCATAGTCACTTCCAAAAATTATTTCAATGTGTATTTTACGCATGTGCATCCAGCTGTATTCTACATAAGTCCATGCATCACTACACGACCAACTATGACGTCAATCACTCACCACAAACGATTAAAGTTGAAATCACGGCACGTCGGTCGGCGAATATTCCCGTCATTGTAGCCTCATTGGCGAATATCCGTTGTGATCAGCTGCGGTGTATGTGCAATTACCAGTTGAGCCAGAAAACCAGCGCTGAAATGTCAAAGCAAGAATAATAAATGCGTGCTGCCTCTAATTGGCCGTGTGTGCTGACCAGTCAAGCCGCAGAGTGATCAACGCAAACGGAGGAGTTCGAGAGAAGCCGATATGGTCAGAGATTATGTCCAAGGAAATAGAAAGTATTTTACATTACTCCTCGAATCTAATAAAGATAACCAGGAATCTAAGGAATGACCGCGCACCGCGCAGAAAACCTCATGAATCCGATGCTAGTGCCCTTCTAGTGAACTCGTTGACGTGACGTGATTCTATTCAATTCCCCATTAGTCATATTAAACATTGTCTGCGATCTACGTTCGCAATGACTAACAATAAGATAAGGACGGACATTTTTATTTAAGCCACGTTTTGAAAATTTCTCCATGGTATCCCCTCCTCGCACGATTTGACAAGGAAATTTCCCTACTTCTGACGTCACGAAGTATATACGAATTTACCGAGGTCCTTAACGAAGAAATATTCATGCGATCTTACGATCAATTAATGCACTTAACTCGATAGTCGAAGTGAATCAACGGATCGTGATATTCAATCAAGTTCGCGGAGACACGGCCTGTTGGCAGGTAGAACGTTCCGTCAACGTTGAGTTTGCCTTGGCGATGTTCCCGCAGGATTCGTATACAGTGATTAAATTTTATACTGGTTAAATTAATATAATAATCAGACCGACGTCAACAATTAGTAAGAACGAAAATACTATGCCGCGATTCTACGAGGTATTTAGGCGACTCGTTGCCCGGGCGTCCTCTCGTAGAGTGAAGAGGTTCTGGTCGAAATGGAATGTCTCGTATTCCGGCAGCCAGATTTTTGCTGGATTTAACTGTAAATATTCGCTGGACTTCTCGAGCTATCGACATCGCAGGACAACGTATTATTTGAATAACTCATAGGTGTTATTCACGCGCTGCACGTTATACCCACGTGTGAGGTGGATTTCCCGAGTTCGTTTCCCTTGACATAGATCGCAGTCCGACTGCTGATACATTGTTCAGAATCTGTACCACAGAGGGCTCAGGATGGGTTTGGCAAGACTCCAATTTCTTTTTTATCACACATTCAGACAGTTGAATCTTTCGCGAACGTTCTGACGCGAAGCCGACTGGAAAACTGGCTAAATTCAACTTAGAAAAGCGAAAAATGTTATGCCGCTGCCTTGGGGGAAAGCTTTTGGTAGAGTTAGAACAAATCATTCTGCAATCGCTTTCAAAGCAGGAGCTGACGATGAAAAATCATTAATGATCTACGAAGAGGGTAATATTTGAGTTTCGTTAGTTGTCAGTATGTCACACTGTGTCTAAACTTTAACCGCATTTTCTATGAAACATCATTCTTCAACAATTTCGTCGCGGTAAAATCAATAAACGGCCAAAGATATCGTCTTTGTTTCAGACAAAGTTGAAAATATTCTCTCACAACCGGATTAATACCTCCGAATGAAAGATAATTATTCATGAAAGCTCAGCAGCAATAAAACTAAATTTTTTAAAGTTGGTCGATCTCGGCTGCTATTATTAATCTCGGCACAGGAAATAGATAAGACGCCGATCTGCTCGCCCGTAATCAAAATAATCTTTCCAATCAAGAGGAATCAAGTAGTTTCCTGCAATGTTTGCTGAGCGTTGGCCGTCTCTGTTGCAGTTCTTTCAACTGATCGCGAAGACGACTCGCTTCTTTCTCGAAAGTAAATTAAGAGAATCCTGCACAAACTCACACGTACCTGTAATTCAAGAATTCGCCGTCGGGTTATACACAATTCGTATGACAGTGGCCCGGACCGTCCTCCATGTATGTTCCAATTCCATAGAGGCCGCAGAATAAAATCCACGAAGTTGCACCGTGTGTACCGACATTTGTACCGTGTTTCCCTGGAGTGACGAATAAAGAATTTTCATTCTTCAGTATTTCGTATTTACGCTATTGCAGTACAAGTCATTTTTGTGATGTTCCGGGCATCTTTTTCACCAGCATCAGTGTTGTCCCGCACGACGCTCCAGTGAATCGAGGGTACTTAATTGAAGACTGATTGATGAATCGATTCTTGGAAATCCTAACTATATATTTTCAAGTCGAATACATAAAATTTTGTGACAGCGTTACAGAAGTATTATTGTTCGTAGTGGTTTATAAATTTGAATCTTTAAAGCAGTGAGGTTCATATTGCTTATCAATTTATTTGTCGATTTTGTCAGAGTATTATTAATAGTTGATTCGGTTCAGATATTTGATTGATACTTGAAAGGAAGTCTTGCACGACGCTTCGACGGTTCAGTCACTGTATGATATTATTTTATTGTTTATAGTCGTAGTTACTTCAGCTAGGTATTATCCCACCAGATGTGGGGCCCTTGCCCTTTCTAGACAGCCTGACTTGGCTTGGGATCTACCGTCCCTGGAAATCCCAGCTATGTGAAAATGCATAGATTAAACTATAGATTAAAAAATAAGACTACCCGAGTCGAAATCTAAAACCTGCTTAGAAACCTTCAGGTTCCATCGTTGGTAGGTTTTTGAGGATCAGGAGAGGTTCATTTTGTTTGGGAAATGAAACCCTGTTTAGCGCCTACAACTCGTAGTTACAGAAAAAATGCACCATTTTAGGACCAAGTAAGGATCTCACAAGAACCTCATTTGACCCTGAAACGCTGCATTTTTCCGGCAAATACGAGTTTTAGGCGTTAAACAGGCTTTCAATTCCCTTACAAAATAATCCTCTCCTGAATCTCAGAAACCTCGCAACGGTGGAACTTGAAGGTTCTAAGCAGGCGTTAAATTTCGACTCGGGTAATTACAATTATGAAACTGTGCTAATACGCAAGAAACAGTTCTTGAATCATGTCAATCGGCGTGTTTATTTATTCGAGAAATCAGCCGATTGATCCACGACAAGTGAGCGTGAACCTTGGTAAAAAGAGCGTAAGCTTCGCTGTCGCAAGTTTTGTCTACGTTCATCGTATTCTTGTTCAAACGGAGACTCAAAATTCCCAAAATGTGCCACTTTCCTGCACTCTGAAATACCAGACCACCGCCGCTGTCCCCTGGGCAAGCGGCTGTTCCTGAAATTCATAACTGAAATCAAATTTCATCCGCTTGCGAGATATTTTATCGAATTGAAATCGAACTGCAATATTGTACTACCGCTTTGGCCTTCCCCGCAAAACTTGTCAACCGTTAGATACTTTCTGTTTTCCTCGCTACCCATGGACAGTCCACATGTTTTGTAAGACACGTAGGAAATGTTCGTAGTCAATAGAGTTGCGCTCGACGAGGCGGTATTCGTTCCACCATATCCAGCAAATCTTCCAACTGAGCCAGCTTCCAGCAGCTGGTTGTTGAGACCGTCGAGATTCATACAAATCGGCATCAAGATGTCAGACAGCTGAAACGGCTCCCGCAACTCGATGACCGCTACGTCGGAACCGTAATTACCGTCATTGCCAAAAAATTCGACAGGGATGTAGATGCGTTTCACCTGAGCAAGAAATTTCAAAAGTTGCTATTCGCACGACATTTGGAGAAAAAATTCAAGTATAATGTATCTCTGAAGATCGATCGCCATTATGCCACTAACCGCAGCCTTTCGAACGACCCGTGAATCGTGAAGCGGAGAGTCGTAATCTCGGAATTTGTTTCCGGTAACCACGTGAAAGCTTTCGGGAGTCTCGACCATGTTCGATATCTCGTCATAAACGCAATGGGCGGCGGTCAGCAGGATGTTGGTCCGAACTATCGTTGCGCCGCACTTGAACTCTTTGGTACCCAGCGAATTGTTACTCTGTTTGTACAGCGACGCGTGCCACGGAAATTCTGAGACGTCGGCGGATTCTCCATTCAGTATGGTCGGTGTCAGCCGGATATTCGTTGTTCCGCACTCTGAAATCAAATCCAAGGGAAGCGTGTTTGCAAGGGACGTGAAATCATAATTTCAAAAGCTTGTCAGATATGCGATTATACAAAATTCGACATCGTTGCCGCCTACTTGGGACGCAGGTTATCGGTCTTGGCTCCCATTCGCCATGCGTATTACATGTCACAGTTTTGCTGCCAGAATCCAGAAGACTTGAATCCTTCTTGTAACCAGCGCGACACACGAGTTCGGCCGTGGTGTTTGGTAGCACTGAAGAGCCACACGGTAACCACACAGTCGATCGATAGCAACTCGTTATCATCGAAACAGATTCCAAGGATTTGCAGGTGATTTCTGTAAGATACCTCAGTTACTGACGCACATTACAAGCGAATGTTCGATGGCCAGCGCCCCTACCGTACAATGTCTTATCACTATTCTTTGATTTCCACAAGGAATCGCGGACAATTGCGGAATATGGCGAGAACGAAGAAATCGGATGTTGTCGTTCAACGCCGTTCCATACCTCACGGTGCATTGTTTTCGCGCAATCACATTAATTGCGTACGGGAACAAACAGAACAATATTTTATAATGCCACGAATAGCTGGATGCTGAGTGCTTGAACTTGTTCCAATATATACGTAATAAAAGGATGGCGTACGGTGAGAAAAGTATGAAACCGCAACTTTGAAATCGAAGGTATTCTTGCAAATATTTGTAATGGAATAAGAGACAGTCTATTCTGCAGGACCCGTGCACCTAGCTACTGGTACTGATGCTGCGTCACTTCGTTAGTCGAACGAAGACTTCCATTTTCGAATTAAATTATCTCCGACAAAATTCACACTCACCAACACAGACGGGTATTTCCGACCACCTTCCCGTAGATTCGCAGTAGACTTGGGTGCTTCCGTTTGCCTTGAAGTTTGGATCGCAGGTGTATTGCAGGCGGGTACCAGGATCCAGCTCACCATTTTGAGGATTGGGACAGTTCAGCTCGTCGCTGCATTGTGATCGATCGAGCTTCCAGTGGCCGTTACTTGGCTGCGGCGGGATCTCGCAAGACCGAGGAAACACCCAGGACGACCCCATATCAGTCGGCGGTTGCGTCGGCGTCGGTGCCCAGGAAGTGAAGGGCTCCGGAGTGGCTGGACCGCCGCATCGCGGGAGATCCTCGTCCGAGCCGTCGGCACAATCGCGGACTCCGTTGCAGGTGCGGTCGCCGTCGATGCAGGCGCCGTAGATACACCGGAACGCGAAATCCGGACAGGTCAGCCACGGCTTTAAGCATTCCTCCTGGGTCTCGTCGCTCTGATCCGAACAGTCGGCTCTTCCGTCGCACAGCGATTCGCTCGCGATGCAATCCCCGTTCTGACAGGTGAACTGGTCCTCTCTGCCGTAAAGTTTTCGTCATTTATTTAGGAAATGTCGTACCGTCTGGAATATTCGAGTCCGATCACGATATCCACTTACCCGCAACTCCATAAGTTGAAATTGTTCGATTGTGGATTTCTAACGGCTTCTCGAGTGCTACCGGATGCTAAGAGTGCTACGCAACAAGAATTACTATCAGAGAACAATTTCGTAAACTTGATGATTAGTCGGCTTCAAATTTCCTATATTTTGCCTCAGGCAAATCGAAACTTCATCTACTGATGAAACTATACACAAAATCCATCAACCAGAAGGTTTGGAAATCTATGCAAATTTTTATATTCAACTGCAGAGTTTTAATCTACTAGCGGCGGTTGACGGTCGTCGAATCAATCAGTTCAATCGGGGAATGAAGTGTTTTCCGCATCGGGACAAATCGGCCAAATGTTACTTATATAAATACACACGTGATTCCATCCAATTATGGTGCTTTTGGAGACAGCGCCGCGAGAGAGTAAGATACAAAATTCTTGAGAAAATACGCAGACGTGAAATTTGGGAATGATGAAAATCCATCATATCAGCTTTAGAGATCGAACGATAAACGTTGAAGGCGTTACGCGTGGCCAAAAGTTTCAATATGTGTGTCTGATGCAAATATTTTCGGGATCATGATTGTAAGTCAAAAGTCGATGTCTTCTAATCGTACGAAAATCGTCAAAGGTTCACGGTCAATATGACAGATAATCAGCGGTAAGTCAACCATGCGCCAACCGATTACACAAGTTTTTAGCGCATTTTTTGTCCATTGCGCGATCAGTAGCAATGATTACGTGCACATAGATCTAGAATATGAGAATTGAAAATTATATCCTTCCGTCGGGCAAATGCGAGGATACGAGTTTGGTTCTTTGCAATCCAATTTCGGTCTGTTTTACAGGCTTCTTGACTGTCGGAGTCAAACCGGTCCTTCGAAGCTATCCATTTTCAGATTAGCCTGGCTGTTTTGCGAGTAGATACGCGTATTTTTACGTATTTCATACACACGCACACACGCAAGTGCAGAAGATAACTGTCGTTATCTTCTCCCCTGACCCCCGTGTTTCTATTTCTTACGATTAATACTTCTGAAAAGATGTTAAGTCGAGGAGAAATCGCGTCTACATCCGCGTATTGCCTGGGTATTTCCTCTCGCTAGCGTAAGGCAGCGCAGAGAGTAAACATGATATTTTTGTACCGAGTTCAAGAGGAGAAGGTGATCGATTCGTCGCGTGTGTTTTTTCGCGACTCGTCAACCGATTCACCGATTTGGATGAATTTTACGCATTTTACCTGAAAGTGCTTGCTACGCTGCATTGGTGAAATTTGAAATGGAATTTTCGAAATAACGTTGGTCCATTACTAGCTAGTTTGTGACGAGGGAACCGGCAGTCGGGCCGATCACCTGTCTACCCGTAAACCGATTCCTGAAATCGACCCGCTGCCGCCACCTCGTCACTAGGCCCCGAACCCTTCGGGCCGCGCGCGGCTCGTTGGGCCGGTTCCCTCGTCACAAGTTTTGGAAAATCGAAATTTCCAACTCAGCATAAATTGTCGTCGTTTATCCCCGTTCGTGATCTGAATTTATCGATTCGCATGATTTGTACTTGCAGGTAATAATCCACCGAGCCGACCTTCGTCGTAGAAAAGAGAAAATACAATGCAAAGAATAAAAGAGGAATAAAAAAAATGTAATTAAAAACCAATCAATACAAATATTCGAAATAAAATATGACTGACATAACGAAACTTACCGAAGATACCTTTGCTCTCAAAAGAACGAAATAATATTTTTTTCCTTACTTATGAATTGATGAATTCAATCAACTATTCGGAGTCAGCGCCAAATTTTGATTGTAACAAATAATTGAAACTATAATTACATTGAATAATTATTATCGAGAAGGAAAACCATTTTCATCCTCATGTCGTCTATCACGTGCGAGCGTATATAATGTAATCGGTATGAAATTTGTACGATTCGGAACGAACTGTGCCGGCTTGTATGATCGTGCTGGTGTCTGGCAGCAGGCGAGCATCTTTCAGGAATGTGTTAGGGATATTAGAGACGGCTCTTCCACGATCAAAATTGCGACGTCTACCATATTTATGTAAATTGTGAATATGGAGAGCCACGAGACAGGGGCTCAAACACAGGTATTGTAAAATCGGTTCATAACCTTTTCAAAAAAGATTATAGTTGATAGACCTGTTCAACGATTATAAGAATTTAATACAGTTATAATTATCATCATGTGTTAGAATTGAAATTTTGCACTCACTTCTAAATGTCAGATTCGATTTATTAAATCGTGCGGAGAAAAAATTGTTCCATTTTTTTTAGATCGTGTAGTATATTGAGTAATTTCTTCAAAGTCGGTCGTATATTTATTTATTTTTTTTTTCTTTGATTAGGAATCACCGTATCAACGGTGGACCGTATTAAATTTGTTCCAATTCCCTGATAACCTTTGACCACTATGGATTGCAATAAGCGCAAATACTTTTAATGTGTTATAATATTTAGAAACTGAGAAAGAATAGCTTCGTATTTTTCCCACATTCACACATTCAAGGATATTTTTATCCAACTATAAGATTGGCACAAGCCTAGCGTGTTTCAACTTCAAGACGACACTCGAATCTGTTACATGTTTCAGCAATAAACATGGTTGCTGAAACTTTCGCGAATCTCTGATGTAATTGTTCAATTTACAGTTTAACACGGTTGTTCTCGCACATCGCTATCCGAATCAAAAACATCTGAAATGTAAAAATAGCCGCCGAGTGCCATAGTTACATTATAATGAAAAACTTATCGTCAATCTTTGCCGTGAAATCAGGAAAAATGCCAAGCACGACCTCCACGCACGTGCACGTCGTGAAATCGGACCTCGCTTCGCGTGTAGTGATATCGAAACATCATTCCAAGAGCTACGTACTTGGCGGGCACATTAAAATTCTGCACTTTGCTGTCAATATATTTGTTTTTTGCCCGGCTTGATGATTAAACAGAGAAAAGTATCTATGTGTTGACTATTTTTTTCCATCAAGTATCTCGAGGTTTGAGCAACGACGGTAGCGATACTGCACACATCAAATAATTGGTGACATCTTCTCTTTAAAGAAATGTTTTTGCATATTTAGTAGAAAATAAGTCAAATCACTGATAGTATGACTTTTGTTATTTAAACTTCCGGTCAGTGGATGTTTGGAACTGGTTGTTGCGTATCGGAAAAGGCATAATCGCTGCGTGCAAGTGCACGTACGCAGCGATTTTCCCATTTTCAAGTAACAGGTAGATATTATTCGTTGATACTATGTCGCAAATTTGATAGCGAGAAACATTGATGATCGCCTCTGTAATTATATTTGTATATGTGCGATCAAAGTTTTTTTCCAGATAGCGACGTATTATTCTTGATAGTCTAAGCACGAAACGTTGAGAAAACAATACGGGAGTCAAATTTTATCTGATCCATAGTATGTAGTGACACTGAAGATTAAAAGTTAATACTTATTAATATCTCCAGAGCGGCAATATTAAAAAGTGTATTTGCCGTGCATGAGCATAATAAATATTACACAACAATTTCCAGTCAGTTCTAGAACTTGTTCGATACGGCTTACACTAAGCAGCTACGAAGGATTTTTAATTTCTCTAATTAAAATAAAGTTATGCTAGATTGTATTACTTCAATATTTAATTCTCACCACACGAATAAGCCCTGAAAAATTGATTTAAGGTGTTCGCGTGAATAGTCATTATAATACAGAAAACATTGTATCATTACTATGAACATAACTCTGATCGTTGTTACAATTATTCGATTAAGAGCTAATAGTATTATCATCGCTTGTACAATTTCGATGAAGTCACAAAGGCGTAAGAAAGGAGTACCGGTAGGAAAGAAAAAATGTGCCCGCCAAGTACGTAGCTCTTGGAATGATGTTTCGATATCACTACACGAAAAGCGAGGTCCGACTTCACGACGTGTACGTGCTTGGCATTTTTCCCGATTTCACGGCAAAGATTGACGATAAGTTTTTCATTATAATGTAACTATGACACTTGGCGGCTATTTTACATTTCAGACGTTTTTGATTCGGATTTCACTACTTTTTGCAAGTCTCTAACAGCAACAATCATGTTTCTTATAACCAATCATACATGATAAACACAATCCTTCCACCTGTTAAGACATATAACATTTCTAGTTGATAATGTTGCGCGCTACAATAACTCAATGGGGAATAAAATCGGATTGATATACAACTTGAACTTGTAGTAACAGAAAGATAATTTACCGGTGATAAATAAAGAGTTGCGAAATGTAATTGTGCCAGTTGCACAGGTGGTACAGGTAAGTTAAAGTATTTCGCACAGTTTTAACATGCATTTGAAACTGAACAATATAATTTATATGTGATACGGAATATTCCAGTGAATCAATTGCAAAATTTGTTAACACTTGTAAGTTGTGAAATTATTTATAAAATTTACACATTTCATGTAACGTCGCTAGTCGCACAGAAAATCAGATCAGAAGACACAAAAGTTACATAAGTACTCAAAATTATAAGTTATACAAGAACCACAAGTATATTTATACAATATTTGTGTCAACAGTATATACCTACTGAATTGTGTACCACTAACGATTAACAATACATAATTTAACTATGAAATATTCTTTCTTTTTAAAATATTCAACTGTCACCATAGTTGGAGATGTCCTTTTCTAATATTCAGATTGTCGATAGCATGAACTTTCCCGTCAGTTCCTCGCTGGATGTCGAGATTTTTCACTGCTCGGTTAGATGCATGTAGTGAAATCGGATTTCCGCTTAGAACAGGTTAACACTTTTCGGCTGACCCGCACAATAAGTCTGATAGTCGCATCTTTGCTAATTTATTTTAATATTTTCTTATTTCAAATTCCCGAGTTAAAACGTTGAATTGTATTGATATCCCATTTTCATATGAATCTACAAGATAATTATCTCACATTAATATAAGAAGCATAAGAAATTTGTATTACTCACATGAGCTTCGCTGTTCCTGGGCATAAAATTGAGGTTCACGTTCTCACAGAGCTAAAGAGCTGGAGACAAATTTCAGAAACTGGTTGTATATCAATGTTCCGTGTTGACTATAGTACGTAATCCTAGCTGTAGTAATCTTCAGATTTCCTCAATCAACAGTTGGTATACGAATTGCGTTGTAGATAAATACGCAAAGTACGCTGCGCCGGCAACTATTTTCAAGAACCAACGCACATTTTCCATCCCCTGTAGAAAGTTCAATAATCAACTTATATCTTTTGAAGGAGTATTATGTACCCACGAGAATATCAACGTTCCATAAAAATTCACAGCAACAAATCAAAAGGCAACATCACGTAAATAAACCTCACCGATTTTTACCCTCTATCTGTTTTTGGTGACCTTTTTCTTTTTACTCCAAGAGCACCACACAAAGAACAGCGTCGTCTGCAGTTTGCAGTTCTAGGGTGCGTTTGACTTGGGCACTTCGAGCGCTGTGAGCGCTACATACTTCAGCACTTTATACATCGATGTACATCTATACATATGTGCTGAAAGCGCGTAAGCGCCCAAGTCGAACGCGCCCCTGGCCTGGCCATATTCGAATTCACTTCAACAGCAATAGGGGGCGATATTTCGATGATATCAACCCCTCTTTTCAAGTTGAATTCATCATAAAGCGGACGACCCGGATGCCTCAGGCCGCGGTGCACAGGACCTAGACACCGAAACCGTGGAGCAGACGACCCGAAGGCGTCTATCCACGGAGCGCAGAATCACGTTAAGTTAGGCAATAACCGATAGTGGTGTTACGTCAACGTTCATTCATGGGTGGCCATCTTTGTATATCGTGCGGCAATTTTCATGCAATTTTCTAAATTTTTCTTTCGGTTGTACCGTCTGATTACGCGTTCTGATTCACTTCAAAATCAACAAAGGGCAAGATTTAAATGGCTTTCACTACTTTTTCAAATTCAGAGTTGAATATGCATAGCGGTTCGATACATAATGAGGTCCCAAGCAGCGTTCGGTGCCTGAATATTTCAATAATTTTTTCCTTTCGAGTGCCTCTTCGGATTTACTTCAAAGTCAATAGGGGGCGAGATTTCAATAGCAGTGACCCCCCTTTTAAATTTTAACTCAATGCGTGTAGCCGTTCTTCACTTATTGAGGTCCCAAGATTAGGGGCGGAGAAGAAGAAGAAGAAGAAGAGGATTTTTCGTTATACATCAACTTTGGGAGGCAATAACTTTGGAACTGGCGGACATATGTCAATCAAATTTATAGGGCAAGGTCAGATGGACAAGATCTTTCGGTCCTGTGAGTTTTGTTGAAAATCATTCACACATTCCGGAGATATCACACCCTGATTTTGGACTTCGGTTGGTCCGGGTAAATGATTCTCGGCTAGCTCTCGCCGCCTACCTACAGGTTCTTGGCGGCGATTCGCTGCCGCGAATCTTGATTACAAACGCTCATGGTGAAATATTGGGTTCAAAGTCTAGAGCGGATTGAATGTATTTCTCCTTTAGCGGCGGTGGTTTAATTTATAAGAGAACATTCAACGCCCTTTAGAAGGATAATCATCTGCATTATTTTTTGCAATCGGCTAAATGATACGTACACCCGTATCTTTATGGCTACACTTGTAACTACTACGTCATCACTTACCACAAATGAAAGTTAGAGTCACAGTACATTTGACGGCGTATTTTTCCGTCATTATATCCTCACAAACAATTATCGGTTGTAATTATCAATGACTGCAGTGCATGTCGAGCCTTTAGGAAATCCAACAAGAACTATGTACTGGCTCTTCATGCCTGTCACTCAGCTAACCAGCCAACCTACAATTCGGTCAACGTGGACTGGAGAGTTTGAGATAAACATCATTGAAATAGAAGGTATTCTTGCAAATATTTATAATGGAATAAGAGACAGTCTATTCTGCGATTAACATCTCAAGTGTGAAATCTCGCTACCGAGACGTGGAGGACCCGTGCACCTAGCTACTGGTACTGATGCTGCGTCACTTCGTTAGTCAAACGAAGACTTTCATTTTCGAATTAAATTATCTCTAATTGAATTCATACTCACCAACACAGACGGGTATTTCCGACCACCTTCCCGTAGATTCGCAGGAGACTTCGGTGCTTCCGTTTGCCTTGAAGTTTGGATCGCAGGTGTATTGCAGGCGGGTACCAGGATCCAGCTCACCATTTTGAGGATTGGGACAGTTCAGCTCGTCGCTGCATTGTGATCGATCGAGCTTCCAGTGGCCGTTACTTGGCTGCGGCGGGATCTCGCAAGACCGAGGAAACACCCAGGACGACCCCATATCAGTCGGCGGTCGCGTCGGCGTCGGTGTCCAGGAAGTGAAGGGCTCCGGAGTGGTTGGACCGCCGCATCGCAGTGGATCCTCGTCCGAGCCGTCGGCACAATCGCGGACTCCGTTGCAGGGGAGGTCGCCGTCGATGCAGGCGCCGTAATTGCACCGGAACGCGAAATACGGACAAGTCAGCCACGGCTTTAAGCATTCCTCCTGGGTCTCGTCGCTCTGATCCGAACAGTCGGCTCTTCCGTCGCACAGCGATTCGCTCGCAATGCAATCCCCGTCTCGACAGGTGAACTGGTCCTCTCTGCCGTAAAGTTTTCGTCATTTATTTAGGAAATGTCGTACCGTCTGGAATAGTCGAATCCGATCACGATATCCACTTACCCGCAACTCCATAAGTTGAAATTGTTCGATTGTGAATTTTTAACGGCTCCTCGAGTGCTAACAGATGCTAAGAGTGCTACGCAACAAGAATTACAATCAGAGAACAATTTCATAAACTTAATGATTAGTCGGCTTCAAATTCCTTATATTTTGCCTCAGGCAAATCGAAACTTTTGGCCAATTAATATAAATATTCAAAATAAAATATGACCGACATAACGAAACTTACCGAAGATACCTTTGCTCTCAAAAGAACAAAATAATTTTTTTGTTCCTTACTTATGAATTGATGAATTCAATCAACTTTCCGGCATCAGCGCCAAATTTTGATTGTAGAAAAAATGATTAGAACTACAATTACTTTTAATAATTATTATCAAGAAGGAAAACCATTTTTTATCCTAATGTCGTCTATCACGTGTGCGCGTATATAATGCAATCGGTATCAAATTTTGTACGATTCGGAACGAACTGTGCTGGCTTATATGATCGTGCTGCTGTCCGGCAGCAGGCAAGCATCTTTCAGGAATGTGTTAGGGATATATATTAGAGACGGCTCTCCCACGATCCAAATTGCAACGTCTACCGTATAGATGTAAATCGTGAATATCGAGAGCCACGAGACAGGGACTCAAACAAAGGTATTGTGAAATCGATTTATAACCTTTTTAAAAAAGGTTATAGTTGATAGACCTGTTCAACGATTATAATTTGATACAGTTATAATTATCATCATGTGTCATAATCAGAATTTTGCACTGTGTTCAAAACATCGAATTCGATTTATTAAATCGTGTAAATGGTTTCATTCATATTAGATCGATGAAGTATATTGAGTGATTTCTTCGAAGTCGGTCGTACATTTATTTTTATTTTTTTATTTGATAAGGAATCACCGTATCAACAGCGGACCGTATCAAATTTGTTCTAATTCCCTGACCACTATGGATTGCAATAAGCGCCAATACTATCAATGTGTTATAATATTTAGAAACTGAGAAAGAATCGCTTTGTATTTTTCCGGCATTCACACATTTAAGGATATTTTTATCCCACTATAAGATTGGAACAAGCCTAGCGGGTTTCGACTTCAAGACGACACTCGAATCTGTTACGTGTTTGAGCTATGAACATGGTTGCTGGGACTTTCGCGAATCTCTTATGCAATTGTTCAATTTATAGTTCAACACGGTTGTTCTCGTACATCGTTATTACAAACGCTTGTGGTGAAATATTTGGTTCAAAGTCTAGACTGGATTGAATGTATCTCTCCTTTAGCGGCAGCGTCACTTTGTTATTCGAACGAAGACTTTCATTTGATAGAATCCATACTCACCAACACAGACGGGTATTTCTGACCACTTTCCCGTAGATTCGCAGTAGACTTCGGTGCTTCCGTTTGCCTTGAAGTTTGGATCGCAGGTGTATTGCAGGCGGGTACCAGGATCCAGCTCACCATTTTGAGGGTTGGGACAGTTCAGCTCGTCGTTGCATTGTGATCGATCGAGCTTCCAGTGGCCGTTACTTGGCTGCGGCGGGATCTCGCAAGACCCAGGAAACACCCAGGACGACCCCATATCAGTCGGCGGTTGCGTCGGCGTCGGTGCCCAGGAAGTGAAGGGCTTCGGAGTGGCTGGACCGCCGCATCGCGGGAGATCCTCGTCCGAGCCGTCGGCACAATCGCGGACTCCGTTGCAGGTGCGGTCGCCGTCGATGCAGGCGCCGTAATTACACCGGAACGCGAAATACGGACAGGTCAGCCACGGCTTTAAGCATTCCTCCTGGGTCTCGTCGCTCTCATCCGAACAGTCGGCTCTTCCGTCGCACAGCGATTCGCTCGCGATGCAATCCCCGTTCTGACAGGTGAACTGGTCCTCTCTGCCGTAAAGTTTTCGTCATTTATTTAGGAAATGTCGTACCGTCTGGAATATTCGAGTCCGATCACGATATCCACTTACCCGCAACTCCATAAGTTGAAATTGTTCGATTGTGGATTTCTAACGGCTTCTCGAGTGCTACCGGATGCTAAGAGTGCTACGCAACAAGAATTACTATCAGAGAACAATTTCGTAAACTTGATGATTAGTCGGCTTCAAATTTCCTATATTTTGCCTCAGGCAAATCGAAACTTCATCTACTGATGAAACTAAACACAAAATCCACCAACCAGAAGGTTTGGAAATCTATGCAAATTTTTATATTCAACTGCAGAGTTTTAATCTACTAGCGGCGGTTGACGGTCGTCGAATCAATCAGTTCAATCGGGGAATGAAGTGTTTTCCGCATCGGGACAAATCGGCCAAATGTTACTTATATAAATACGCACGTGATTCCATCCAATTATGGTGCTTTTGGAGACAGCGCCGCGAGAGAGTAAGATACAAAATTCTTGAGAAAATACGCAGTCGTGAAATTTGGGAATAATGAAAATCCATCATATCAGCTTTAGAGATCGAACGATAAACGTTGAAGGCGTTACGCGTGGCCAAAAGTTTCAATATGTGTGTCTGATGCAAATATTTTCGGGATCATGATTGTAAGTCAAAAGTCGATGTCTTCTAATCGTACGAAAATCGTCAAAGGTTCACGGTCAATATGACAGATAATCAGCGGTAAGTCAACCATGCGCCAACTGATTACACAAGTTTTTAGCGCATTTTTTGTCCATTGCGCGATCAGTAGCAATGATTACGTGCACATAGATCTAGAATATGAGAATTGAAAATTATATCCTTCCGTCGGGCAAATGCGAGGATACGAGTTTGGTTCTTTGCAATCCAATTTCGGTCTGTTTTACAGGCTTCTTGACTGTCGGAGTCAAACCGGTCCTTCGAAGCTATCCATTTTCAGATTAGCCTGGCTGTTTTGCGAGTAGATACGTGTATTTTTACGTATTTCATACACACGCACACACGCAAGTGCAGAAGATAACTGTCGTTATCTTCTCCCCTGACCCCCGTGTTTCTATTTCTTACGATTAATACTTCTGAAAAGATGTTAAGTCGAGGAGAAATCGCGTCTACATCCGCGTATTGCCTGGGTATTTCCTCTCGCTAGCGTAAGGCAGCGCAGAGAGTAAACATGATATTTTTGTACCGAGTTCAAGAGGAGAAGGTGATCGATTCGTCGCGTGTGTTTTTTCGCGACTCGTCAACCGATTCACCGATTTGGATGAATTTTACGCATTTTACCTGAAAGTGCTTGCTACGCTGCATTGGTGAAATTTGAAATGGAATTTTCGAAATGACGTTGGTTCATTACTAGCTAGTTTCAGAAAATCGAAATTTCCATCTCAGCATAAATTGTCGTCGTTTATCGCCGTTCGTGATCTGAATTTATCGATTCGCATGATTTGTACTTGCAGGTAATAATCCACCGAGCCGACCTTCGTCGTAGAAAAGAGAAAATACAATGCAGAGAATAAAAGAGAAATAAAAAAAAACGTAATTAAAAACCAATAAATACAAATATTTAAAATAAAATATGACCGACATTATGAAACTTACCGAAGATGCCTTTGCTCTCAAATGAACGAAATAAATTTTTTGTTCCTTACTTATGAATTGATGAATTCAATCAACTTTCCGGCATCAGCGCCAAATTTCGATTGTAGAAAAAATGATTAGAACTATAATTACTTTGAATAATTATTATCGAGAAGGAAAACCATTTTATATCCTGATGTCGTCTATCACGTGTGAGCGTATATAATGTAATCGGTACGAAATTTGTACGATTTGAAACGAACTATGCCGGCTTATATGATCGTGCTGGTATCCGGCAGCAGGCGAGCATTTTTCAGGAATGTGTTAGGGATATTAGAGACGGCTCTTCCATGATCAAAATTGCGACGTCTACCATATTTATGTAATTCGTGAAAATCGAGAGTAAAATCGGTTTATAACCTTTTTAAAAAAGAATATACTTGATAGACCTGTTCAACGATTATAATAATTTAATACAGTTATAATTATCATCTAGTGTTAGAATTGAAATTTTGCACTCACTTCAAAATGTCAGATTCTATTTATTAAATCATGAGGAGAAATAATTTTTTCATTCTTTATAGATCGTGTAGTATATTGAGTAATTTCTTCGAAGTCGGTCGTACATTTATTTTTATTTTTTCATTTGATTAGGAATCACCGTATCAACAGCGGACCGTATCAAATTTCTTCTAATTCCCTGATAACCTTTGACCACTCTCGATTGCGATAAGCGCAAATACTTTTAATGTGTTATAATATTTAGAAACTGACAAAGAATAGCTTCGTATTTTTCCCACATTCACACATTGAAGGATATTTTCATCCAACTATAAGATTGGAACAAGCCTAGCGGGTTTTGACTTCAAGACGACACTCGAATCTGTTACACGTTCGAGCAATGAACATTATTGCTGGACTTTCGCGAATCTCTAATGTAATTATTCAATTTACAGCTGGACACGGTTGTTCTCGTACATCGTTATTACAATCGCTCAAGGTGAAATATTTGGTTCAAAGTCTACAGTGGATTGAACGTATATCTCCTTAAGCGGCAGTGGTTACATTTAAAAGAAAAAATTCAACGCCCTTTGGAAGGATAATCATCTGTATTATTTTTGCAATCGGCTAAATGATACGTACACCCGTATCTTCATCGCTACACTTGTAACTACTACGTCATCACTTACCACAAATGAAAGTTAGAGTCACGGTACATTTGACGGCGTATTTTTCCGTCATTATATCCTCACGAACAATTATCGGTTGTAATTATCAATGACTGCAGTGCATCGAACCTTAGGAAATCCAACAAGAACTACGTACTGGCTCTTCGTGCCTGTCACTCAGCTAACCAGCCAACCTACAATTCGGTCAGCGCGAACTGGAGAGTTCGAGATAAATAAGTATGATCGGACTCTACGTTCGAGAGGGAAAAAACCGTCCAAAGTCTGATATGAATAACGATAAGAAGAAAAAAAACACACTTCACAATAGCATCAATCGCAAATGCGGAAAAAATATGCCACTTTCGTCTAGGTTATCAGGTCAAAAAAGTTAAATTTGTGGTTGAGTCGGGAATAATAGTACATTATGCAACGAGGGAATAAAGTCGATGATCATTCCTGGGGGTGCGTTTAGTGCCCGTGTGAATTTCCTCATTTTCGACACCTTAGATAAATTGTTCGGTAAAAACGCAAGCAAATTGAATTTTTTTTTCCAGTCAATGAAATTAATCCCATAAATGCGGGAAAAGAGACATTTCCCTCGTAAATGAGGAAAGAAAGTAAATTTGCGGTGAAAAAGTATAAGAGAAAATCACATCGCCTATCTAATGGTATGAGGACGTATGTATGTGCCAAAAAGGCGAATTTGGTGGTACGAGGGCGTATAATTTTTTTTTTTTTCGCGGCATTTGCTACAAGAGCAATCAAAACGCATATCTACGAGTATCTCTTCTCCCTGATAGTCACTTCGCTCTTCCCTACGAAATCGTTCTAGTATAAAAATAAAAATGTGTTGGATTGTTTTTGTTCGAATTGTGTATAGAATGGGGTCGTTAAGCCTTTTTCTCGTTTAACATATGCTGACTTTAATATTTGCAGATATATGCAACGTCGAAATCGACTAGGACACCCCCTTCAGTTCCAGTATCACAATACTTCAAAAATTTAATGCAACCCATCCGATTTGATAATTTTGTTGTCCGAATCACCTGATATTTCAAGTTATCGTATGTAATAAAAATCATTGAAATCAATTTGCCAATTGCTTGTAAGCTTGGCTCCGAATCACATAGGCTATGAAATATTTCTGAAGCCGGTCATTTCAGTAACGTAAAAACGATTTTCATCTGTTTTCCTCACTTGTCGATTTTCTCGCACGGTCCTTTATATTATCATTACTTGAGACAATTGGTATCCAGCACTGACGTCTGAGTGCGCGACAGTCAGGGTGTCACAGTATGCGTTGTACTAGTTTTCGCATTAGTCCATGACGATGCATGAGTTCACTGATTAGGAGTTGAGACGTATAGTATTCTGTTTCTTCAAAGTGTTACATGCAAATTTCAATTCTTAGGTATCAATAACAACACTGTCGCACGACAATCAGTCTTGTGACGCGCCAAGCATATTTGTTACCAACGATTCTTGATTCGTATTCACTATCGTCGTAGTTTATAGGGGGTGGGATGAGCATGAAGGATAATACTGATATCGTTGCAAACTGTAAACCACCTTCGATATCCACGGCACGTGAGAGGAAACCTTGGTGTAAAGGGAGTAAGCGTTGCTGTCGCAGGTTTTTTCTCCGTTAGATATGTTCACCCCTAAATTTGCGCTTAAAATTCCCATAAGGTGCCACCTTCCGTCGCCGTCAAATACCAGGCCGCCACCGCTGTCTCCTTGGCAAACGGCCATCCCTGGAATTTACAATTCTAATCAAATTTCTTACGCGTGTGAGCTTTATTTTTGATTTAAAATCGAAGTGCAATTCTGTCCTACCATTCTGTCCTTCGCCACAAAACTTGTCGTTCGATATAAGCCCTACGTTGTCCTTGCTTCCGTCTGACATTTTACACTTCCTATACGATACGTAGGCGACGTTTGTAGTCAAGAGAATTCCGCTTGACGTGCCGGATTCCGTTCTACCAAATCCGGCAAATCTTCCGACCGAGCCAGATTCCAGCAGCTGCTCGTTGTTACCCAGGACATCCATACAAGCCGGCATTAAGATGTCAGACAGCCGAAACGGCTTCTCTAACTCGAGGATCGCGACGTCGGAGCCATAATTACCATCCAAGCCAGAATACTCGCAAGGAACATGAATGCTTTTGACCTGGGCAGAAAAATTTGAAAATTGCTACTCAGACGACGTTCTGAAAATTTCAAGTATAATATGTCTGTGAAGATCGATCACCATTATTTTACTAACCGCAGCCTTTCGAACGATCCGTGGATCGTGATAAGGAAAATCATAATCGCGAAACTTGTTTCCGGTAAGCACGTGGAATCTTTCAGGTTTCTCAACCACGTAAAATCTCTCGTCATAAACGCAATGGGCGGCGGTCAGTAGGATGTTGTTCTGAACTATCGTTGCTCCGCACTTAAACTCCTTGGTACCCTGAGGGGGCCTTTCTTGTCTGTACAGCGTCGCATGCCACGGAAAGTCTACGATGTCAGCGGGGCTACCGTTCAGAATGGTCGGGGTCAATTGGACATTTGCTATTCCGCACACTGAAATCAAATTCAAAACATGCGTGTTCACAAGAGACTGAGACGGTGCTTTTGGTCGGCTATCAACGATGCGATTGTCCTAGTTTAGGGGTCGTTGTCACCTACCCGGAAGGCAGGTGATCGGTCGGGGTTCCCACTTGCCATCCGTACTACACGTCACAGTTTTCCTGCCAGCGTTCAGAAGACTCCCATCCTCCTTGTAAGCACGGCGGCATGTGAGTTCGGCCGTGGTGTTTGGTAAAACTGAAGAATTACACGATTGCCATTTGTTGAACCGATAGCAAGTCGCTATCATCGAAGCAGACTCCAGGGCGTGGCAGGTGATCTCTGTAAATTTCCTCATTGAATTGCACATTGGAAGAAAATATTTATGGTCGGTGAACTTTAACTACAAAATGTATTATCAAGATTTCTTAATTTCCAGAAGGGGTCGTGGACAATTGCAGAATACGGCGAAAATTAAAAAACGGATCTCGTTGATCAATGCCGTTTCACATCTCACGGTGTATAGTTTTCGCATAATCACATTGCGCACGGGAACAAACAGGAGAAGATTTATTTTTATTATGCTTGTTACTTTAACAGGGTGATCATATTGAACACTAATATTACGAACGAATAAAAACTTTTTAATTCGCTGAGGACAGTCGAAAATTTGCACCCACCGATGCATGTGGAAATCGGTGACCAGAATCCCTGCCGTCTGCAGTAGACATCAGGACTTCCATTGATTCGGAATCCAGGCATGCAACTGTGCACCAGCTGATCTCCGGGTCGCAGTGCAGTGCCCTGAGGTACTGTGCAATCTGTGACACCCTCGCAGATCGATGGATGAAGCTTCCATTGCCCATTTGCAGGCTGCGGTGGTACCTTACAGGATAAGACTGCCGCTCTTGATGGTACTTGCGAATCGATTTGATTCTCAGTGGTCGTCGACGTCGTCGTTGTCATCGGCGACAGCGGTGGCTGAACTGACGTTTTTGGCGATGAACTGTGCCGAAACAAATAGTATCGTATACAGTGAAATATTGAGAGTCGAAGTAAAAAGACAGCGGAAGAGAAATACATATTACCCAGGACTACGGATAAGGATAAGACAGGTCGACAAAAAAATTTTTTGTACTGGGTTTCTGTTTTAATGCATAAATTCTGATGCTAGGCATCGAAAAACAAACACCGAAATATCCAATCTTAGCTTTTAAGGTTTGCTTTTGTCTGTTTTACATCGATGAAGAAGTTTTGAAGATTTTAATTTATTTACAATCAGCAAGTGGTAGTACTTTGATGAAAACAGTATTTTCGAATTTGGTTTTTCATTACTTTGCACCTGTATGCTATTACTAATAATTATTCTCGAAATAAAAAGACTCCGATTTCAGCAATAGTTTTTCTGATTATAATTTAAAATAAAATTATGAAAAATTCGGTCATTTTTCTTAAAATTTCAAAAATTGCTCTGATTTGTACAAAAGCAAACTTTGCTAAAAAAAAATCATTTTTTCTTTATTAGTAACCCAGGAGTAACCAATCTTTGACATTCATAAGTCAGACCCAAAAATCGTGTCAACCGGTGTAATTTATAAAATTATGAAAATAAAGCAAGTTTCTCAGGCGTGCATGTGCCATCGTCCCAACACGATTGTTATACTGTCGTCAGCTGAACGCTCGTGGCAACATCCAACCGATAGTGGTTTAAATTTTGTCGTAGAATCGATGGCAGAGCCGATGACATTGAAGATAGAGTCATCATTAGAGAACTGATCGATAGTGTTTGCTTTCAAAGACTCTTTTATACCGTCCCGTTCACCAGCTATTAATCATCTAAGAGCCGTCCTGCATACCAGGACGTCGCCTGACGGCCAGCCATGAGAATATCTCCGATGATTCGGCACATTCGCTCCCAATCCATTGATCTCGATTCCTCTATTTGGCCATTATCGATCGGTTACCTCGGCCACAAGTGTGCTCACTTCGTAATTCTTGAGTAAGAACTTTGACTCGAATGTTCCAATTAGACTTGACCACCTAATTCCTTGCTCATACGCTTGTTGCGCACCTTTTCAAGTATATTACTATAGTGTTTGTATGTATGTACCTGTCTGATCTGCACGGAGGATAATAATGGAATCTTTCCAACTGGGAGATAACGCCCTGAATCCAAGCCATGTGAGTAGGGACTTTAGTGTAAAGGCTATAGCCGGGTTCACCGCATGGCCATTCCTCGTTTCCGATGTCCATGCCGACAAAAATGCTGCTGACACCCAAAATGTACCACGAACCATCTTTCTGAAGGAAAAATCCATCACCCCTGTCACCAGCACATTGCAGAATCGATGCTGAAATCAACAGCTAATTTAAAAATTGGTTCGTACTATATGCCTGGGTCCATCAACTATCGTTACACACCATTCGTGTAACCAGCGCAGAACTTATCTCTGCCTATGAACGTCTCAGTGAAGTCATCGGCGCTGTGTACGTTGCAGTCTAAGTACGATATGTAGGGGAGTGTGAAGGTCTGCAGAAAAGCGCCAGCGTCGCCTAATTCTTTTTTACCGTAACCGGTGGTTTTACCGGAAACACCGACCTCGAGAAACTGTTCATCGTACCCAGAAAAGTCCAAGCAAACAGGCTGAACAATGCTGGATAATTGGAAAGGCTGCTTGAGTTCCAGCAGTGCGATATCAGATGCGTAGTAGCCGTCTAGTCCGTTGAACTGACAATTCATGTGAATATTTTTCACCTACAAAAAGATGTGCACATGGGATTTGTGAAATTTATTGAGAAAATAAATAACATAGCAAAAACTACGTAGAATGCTCAAAACGAACCTCAGCCTTCTGAATAATGCGGGGATTGTGCAGCGGAGAATCGTAATCGCGGAACGTGTTTCCTATAAGGACGAAGAGTGTATCGGGATTCAACGTTTCCTTGGTACCTTCATCGTAGATGCAACGAGCAGCCGTCATGACCAGGTAGTCCCTAACAATTGTAGCGCCACACTGAAATTTCTTCTTGGATTCCTGTTTGGTTTTACTCTCCTTGTAGAGGCTCGCATGCCACGGGAAGTCACCGACTGTTGCTGTAACTCCATTGGCCACTAACGAGGTTGGCTGGGTTACTCCGATACCGCAAACTGGAAACACGACGTACACAAGTTGAAATCTTTGAAGGAGCAACTGGGCGCATTGTCATTTTTTGGATTGAAATTAATTGTTGCGATTTCAGGATTGGGCAGAACTTAACGGCGCGTAAACAATTCTTATACTCGATTGTAATCTGTGAATGCGAATTACAATTCAGTGGATAAGTTGCAGGCATTTAAATCGTGAGTGAAAAACAGCAAAGAAAATCTACAACAATACACTTCTGAAATTCTATACAGTGCTACGGATTATATAAACAGGTAAAATATTGCCTGTTGTGATAATTCATAGAATCATTCGGAAACGAAATCACTCTTATTGTAGTAATAAAAATTTCAAGTAACTTATTCGAGCATCAAGTCTCACGTCTTGCGAAGCCATCTAAACGGAAGGTTGAGGGTAATTGAAAAATATCAGTTTGGTCTCATTCGACATCTGCATGTTTTGAAACGGAATTAATGGTTTATCAGGACACAAAATTATACATCTTAACTAACAAGTTGAACTGACTTAATGTGACAGTATTCCACAGTTGAAAAGTATGCTGCCATACAAAATGGTGATTGTGTGTGCAATAATGTCGACGGTCAGTTTTCGTGAATAAATGAAACGTCAATCGCAGAAAAAAAGAACACTCAACATAAGTTAGTCAAGCAATAAATAATTATGAATTTTTCTAACGAATTTTCCCCGTGAAAATTTCATCTCTCTTTTTATCTCTCCCGCCACGCCGCCACAAGCTTGCTAGCAATTATGGCTACATCGTAAGTCTAGTGTCTCTCAATTAGCGGGGATCGTGTTTGTTGGAACGATAAGCACTCACAATTAGCCCTACGTCGATGTTTGGTTTGACATCGCTGCTAATCCGTTGACCGGGATTGACGCACACTTTGTCGCGGGTGCCGTCAGCCATGCAGGTTAAAACCGCAGTTCATTTTCCCGTGTTTTTGCCGCAAAGACCATTATTTCATCCTCCTGGATTTGAAAGTAAATCGTAAACAGACCTGGTATGCATTTGGTGAGTTTCGGTTCCCACTTTCCATCTGCGTTGCAGACGACGCGCTCGCTTCTAGCTGTTAAGGGATATGTCTCCTTCTTGTATCCGTTTCTACAAGATACATCAGCTTGGGTACCGGAAAACACCGCAAGATCGCAGTTCACCGATCGACCTGAAAGAGTGCAAGATGCCTCCGTCGAAAAGGAATGCAGAGTGCTGCATTTTGTTTCTGGAACATCATTTATTCAAAGTTTATAAAAAATTGACGATTCACTCATTAATCAGTTTTGATAAGACGATGCATTTTCTTCCGCGACCCACTTACCAGATACATGAAAAGTCACAAGATTATTTCGAAAGTTTGTTTTTCAAAATACTCTTGATTATCGTCATGCTGACATAGATAAAATCAATTTCATTCTATAAATGACCCTGTATATTTCTACGGTCAAAGAATATGTAAATCGTACAGTACGAAGTGATAAGTTTTGCTGTTGCTGATGCTGCGTTACTATAATACTTAAGCAAAGACCTTCGTTGTTGAATGAAATAATATTGAATAGAATTTGTACTTACGAACGCACATAGGAATTGTTGTCCATGTTCCAACGCCTCGGCAGAAGACTTCGGTACTTCCTTTCGTCTTGTAGTTGGGATTGCAAGTGTATACCAGCTGGCTACCAGGCTCGAGCTGAGTACCCTGAGGAACGTCGCAGTCGATATCACTGTTGCAAAGTGACTGATGGAGCTTCCAGCGGCCGTTACTTGGGTGTGGAGGCACCACGCAAGGCGAAAGCCTCAGCGATTGCGATGTTTGCGCCCTTCGTCTCAAACGGACTGCCGATTTGATTGTAGTCATGTGAATCCCTGAACGACTAATCAAAGGGATGCATTTATTTCAATAAAGAAACAATAATAAATTCGGTGCTATTAATAAATGATCGGTAACTGATACGAATAATGTTTTTGATAACAGTATGAATGCAGTATCCAAATAAAGCAATGAAAGGAAATACTGGCTGATTTTCAAAACGATGCAGTATGCAATCGGGCATTTCGTCTAGAAGAGTATCAAACGTTGGAGGGTCTTAGAATTAGGAAATGAGCCAGTAAGAAATCATTTACGCTTTTATAACCTCTGTGAAGCTGTGCCAAAGATCACGCTGATGTAGGTGCTACTGTTGGTTTTGGTAATGACTTCGTCTCAAGTTACAAGAGCACTAATAACAACAAATCTGAACCGCTTACGGCAAGGATCCGCAGACGAGTGCAGTTTCGTCGCTCAGATCGGCGCAGTCGACGGTGCCGTCGCAAAGAGACGTCGCGTTAACGCACTGTCCATTCTTGCACCGGAAGTCCTCAAGACCGCAGCTCGCCTGAGGGTCAGCCACCGAAATACCCAGACACTTCGTCAGTGCCTCGTCGCTGTTGTCGATGCAGTCCTTGACGCCGTTGCAGACCGCGTCTCCGTCGACGCAGGCCCCGTAATCGCACCGGAACGCGAAATCTGGACAGATCAGCCCCGGCTTTGAGCATTCCGCCTGGGTCTCGTCGCTCTGATCCGAACAGTCGGCTCTTCCGTCGCACAGCGATTCGCTCGCGATGCAATCCCCGGTTCGACACGCGAACTGGTCCTCTCTGCCGTAAAATTTTCGTCATTAGTGTAATTCGAAAATTCCGTACCGTCTGTAATATTCGAGTCTCATTCTGATATCCACTTACCCGCAACTCTTTCCGTTAACCCCGTTCAGTTGCGGATTCCCGGTCATTTTTTTAATGTCAGCAGATGCGAAAAAGGCTGTGATCAGAAGATTACAGGATAAAATTAATTTTACCAATTTTATGGCAATGTGTAATTAAGTTTTTTATCGCTAGTTTCCTGTTTCTTGAAGCTACTAAGTTGAAAACGCTTATAGGCGATCATGCGTAGATCAACAAAAGTTCAAGGTGATTTTGCCGACCATACAGCGGAAGGACAAATTTGCGTTAACCGGTTATACAGTTTCGCAGCATTTTTTACAGTCTTTCTATTCGCACCGAATTTCACCGAGCTAGCACGAGTTGCTGTGATTGTGTGGACCAAAGTGGTCAACGCAAGCCCTAATATCATTATTTCATGCAGATACGATCATGCGCATAATCCTCTGACATGCAGACTATAAGAAATATCTAGTTAAGAAATATTTTTTACGGTTGATACTCCTGAAAACATATCGGATCGAGAACGAACAGTTACTCGTGAATACATATTACTTAGCGGAGGTATTTCCTATCAGTCACGAAAGACAGCTCCGCAAAGGATGAATTCGCGCCATTTTACTAAATCGAAAAAGACGACACACCGTTTCAATTTACTCAAATACCCCATAACCGGTTTCCATCCTCTCTATATATAGCTATGAAACGACGCCCTTCTCGTCTTCTCTGCAATTACTGAATAAAATAATCCAACTGCCCGATTGCAAGATCTGTTCTTCAGTCTTCAGCAAAGGCGATGATGAAAACGAATGCCTATTTATGCAATCAACTCCATTTTAACGTGATGCTATATCTCTTATAATTGCGTGGTGAAATTGTTTTTCACAACTGTACTTGAATGTCGATTTTATCGTCACTCGAGGTCACTAAATATTCAAATTCGAAACTAGAGCGAATTGAACCTTTTTGCCAGCTTCTAACGGTGACTAAATCTAGAAAATACAAATCACTTTCCAATGATAACAATCAATATGATATGTGTATTCGGTTAAATGGTATACGAATATATTTAATCACTACACTAATAATCGTCACGTTAATCCCTCACCAGAAACAGAAATCAGAATCGCGGCACGTTTAACAGCGAATATTGCCATCATTTTAGTCTCACAGACAATTTTCGGTTATAATTAGCTACAGTGTACGTTGAGCTATTGAAGAAGAATAACTAGAACTACATGCTGATGCTTCGCGCCACCGCAGTCTGAGTACTCTGAGGAGTTTGAAAGAAACAACTATGATTGAAGTTTAAGAAAAAGAAGAGGAAGGAAATCCCCCACACAGAGATCTTCACGCCGTCACTTGGATATCCTAGCAAAGTGACGCGGGAGTAGGAGACTTTATCGATAATATTTGATTTCTATACCTACCGGCTAACGCAACAGAGGATTTTATCCAGCGATTTTCAGAGAATACACATGTGTGTGGCGGATTCTCCTATTCTTGATCAGTTGACACATACAACGCATTACAGCGAATGTTGTATATCTATAGTTCAAACTCTGTAATAAAAATGTTTTCAAAGTAGACATTTTACTGGTTACTTCGATATTTATTCATGGTTGTTTATTAATGTTTGTTAATCATGATATTTAGTAATCAGGATTTGAGACAATTGAGCATTGTATACCTTCAAAATATCATTTAAATATTCAACCTTCCAAGTAAGGTAACGACATGCAGCTTTGTCATGCTTCAGGCATATTTTACGTCACTGATGATAAAATGTGGTCAACAGACAAATGAGATCATTAAACACTAGGTTTGCACGGTGGAAAGGATTGATGTCGTTCTAAACTTGAGATCACTTTACGAATCCACGACATGTAAGCGGGAACCTTGGTGTAAAGGGAGGTAGCGTTACCGTCGCAGGTTCCATTTCCACTCGACGGCCTGAAAGAAGTGCTCAAGACTCCCATAACGTACCAATTTCCGTCATTCTCGAACACCAGACCACCACCACTGTCTCCTTCGCACGAGTCCGTTCCTGGAATTTAATTGAGATCATAACTCTCCTTATTCTGACTTTTTACTTCGGAGTAAACGTGAATGGAAATCTTTTAGTATCACCGTTGCCACTTCCAACACAGAACTTGTCGTTCCCTGTAAGCTCCTTGTCTTCGTTGTTATTGGACACTGTGCACTCGCTAAGAGCTATGTAGGGGTTGTTTGTTGTCACAAGAGTTGCGGTCGATGGGCCTGATCCAGTTCTACCAAACCCAGCCAGTCTTCCCACCGAACCAGATTTTACTAGCCGCTCTTTAGTACCCAAGACATCCATACAGACTGGATTTGAAACACCGGACAGCTTGAACGGCTTCTGTAACTCGATGATCGCGATGTCGGAGCCGTAGTAGTTACTCTGCGAACCAGAATACTCGCAAGGGATGTGGATGCTTTTCACCTAAGCAGGAAAAATTAACGAGTTGCTACTCGAGTTGTACGAATTGTTGAGAAAAAAAGAAATAAAATATTTTTTAATATCAATCGAAATTATGCTACTAACCGCAGCCTTCTGTACGATACGTGAATCGTGGAGCGGAGAGTCGTAATCGCGGAATTTGTTCCCGGTAATCACGTGAAACTTTTCAGGTATCTCAACCGTCTTCAATACATGATCATAAACGCAATGAGCGGCGGTCAGCAGAAGATTGTCTTGGATTATCGTTGCACCGCACTGAAACTCTTTAGGATCCTGGGACGCTTTTTTTTGTTTGTACACCATCGCGTGCCATGGAAAATGTGGAAGATCGAAAACGATTCCATTTAGCACGGTTCGTGTTGAATGAGTGTTCGTTATTCCGCACACTGGAACTGAATTCAGGAGTTACGTAATTACAATGACGTTCAAGGCACGACCGTTTTGATTGCTTCTTGACCACGTGAGAATCCTCAGGGTTAAACGCCGCAACCACTTACCTGGCAAGCAAGTGATCGGATTGGGCTCCCACTCGCCGTTTATATTGCACGTCACAGTTTTACTGCTTGTCTTCTGAAGAGTCGGGTCTACCGCGTAACCGGGTCGACAGGCGAGTGAAGCCGTGATGTTTGGTAGCTCCATAGAATCACACGGCTTCCGTTGATTCTGGCTATAGCATGTCGCTATCATCGAAGCAGAGTCCAGTGAGGGGCAGGTGATTTCTATCAAATGCAAGTTTGGTGCCGATTTTAGACAATCTACTTCCTTCGGCAACAGCATCTTATCAATATACGTGCGACAGGTGCCGCCATAATAGTGCACAGCTTAAATGCTTACTTTCACACAATAGGACTTTCTTTGGCTCATACGACCTTTCGAATCACGTATAATAAAAACTTTAACACACCTATGCAGGTGGGGATCGTAGACCATTTTCCCAGCTGCAGTCTGCAAAAGACATCAGTGCTGCCATTCATTCGAAATCCAGGCTTGCAGCTGTATACCAGCTGACTTCCGGGCCCCAGTGCTGCGCCTTCAACAAGACTACAATCTGCGTTTTCCTCGCAGAGAGCTGGATGAAGTCTTCGTTCTCCATTAGGAGGCTGGGGTGGTACCCGACAGGATCCTGTCGGTATTCGGAAGCCGGTGGGGTCTGGAGTGCTCGTCTTTGTCGGTCTCGTCGGTCTCGGCCTCGTTGCAGAAGTGGGCGAGCTCGACGTCGGAGTTGGAGTAACGGACGGTCGTGGAGTGACCGATCCGTTGTGCGTTGGTACCGACGGACTGTTTCAAGACAAGTTGCAAATCCGTACGTTGAGAATAAACGACGAAGAAGAAGAGAGAAAGAGAGAGAGAGAGAGAGCAGAGGAGAAATGCATTTGTCACACCTAGAACTTCAAGGGTGAAGTAACTGAAGCAAGGATAAGAATAAAACCAGTCCATAAACACTTGAGGAAAGATCTTACATGCGGGAACTGCAGCTTTGGTAAGACTTGTATCGCTCCAAATAGAAAATCACTTCTTGAATCCACGACATGTATGTCGAGACTTTGGTGTAAAGCGAGTAGGAATTTTTGTCGCACGTCCTTTCCCCATTGCTGGTTTCTACGCCGAGACCAACGCTGACGATCCCCATAACGTACCACAAGTCATCTTTCTGAAACACCAAACCACCCCCACTGTCACCTTCACACACAGCCGATCCTGAAATCAACAAAATATTACGGTTCTTCACGTTTCCATTATTTCTTCTCCTATTTCCAATTTTTTCACTCGCTAAATCAACTCCGAATTCCACCAAAAAACTTCATATGAAGCTCCAGCTCTCATTCTTCATCAGAAACCGTATCAGTGAACATAGCTTTTTTTTCTCTAATATTCTTCGGAACCACCATAGTATACTTTCGGTAAGTGCCCAAGTACAACGAAATGTTCCAACTTTATTTATAGATAAACTGCAAGTCTGAATAATATGTAATACATAATTGAATTTGAAATTAGGAACTTATCGAGATCTGTACTATTGTCATTATAATGATAAAGAAAACGATGCCGAGAAAACAAATTTCAACACTTGTGCAAAGATTAACTTATCCAATCAGAGTATAATTTAAGCGATTACTTATTTTAACGATTTCCGAACAATCGTGGAAAAACATACCAAAAAAACTGTGCTTAGCGGTAAAAAAAAAAAAAGTAATCGATGAATTTAAAACTGACAGAGAATGAGAAACTGTTAAAATTTCTAAAGTACCCCACATTAGTAACATACTGACTATTGTTTGTCTAAATTCATCGAAGATCGTTACACACCATTCGTATAACCGGCGCAGAATTTATCGTTACTGATGAAGACCTCAACCTCGGCATTGTTCTTCAAAGACTTGCACTGGCTGTACGATATGTAAGGTAGCGTCAGGGTCTGCAGAACGGCGCTCGTGCCGCCTAGTTCTGTCCTACCGAAGCCGGCAACTTTTCCGGAAACACCAGGCTCCAGTATCTGCTGACTGTATCCAGAAAGGTCTAAACAAGCGGGCTGAAGAATGCTGGACAATTCGAAGGGCTGCTTAAGTTCCAGCAGCGCGATGTCAGTTGCATAGTTTCCATTCAGTCCGTAATACTGGCAATGAACGTAAACATTTTTCACCTGAAAGAAGATGACTTTGAAGTTAATGCAAAAAGAAATAGCAAAAGAAACGAATAAGACGCGGTACGAACGAACCTCAGCCTGTCGAACAATTCGGCGATCATGCAACGGGGAATCATAATCGCGGAACGTATTTCCAGTGAGAAGAAAAAGTTTCTCCGGGCACTCCGTGGTCTTGGTGTTCTCATTGTAGATGCAATGAGCAGCCGTCATGACCAGGTTGGTGTGAATAATTGTAGCGCCACAAGAGAACTCCTTTTTGAGTCCTTGCCGCGTGTTCCGCTCTTTATAGAGGGTCGCATGCCATGGAAAGTCGCCGACGTTCGCTTTCTCTGCGTTGTATGCTAACGGGGTGTGGTTGGGTATTGCAACACCACAAACTGAAAACATAGTGGAAGCAAATTGATTGTGATATGAACCAAGAACCAAACAAAGGCTTTCCGGTTTATTAGTCTGCAAGTATTCAGTAAAAAGAGTCTTCATGTTTTCGAAACGCGGTATGAATGCTGATGTATAAAACTCAGGCGGAAAATCGAACGTTTATTTAATTTACAGAATCATACAAAAGAGAAGGTACACCGAAGTCCACTTAAACTATGTGATTTATCTCTTCCCCTCCCACAAGGATTATTCAAGACAAACACTCACTTCGATTTTCGTCCGATATCTAATAAGTTGCGAACTCGTGTTTTGTGAAACGAATGCTCATTTATGTACGTGTGTGGGTTAGATTTTTTTGACCACGATACGAAACAAACAGCTTTATCGATTAGTCTGAAATTTGAATAAAAAATTACGAAAATTCGTAACTCTTATATTCTTTCAAACAGTCAATGGAACTGTAAAATACAACTTTAGGTAATTGACATACCTCTTTACGCATTTTTCTATTCAATTAATTGAGACCGTTTAAAATTTCTCCTCAAATATAATTCCAAGGAAATCAATGATGCTAATAATAAAATGGAAAATAACGTGCGTAAGTATCGGTATACGTTAGAAATGATTATGCACAGTTAAGCTCAAGGCAAAAAAGCAAAGCTTTTCGGGTAAACGACTTATCCATATGAGAGAGCGATGAAAGTATGTATTATAAATAGGTGAACAGCGCAAATCGTAAACGTACGTGGTATGCATCTTATGGGGTCCGGTTCCCACGTTCCGTTCGAAGTGCACACGATGATATCTCTGCGACTCGTTAAGGAACTCGTGTCCATCCTGTATCCCTGGCGACAAGATACTTGGGCTCGTATACCCGGAGAAACCGCGGTGTCGCAGCTCACCAACTTGCCCAAATTATAGCATGAAGCGATCGTCGACGGGGAGTTCAAAGCGTCGCATTTTATCTCTGAAACAGCATTTGATTAAGATTCATGTCCGTCCGATTCATTGGCTGCAACTGCTCTAATGCTGCGTCACTTTTATGTTAAAATCTATTTGCATAAGATTTTATTAAGATTGGACTCACCAATACACTCAGGAATTTCCGACCATGTTCCCCTGACTCCGCAGAAGACGTCAGTACTCCCTTTTATCCTGTAGTTGGGTCTGCAGGTATATACCAGCTGGCTACCAGGATCGAGATGAAGACCTTGAGCAACATCGCATTCCCTGTTGCTGTCACAAAGTGTTCGATGAAGCTTCCACTGGCCGTTACTTGGCTGCGGTGGCACCGGACAA
Organism: Diprion similis; assembly: GCF_021155765.1. NCBI lineage: Eukaryota > Metazoa > Arthropoda > Insecta > Hymenoptera > Diprionidae > Diprion > Diprion similis. The sequence continues at coordinate 13,207,470 of NC_060116.1, read as the reverse complement.
GGCGACGGTCGTCTTAGGCCACTCGTTTCCGTTTCTCTTTTCCAACGGATGGCCGACTCGAGCGTAGTCGTGTGATTGGCTCCACCACTGTTTGGAATGATGATGGCATTTCAAATAATGTACAATTATGTTTTTCCGTAGTGAGTGGACAGCAGTTAAGATGTATGAATTAGATGACGACACATGATGTGATAAAATAGTAAAATCCGTATTTTGGCTGACGAATTAGTCTGCATAGTTGTGTGTTATGGACCGGATAAATCTTCGAATCGAATTCTGATATCCACTTACCCGCAATTATTTTCGAAATCATCGTTCCGTAGCGAATCTCCAACGACTTCTTGAACGTTATCGAATACGAAGAGGACTAGGCGCCGAGAAATGCCACCCGAAAACAAATAGTTTCAATAATTGATTAAGAATGCGTTTCAGAAGTTTTTAATATGTATTTTTTATCATGCAACAAACAGTAAGTGAAAAAAATCGTAACACTGGTGACACTCGTAAGCTCTGAACGCATTGTTTGAATCTAGCATATAAATTTTATAACATTGAAGACTGATCGTATTTAAAGAAAATTGTCGATCTATTTTTCAAATATGTATCTTGATCGTTACTTTCGATTGCATCATATTTAATTGAAACATGCCATTGCAATCATATGCTATGTGCATTCATACTTTACAATTAAAGAGAAAATTAACGACCTATTTGTCAAACGTCATATTTTTTCAAATCTTTTATTGCATCGGGCACCGTTATTTATAGTCAATGTTTTATCGGAGTGACAAAATAATTCTTTATCTACTCAATTTCACATTTCCTTTGTACTGTGTCTTTGCACATGTGATAATCCGACTGAATATGCTCACACTTGAGGTAACTTCCTTCGCATCGCCGTTACAACTGTCTGTATAAAGTCTGCGGTTTCACTCGCATGACGTGCGTCGGATGGTAATTATCTGGGTTATAATCTTATAAAAATCAGCTTATTTTTAGCTCCAGAGTTATATTAATCGTACGAGTTAGGAAGAGGATGGGAGGATTACCAAGCAATATCAAAAACATTCCCGGCTTATCCATTCCTTGTACTCGTACAGTGTTTTCAGTTAGTACTAGTAAAAGCGATTAGGAGAACTCCCTGACCGTAGAAGAAAACGAACATTTTCCTGTGATTGATATTCCTGAGAATCTTACTAGTCAAGGATAAACGGTGTCCGCGTAACCGTGTCGTGTCATGAATCTTTGTTGAGACTTTATTACATTGAGAAACATTCCTTATCGTATCAACTTTGTTGAAATTTTTCAGTGACCTTTAACGGCGATAGATCGCAAGGTTAACAAACACGTATCATTAATGCACTTAGATATATGTATATAGAAGGAATAAACCATATTATTAACTACATCGAAATTGAGAAAGAACCGGTTTTTATTATCCCTATACGTATATTGAGCTATTAAATAAAGCAAGTCTTGTCTGATTTGCTTTCAATGAAGAAAATATGAATGCTGCCTGAAGGGAAAATCTATTCTTCAGTCTTCAGCGACAGTGATATTTAGAAAACGAATTCGCTTTCGAGCAATGAACTTCATCGGCATGTTGCCACAACTTTACAGCGCTGTGAGGAAATTGTTCGATTTAAAATTCAACACAATTTTCATTAAACTCCATTATTAAAAATGATTTGGTTATAACCTGAGAAAATTGATTCTTCTCCCATTTACTGCGACGCAGCAGGTTGAATTCGGAAATGACAAAAGACTTTACAAGGATGATAATCCGCTTTATATGTGCATCGAATTGCATCGTACACAACTATCTGTATCCACTACACTCAAAATCATGACTCAATCACTCACCATAAACGAAAGTCAAAACCGCGGCACATTTAACGTCGAATATTGCCGTCATTATAGCTTCACAATAAATTATTGGTTGTTATCAACTAGAGTGTCTGTCGCACGTTTAGATCATCGTAGAAAACCTGTACGGTAACGTCGGAAGAACAAAAACTGCTACAAACTAACTTCGCACGCAAGCTGACCAGCCAACCCAAGCGGTCGGCGTAGTCTGAGGAGATCGAGAGAAACAAGTATGGACGGACTGTACGCCAAAGGAGAAAAAAAATACGCAGAAGTATAATAAGAATAATCATACAGAGAGGAAGAAATTTCCAGCGCAGAAAAACTTCACTTGGCCGATTCGACGCGCTCTTTAGTGTAGGTATAGGAAACTTCATAATTGATAATGCTTACCTGTGATCGTGTACCGCAGTAAAAGGACTCAACCATCGAAATATTTACGAGGAATATATGTGGGCATAAGATAGATCTTCCAAATCATGATCAATTGACATAATTGCGTGTATCGCAGTACGGCGAATGCGATGTATAGTTTAAAGTCTGTCCTAAAAATGTTCTCAAACATACGTTTGATTTTATTGGTTTGTATTAGTTTATCGATAAATATTTGCGATATTTAAACTGTGTTACTTCTGAATATTATGAAAAAATTGATATTCACAAGTATTCGGTATTTATTCTAAGCGCTGTTACACGACGAGTAAGTCTTGTCACGCTGCAGGCATATTATTCGCAATCATTCATAGACGTCAGATTCGCATGAGGGGTAATACCCATATCGTTCCAAATTGAACATCACATTCTGAATCCATGGTATGTGGGTGGGAATCTTGGTGAAAAACGAGTAAGCGTCACCGTCGCAAGTTCTCTTTCCGTTCACAGTTTTCACCCCATAAGTGACGCTCAAAACTCCCATAATATGCCACCTTCCGTTACTCTCAATCACAAGACCACTGCCACTGTCTTCATCGCAAACGGTGTTCCCTGAAATTTCATTTAAATAAGATTTTTGCCTCTTCCGAGATCGATTAGAAACAAGTAAAACTTTTCTACTACCACTCTGGCCTTCAGCGCAAAACTTGTCCTCGGTACTATCAGTCATTCCGCAATTCCGATTTGGGTTGTTAGGAACGTTTGTCGTCAAAAGAGCTGAACTTGACAAGCCACTGCTCGTTTCACCAAATCCGACAAATCTTCCAACCATGCCCGATTTCAGTAGCTCCTGGTTGTACCCCAAGACATCCATACAAGCCGGTATTAAATTTCCTGATAGCTTAAAAGGCTCCTGCAACTCGATGAGAGCTATGTCGAAATTGTAGTTACCCTCAAAGCTGGAATACTCGCAAGGAATGTGGATGCTTTTTACCTGAGCAAACAAAATCAGAAAATTCATACTAAGGTAATACTCAGATTAACAGAAGCGGTAATCGACCTAAAGATGGATCGTTAATATGCTACTGACCGTGGCTCTATGAACGACTTGTGGATCGTGAAACGGAGAGTCATAATCGCCGACTTTATTTCCCGTAACAACGTAAAACCTTTCAGCTAACTCAACGGACTTAAAATTATCGTCATAAACGCAATGGGCGGCGGTCAGTAGGAGATTATTTTGGATTATCGTTCCTCCACATTTAAGCTCCTTGGAATCCTCGGGCGGCTTTTCTTGTCTGTACAACGTCACGTGCCATGGAAATTGTAAGATATCGGCCGCAGTTCCATTATTCATGGTGTGGTTTGATTGGCGAGTTGTCAATTTTCCGCACACTGTAACAATATTCAAGAAATATTGTGATTTTATTAAACTTCAGACGTAATCGTCCAACTAAGTTATAGGCTTCGTTTCCGCCTACCTGGATTGCAAGTGATCGGTTTGGGTTCCCACTCGCCATTCTCGTTACATGTCACAGTTTTGCTGCCAGCTTTCAAAGAACGCGAATCCTCCTCGTAAGCAGGGCGACACGAGAGTGAAGCCGTAGTGTTTGGTAGCGCTGCCGAATTACACGGCGTCGGACGATTCGATCGATAACAGGTCGACATCATTGAAACATCGTCCAACGAACTGCAGGTGATTTCTATAAAACGCTTTACAATTAGTCAATTACTAATTGAAAATAAAAATTAGATAGCTTGTGGAAATGTGGTGAAGCATGTTAAAATTCGGACATGGAAAGTTTTTAACTCACCGATGCAGGTGGGAATCGGTGACCAACGTCCTTGTGGTCCACAGATTATCTCAGGACTCCCCTGGATTCGGAATCCAGACACGCAAGTGTATACTAATCGACTTCCATGTTTCATAGCAACGCCTTCAGAAATAATGCAATTCATGTTTTCCTTGCAGTCAGCCGGATGAAGTCTCCATTCTCCAATGGCCGGATGCGTAGGTATTAGACACGCTGAGTCCAGCGGATTTAACTTAGTTCGTGAACTGACGAGATCCGAAGTCTTCGAAGTCATTACCATCGGAAGATGCGGTGAATTTGACCGGGTTGGTGGTGGCGGACTATTTTAAGTCAAATCACACAGTCATGCAGCGAGATATACGAACATGAAAAAAGGAGATAGCAGATGAAAAATGCGATCATGTATCTCATTTATGGCTACAAAGCCGGAGTATTTGATAAAAAGATAATAATACAACCTCGAATGAAACCAAAGCATGAAAACATAGAGAAAGAGATTACGTGTAGGATCTGCATCCAGGGCGGGACTCGGGTCGCTCCAAATCGAATATCACGTCTTGAATCCACGATATGTAATTTGAGACTTTGGTGTACAGCGAGTAGGAATATTTGTCGCACGTCCTTTCCCCATTGCTGATGTCAACACCGAGACCAACGCTAACGATCCCCATGACGTACCATAAGCCACGTTTCTTAAAGACCATTCCACCTCCACTGTCACCCTCGCACACAGCCGATCCTGAAATCAAAAGTATTACAATACTAAAAAACGCTGAATGAGACCCAGTCTAAGAAAGGTGTACCGAAATTCATCGAGGATCGTTACACACCATTCGTATAACCGGCGCAGAATTTGTCGTTGGTGATAAAGACCTCAGAGTCGGTATTGTCGATAGGTGACTTGCACTGACTGTACAATATGTAAGGCAACGTCAAGGTCTGCAAGACGGCACTGTTAGCGCTTAGTTCCGTCCTACCGAAGCCGGCAACTTTTCCGAAAACACCAGGTTCCAGTATCTGATCACTGTATCCAGAAAGGTCTAAACAAGCTGGCTGAAGAATGCTGGACAATTCGAAAGGCTGCTTAAGTTCGAGCAGCGCGATGTCAGATCCGTAGTTTCCCTCTAGTCCGTAGTACTGACAGTGCATGAAGATGTTTTTCACCTGGAAGAAGATGCAAACGGCTATTTTGTGAATTGTATTCATGGCGAAGAAAGTACGAACGAACCTCGGCCTTTCGAACGATTTTGGGATCGTGCAACGGGGAATCGTAACCTAGGAACGTGTTGCCAGTGACGAGGAAGAGTTCAGCGGGGTTCACCGTAATCTTAGCATTCTCATCGTAGATACAATGGGCAGCTGTCATTACCAGCTTAATGTGAATAATTGTAGCACCGCACTGAAATTCTTTTTTCGGCCCTTTCTCCGTGATGATCTCCTTGTAGAGGGTTGCGTGCCATGGAAAGTCACCGATGGATGCCTTGACTCCATTATGCACCAATGGGGTATGGTGGCTATTTGCGACACCGCAAACTGAAATCACGACAAAGGCTATTTGAGATGTGCCAAGAACCAAGTAGATGCACTGTACTTTATCAGTTCACTAGTAGATAGTACAATACCAAGATCGGGATTGCTCTTTATCTTCCCTGATGCGAACAATATTCAACAATTTTTTTCGAGTTACGGAATAGATAGTTATAATTGTTATAAATAAAATAAACAAAGAATCTCGTTTTCCAAAAGAAGAAAACCCATTATGCGTTGTCAACGTAAGTTGTAAACGGACCTGGTATGCATCTTACAGGGTCCGGTTCCCACTTTCCGTCTGAGTTGCATACTACGACGTTTCTGCGACTTGATAAGTACCTCGTGTCCGCCATGTATCCCTGCCGACAAGATACTTCAGCTCGAGTACCCGGGGATACCGTAGAGTCGCAGCTCACCAACTCATTGGAATGATCATAGCATGAAGCCACCGTTGACAGGGAGTTCAAAGAGCTACATTTGATCTCTGTAATAATAATGATTACGTTAGTAATTAAGTAAATTGCGAAGGTTCTGACAGAATTTTAACTCACTACTGCAGACGGGGATTGCCGACCACTTTCCCGTGAACCCGCAATGGACGTCCGGGCTACCTTCCATCCTATAGCTGGCGTTGCAAGAATATACCAGCTGGCTTCCCGGGTCGAGCCGAATACCCTGAGGAATATTGCAGTCAGTGTCAACGTCACATTGTGCGCGATAGAGCTTCCAGTAGCCATTACTTGGCTGCGGCGGCACCAAGCAAGACGACGCCCCTCGTTTTAAACGGATCCCCGATTTGATCGTAGTCGTGCGATCGCCTGCACCACTGTTCAAAGGAATGCAGGTATTTTAGTCAGAAAAAAAAATAATAATTATACATCACGGTATTATGGGTGAATGGTAATTATTCGATGAAGGGTTGTGATGCGAATAGAATAATGAATCGATATTAGAGACTTGGTTTACACGGAACTCAGTCAACTTGTTTTCTGCCTCGTGCAGAACTCGATATGAGAAATCCGAAGTGCAACAATACAATAAAAAAAACACAACGAAGAAAATCTCTTCAAGAAACCAAGTTACACATGTGACGATCTCTGTAAGGCTGAGTTCACTGTGCGAAGAATAACGCGGTTATATGATGAATCCCGTATGTTTCTGGAAAACCAATTGCAAAGACAAATCTGAAGTGCAACTTACGGAAAGGATCCGCAGGCGAGGGCAGTTTCGTCACTCCGATCGGCGCAGTCGACGGTCCCGTCGCAGAGAGACGTCGAGTTAACGCATTGTCCATTAGTGCACCGGAAGTCGTCAAGACCACAGATCGCCTCAGGGTCAGTCACCGAAATACCCGGACACCTCGTCAGTGTCTCGTCGCTGTTGTCGATGCAGTCCTTGACGCCGTTGCAGACCGCGTCTCCGTCGACGCAGGCCCCGTAAGTACACCGGAACGCGTAATCCGGACAGATCAGCCCCGGCTTTGAGCATTCCGCCTGGGTCTCGTCGCTCTGATCCGAACAGTCGGCTCTTCCGTCGCACAGCGATTCGCTCGCGATGCAATCCCCGTCTCGACAGGTGAACTGGTACTCTCTGCCGTAAAGTTTTCGTAATTTATTTCGGAAATGTCGTACCGTCTAGAATATTCGAGTCGGATCACGATATCCACTTACCCGCAACTCTTTCCGTCGTCATTGTTCAGATGGGGTTTCCTAGCGACTTTTTGAGCGCTACCGGATGCGATAAAGGCTGCACTCCAAGGATCGCGGGGCAAGAAAAAACAATTTCATTAATTAAAGGGCATGCGCATTTAAATTTGTCATTCGTTTTCTGTTACCGATCGAAGTTCGAACGTTTATCTCTTATAATCAAGGCCAATCAGTATTTCAATCATGCGTTAACCGGTTATACAGGTTTTAAACTTCGTTTTAATTCCTTGTGTTCGCGGAGGATTTAGCGTGGAAAAAGTTACATCTGAATAAAAATATTAATAAATACCGAAACTAAATAAAAATCCTAAAGGCGTAAAAGTTCTGGCTGTCCAGATATGTAGCATCCGAAACCACAATGAGTATTACAAAACGCAGCGCCATCCATGCAAGGGTGAAGACCCTAGTTTATAAACATCTCCATTCTCCATCACTTTACTAACAACCATGACACCAATTACTCACCATAAACAAAAGTCAGAATCACAGCACGTTCAACATCGAATATTGCCGTCATTATAGCCTCACAAACAACTATCGGTTATAATAATCTGCACTGTATATTTTGAGCATTCGCACTTGTCCGAGTATGTCAAAATAGCGGGCACTAGGAGCATGATGGTTCAGTTTTCGAACGTGTGCTGACCAGCCAATCAGACCGATCAACGTAGACTGCTGAGTTAAAGAGAAACGAATTATACGTGACTGCATGTGAAAAGAGGACAAAAACAATACACGAGTGTATGCTAAGGATAATCATACAAGGATAAACTTCCCTGCACTGAAATCCCCACACGAACGATTTGATACGCTCGTGTGTGGGGGGGAGGCTTTATGGATAATACTCCATAGATTGATACCGTGTAGCGCAAAAAAAGGTATCATCAAAAGTTTTTCAAGGTAAACATGTTGCCACAAGATTTTAAGGTTGGAAATAGTCAAGCAAGCAAACAGTGTCAAATGAAGGTAACGTGTCTAAATTAGGTATCGAGGTTGAAAACTTTATAAAAATGTTGCTATTCGCCAAGCTAGCTAACACGCTGCAACACAACCACCAACTGTAGGCCACACCGAAAAATCATATTATGGTAGTTCTCCCTCCTCCCTGTTACACATTTTCGTCGCAATCGCGAAATTACTCTCGCCAAATACCACATGCCGAGAGCTAAGGATAATGTAATATCAATTCGCAACATATTCCATCATATTTGTAGAAAATCTAATTTTTTCAGCAAATGCGGAAGTCACTCGGACGCTGGTCACCTGTACAGACCGCACAACGAAGAGGGGGAAACTCGTGATGATATTGTATCTTATTCAGCGATAGTTTTAATAAATGTTGGTAACGAGCTGCGTATGCGTACAGGGCCATCCGACCTTCGAATCGCAACGCCGTAAAAGTCTGCCGACGATCGGTACTTTAGTATACGTTTGAAAGTCGGTGAAGAAGCAGCTACTTTTCTCAATCCCCAACGCAAAATTTTAGTGACCATGAAGTTTGTCGCGTTTCTTGCAATACTTTTCGTCATCGTCGATCTGTCGGAGCACATACCGGTGTTGAGTAAGTCTAGCTTTAGTGGAAAAAAAATGGAGACTGCACTTACCGATTAATTCTCTTGGACCAATTTTTTCCTCTAGGAAACTGCCCTCCCGATTTTACCCTTGACGGTAAATTGCTAAACAGCTGTGGAATTATTACGTGTAATGACTCCGGCAATATCAGCTCCGTTCTTGCGTCAGTATAAAAACTTCATCCATAAAGCGAAAGTCTTCATGCCTGCGAAATTTACTTACCGCGATTTTCATTTTGTAGATGTGCCTGGGGAGCATGTCGGAACAGTCACGGTTACAAAAAAGACGATAACACGAAGCTGTATCCGAGATGTTGCGGTGGACCAATTTGCTACTAAGCGTTGCGGTCGTTAATTTCAACCATGTTTTCCTACGAAACAAAAAATGAACTCCAACCAGCATATTACAATCAAATAGAAGACACGGTGTTGGCACGAGATAGTTACAGGGTACCTCTTCTTGAATTTTTTAAATCTGATTTCACAATTAGTTAAGCTAAACAGTATGTCGAAAAATAATAAATAATATTGTTTATCGTATTCTCTCTGAGCTGAAACGTGGAACGTGGATAGGTAATATTAACCCCTGCTGTTCATTTCTCGATTCCAACAGGGTATCGCACTACCTTTAAGGGACTTGATATCCGCTCCTCGGTCGAACTACAATTCTCCATTCGGTAGATGGCAAAGCCCCCTGTAACGATGGTTGTTTTATCTGAGGATATATTTCCGCTTAGCATTTTACTTTGCATCGAAATGGGAACCTCAGTACCTCTGCGAAACTACCGTCAAACGAATTCGCTTTGTTTTCGTAGATGTTTATTCACATCCAAATTGAATTACTTATTCCCCAATACAGACTGTCGACTTTCATTGCCAATGAGAGCAAACGGAATGATATTCGTTTTTCTGTTACTACTTGTTACTTTAATACAGCTACCAAAGTACAGAATAAAATTATGAAAGAATAATAATTAGCACCTTTCGCACACTGGAATAAAATTCAAGGAATGCGTTACTTCCACCTAGTCTAAATGCACGTTTCAATTGTCTGTTGAAAATGCGATTGACAATGAGTTAAACTTGGCCTTGTTGCCCCTCGCTTGGAAGGCAAGTGATAGGTTTTGGCTCCCACTGGCCGTTCGCGTTACATCTCACATATTTACTACCAGCCTTGCCAGGAGTCGCATCCTCGGTATAACCAGGTCGACATATGAGTGAGGCTGTGGAATATGGTAAAGCAGTAGAGTTGCAATCCTGCGTCCAAGTGCTCTGCCGAAGACACGTCATTGCTGTCGATGCAGAATTCAGCGAGGGGCAGATGATTTCTGTAAAACACCAAGGCAATATTTAAATACATCCTATACCCTTATCCTACAATGTCTTAACGCCTTTGTCTTTAATCACAGCATAAATTGCGGAGAACAGTAAACTCTGACTAGGATTAATAAGTCCATTACCCTCGTTCAATACGCGGTTGCGCGTCTTAGAGTGCGTCAATTTTGCATATTTACATCGCATGTGAGAGCAAGAGGAACAAGTTTAATTTTTCTCATACTCGTTACTTCGTTACGACTACTTAAGTACACAAAACAGTCCTGGAAAAATAAGAGGAACCTCTTAATTCCCCGCAGTATGATATATCCTTATATCCTGTTAGAAATTGTGGTTTACCATCGACGCAGATTGGGATTGTTGTCCAATTTCCCTGCAGTCCGCAGAAGACGTAAGGGCTCCCATCGAGTCGAAATCCAGGCATGCAACTGTATACCAGCTGATCTCCAGCTTCCAGTGAAGCACCCTGAGGTACTGTGCAATCTGTGCGCCCCTCGCAGATCGACGGATGAAGTCTCCATTCCCCGTGGGCAGGATGCGGTGGTACCTTACAGTATAAGACTACCGCGCTTGAAGGAATTTCTTTAGTGGTCTTCGGCGTTGGTGGCTGTGGTCTATTCCAAAGAAAATCGCGAACGCGTACCATCATGTATTAAAAGATGACGAAGGGGATAACAGAAAAGAAAGACTTTCATGCATCTTGATGATTCCAACAAAGATAGCAATGGAACCAGCCCATAGAAACGTTAAGAAAGCACTTACCTGTACGGCCTACACACGGGGTAAGACTTGTGTTGCTCCAATTCAAATATTACATCTTGAATCCAAGTCATGTAAGTGGAGACTTTGGTGTAAAGCGAGTAGGAGTATTTGTCGCAGGTCTTTTCCCCGCTGCTGGTGTCTACGCCGAGACCTACGCTGACGATCCCCATAACGTACCACAAGTCATTTTTCATGAAGACCAAACCACCTCCACTATCACCTTCACACACGGCAGATCCTGAAATCAACAACGCATTTAGAATCTGTTGTGAATATTAGGGTGCTCTTTATAAGGGGTCTTTATTATTGAATTTTGAAATTTTGAATCGCCAAACTGAACTATTTGCTATTTAGATAAATCGATCTGAAAATAAGAATTCATTGGCATATTTGTATGAATTTATAATTATAATTACAAAAACACGATACTAACTAAAACTTTCAACATATATAAGAATAGACATTTTTCGAATTCAAATTCAATTTTACAATTAAGACTTGAGTTTGTCGTAAGTTTTCAGACATAGAAAAGACCATTAAAATAACGATGCTCTCCGGCAGGGTTTCCCATCGGGATGGAGAGCTCGGATTTGGCAGGATTGCTTAATTTAGGGAGTAAAAGTGAACAAAATAATAACTAAAAAACGATATAAGGACCACGTTTTTAAAAAATGTCAAAATTCATCAAGGATCGTTACATACCATTTTTATAACCAGCACAGAACTTGTCGTGGCTGATGAAGACTTCGATTTCGAGATTGTGGTTCAAAGTCTTGCACTTGTTGTATGGTATGTAAGGAAGCGTCAGAGTCTGGAGAACGGCACTGGTCGTGCCTGTTGCTGTCCTACCGAAACCAGCGACTCTCCCGAAGACACTGGAATCAAGTATTTGCTCACCGTACCCAGAGAGGTCCAAACAAGCAGGCTGAAGAAAGCTGGAGAATTCGAACGGCTGCTTAAGTTCCAGCAACGCGATGTCAGATACGTAGTTTCCTCCTAGTCCGTAATACTGACAATGCATGTAGATATTTTTCACCTGGAACAAGATGCGAATATCTATTCTTAGTCTTAGGTCCAAGGCAAAAATATCAGAACAGTCGATGACGACGATGCGAACGAACCCTGGCCTTTTGGACGATTCTAGGATCGTGCAGCGAAGAATCATAATCGCGAAACGTATTTCCAGTGACGATGAAAAATTTCTCCGGGTTCTCCGTGGCCTGAGTGTACTCGTCGTAGATGCAATGCGCAGCTGTCATTACCAGGTTTGTATGAATAATTGTAGCACCACACTGAAATTCCTTTTTGGGTCCTTCATCCGTGCTCTCCTCCTTGTAGAGGGTCGCGTGCCACGGAAAGTCACTGACGTTCGCCTTGATACCATTGTATACCAATGGACTCTGCTCGATTCTTGCGACACCGCATACTGAAAACACGACAACTGCAAGTTAAGATCTACGGAAAACCAATTGTGCGCTCTGTAGTTTATCAATTTGTTATCAGAACTTGTTTATTTCCCAAGCGATCGTTGTTCTCAAGTACAATCTACGGATTATGATTTAATAGCAAAGTTGCGGGCATTTAAAATACAGAATGCATTTCAGGCATGGTGCTGAAGATGATATATGAGTTAGTGCAAAATCGAATTTTCGAGAAAAAAATTGAATTGACTAATGACGGAATTTTCAAAAACGTGAGACAGTTGATTGAGCTTTGAGATGAAATTTTACGATGTTCTTGCAATCAGAATTCCAGACGAACGACTAAACCAACTTTACTGATATGAAAGTAGAAAATAAGTCCACAACCCTCACGTGAAACAAACAAAAAAAATTGCTGCCCAAACCGCTTGTCTAAATGATGAGAGTGAAGAAAGCACTATAAATACGTGGACAACGTAAATCGTAAGTGTACCTGGTATGCATCTAATGGGGTCCGGTTCCCACTTTCCGTCCGAATTGCACATGACGACTTCTCTGCGACTTGTCAAGGAACTCGTCTCCTTCTTGTATCCTTGCCGACAAAATACTTCAGCTCTGATGCCCGGGGACATCGTAGAGTCGCAGCTCACCAACTGACCAGAACGATAGCATGAAGCCGTCGTCGACGGGGAATTCAAAGTGCTGCATTTTACCTCTGCAACAACGTTCATTGCATGTTTACGTAAGTATTGAGTCGTTGAAAATATTATTCATTAAGTCGTTAGTCGTTACAGCCATAAAGCGACTATACCCAAAGTCTTCACATCTTACAGGACCCCTTATTTTCATTAACTTCACATGACAAACGGCTGCAACGTCTCTGTGTGACACCCTTACGGACCAAATCCCCTAACTTGGGCTTAAATTTGCACCCTCAACTTTATTCTTATGGGAATTTAGCATTGTCTGTGAGTTTAGGGTACGAATTTAAACCTAAGTTGGTTTTTGTTCTGTAAGGGCTGGTTCAATAATAGGGTTGTTTGTTGAATTGAATGAGGTGTACTAGCGTTAACATAGGCAAAAATTTGGTATAGATTGAGACAACTTATCACTAGATACGAGATGTTGAAAATGAGGAGAAAATTAGAGAAACCCAATAGAATTTAACTCACCAATACACTCGGGGATTTCCGACCACGTCCCCGTGACTTCGCAGAAAACGTCGGTGGCTCCTGTCGCCTTGTAATTCGGAAAGCAGGTGTACAACAGCCGGCTTCCAGGCTCCAGCTTGATATCTTGAGAAACGTCGCAGTCCACGCCATCGTCGCAGAGTGCTCGATGGAGCTTCCAGTGGCCGTTACTTGGTTGCGGTGGAACCAGACAAGACGACGGCGTTCTTTGCGCGGCTCTTTTCGAACGGTTCGTTGATTTAATCGTATACGTGTTAAAGCCGTCGTCACTATTCAAAGGGATTCGTTTGCTTTAATTCGATACTCACTGAATGGTAATAAAAATTTTTTTTTTTTATTTTAAGAATAAGATGCAGTAAAGTTTCGCAGATGGATTCGCAGCAGGTTTTACGTGGAAAACTGACAGTGACAAGTTTGGAGAGCTGCTTACGGGGAGAATTCACAGACAGGCGTAGTTTCATCACTCCGATCGGAACAGTCGGCTCTTCCGTCGCACAGTAATTCCTCCGAGATGCAATTCCCGTCTTGGCAGGTAAACTGGTTCTCTCTACAGGAAGTTTGTTGTCATTAATTTTGGGGTATCATGTGGTTTTAAATGTTAGAGTCAAACCCTGATATCTACTCACCTGCAACCCTTTTCATTGATATCGTTTAGTTTCAGATTTCCAACGACTTCTCGACACCTAACCGATGCGAAGATGGCTGTGCTCCAAGAACCACGAGACAAGATCAAACGATTTCGTTGAATTAACGGACATGCGTATTTAATTTGATAATATTTTATTTTTAGTGGTTTTAAGCTTGAACACTTATCTCTTATGATCATGTAAGCATCGGCAAATAGCTCAGAGTCATTTGTCTGGTCAATAAGCGTGCCAGCTACGCGTTAACCGGTTATACGGGTTCTCAGTTTATATTTATGATCCCTTGTGTTGAGATAGTATTTTTGCTATTATGAAAGAAGTGATTACGTAGATGCAGATGCTAAACATGATTCCAAAACATTCCGATTGCGGGCAAATTCGATGACTGTAGTACAGTTACTTGACTTCACTCTGTTCTATGGATTCCTTGGCTGTCCAAGAAGTAAAAGGTGTATTCTTTGAGCAAGAATTTTAACTGATCTCTACACTTACAAATCAAGTAACCATTTGAAGTTGGAATACGTAACCGCTGTTAATAAATGACAAGAAAATATATGGATCTCTACCGTGAAGAACTAAATCGTAATGATTCCTCGGAAAACAAAGAAAATAGAATTATGTCGTAAGAAAAGTCACTTTAAAAAAATTGAAACTAAACGAAATTTCTGGTAAAAAAACATACGATAAATCTCTTTTCAAACAATCATAAATTCTGAAGCTAAATAGAAACCCGCACGGTAGAGATCTGCTGAAAAGTTTTTAGTGTCCAGATCATTTCGCAAACCGTATTACAAAATGTAACACAAAATATGCCAGAGTGGAGGCTTCATCACTTTTCTAATAACCGTGACGTCAATCACTCACCACAAACGAAACTCAGGATCACAGCACGTTCAACGGCGAATATCGACGTCATCGTAGCCTCACGAACAACTATAGCTTGTAATCAGCTGCAGTGTGTATATGTTGAGCGTTTAGGTCATCGCGGAAAATCGTGGGTACATGCTGGTTCGATCGGCGCACGTGTACTGACCAGTCAGTTAGACTGGTCAGCGTAGACTGAAGAGTTTTAAAGAACCATTCCTTTTTTTTTTTTTACTTTGTGCCGAATGAAGAAAAAAATACACAAGTGTATACTAAAGAACGAGGATGAAATTCCCAGGGAATTATCCATACCGTATAACGCAAGAAAAAAAGTATCGGTCAAAGATTTTCAAGGTAAACATGTAGTAACAAGATTTCGAGGCTGGAAATAGTCAAACAAGCCATCGGCGTTGTAAAAAGATGATGCGGTTAAAGTATGAAGGTTTGACGTTGATTATAGAATACTATCCAGTCCAGCGAAGCGTAATCTTAGTTTTTCTTATCCAAATGTCACGTTATTGCTTCACGTCGTGTCTCTCAGCGCGCTTCTTACATATAATTTGAAGCGATCTATGATTGTGAAGTCGCTTCTCTTGAAAGATTCATTAAGGATGAAGTTTGAATTTAATATGCATAACAACAAATGATTTGCGATGCAAAATTTATATTGGATACGGTATCACATCAGTAGTTATGAGTTTGCCGATAATCAGGACGTGAGATATTTGCATAGCATTTCTTTTAAATGCTATTGGATCATTCATGTCGTGTTTTTGTTTTTAAAATCTATTTTCCAAACTTCTTGGAGTACATAAGTTGGATAAAAAAATTCGTAATTTATAAAACTTTGATTTATTTACTCATTAAGTAAAGTTTTACGTCCTGCGTTTTCCCTGAATATTCATTGATGTTATTTTTTTTCTCAAATAATGGAAGGGCTCGAGAATTTCACGCAAAATTCTGCTGTTCGCCTCAAATGGCTGGCATATGGAGTGCAGGACCAGCCGACTGTTCTGGAAATAATTAAATTATTGGCCTCGAACCTATACAACGTTTTTATTATCTTGTTTCGTATATTGTTGATATTATATTAATCCAACTGACAAATGTACAAATTTGCAGTTATTCGACATACCACCGTGTGACCGGGAGGTATTTCTGTACTTCTGGCTTTTTTTCCATTAGGTACCTGTCCCAAAATGATGTCATTTCGGGTGATCGTTAATCGACGCTGGGTTCGCATGACGGGGAATACCCATATCGTTCCAAATTGAACATTACGTTCTGAATCCACTTTTTGTGGAAGGAAATCTTAGTAAAAACGGCGTGATCACCATTGCTGCTTTCATATCCCGTCGAAGCAGCCATCCTAAAAATCCTAGTCAAAATTCCCGTTACATACCACCTAGTACCATTGATCTGAGAGACCAGGCCACCGCCAATGTATTCATCGGTAACAGTCAACCCTGGAATTCAATTCAAATAACATTTCTATTTTTTTTTTTCCAAGTTTTCCGGCAAAATTAAAAATCAGGAGTCATGTTTTAGTACCTTTGCGAGTTTCACCGCAAAATTTGACATCCCCAAGAAGTTCGGCGTATTCCCCGAGTGCGTTGAGCGTTTCGCATGCTCTATAAAGTACGTAGGGAGAGTTCAGATTCGAGGAAATTCCACTCGATGTGCTGGCTTCCGTTATACCAAAGGCAGGATATCTTCCGAGCCAGTTGGATTTCAGTAGCAGCCCTTCGGTACCCAGAACATCGATACAAGCCGGTATTGAGATACCGGACAACTGGAACGGCTCTCGCAGCTCGATGATCGCAATGTCGTTCTCCTGATTTCCGTTCAGGCCAGAATACTCGCAAGGGACATGGATACTCTTCACCTGAGTAGATAAAACCGAAAAGTAACAACCCGAATAACGTCCAAACAAATACAAGTACAACGTATTTGACAAAAAGGTCCTGCCACGGTGCTACTAACCGTAGCTTTCTGAACTAGCCCTGGATCCTGAAGTGGAGAGTCATAACCGCTGAACTTATTTCCAGTGATGACGTAAAATTTATCAGCTAGATCAACCGTTCCAAAGATATCGTCATAAACACACTTGGCGGCGGTGAGCAGAAGGTTGTTTTGAATTAACGTTGCACCACATGCAAAGTCCTTGGGACCCTCGGGTGGATCCTTTTGTTTATACAACGTCGCGTGCCACGGGAGTTGTAAGATATCAGCGACTTCTCCAATCATGGCCGAAGTGGACTGAGTGTAGGTTATCCCGCACACTGAAACCACATTTAAACGATGCCTGATTTCAATCCACTCGAGATGAACGTTCTAATTGCCTGTTGACAATGAGATAGTGCTAAATTAGAGGTCGTTGTAGCCTACCAGGAATGCAAGTGATAGGGTTAGGCTCCCACTCGCCGTTCATGTTGCACGTCACAGTTTTACTGTGAACCTTCGATAAACCTGAATCTTCTTCGTAAGCAGGGCGACACGAGAGTGAAGCCGTGGTGTTTGGTAGCGCTGAAGAGTTACACGGTGTCCATCTATTTCCTCGGTAGCATGTCACTATCCTTGAAACAGAGTCCAAAGAGGGGCAGGTGATCGCTGAAAAATGTCCCAAAATTGTCAGTCAATTGCACGGCAAAATCAAATATTTAATAGCCTGCACCCTCACTCCACAATGTCTCATCGATAAGTATTAAGGAACTTCGCATGACGCGTCTTTGTACTGAGAGTGACCCCCACCCCTATTCCTACCCTGCCCCTATTGATATCCAAGCATTTTCCAATCTTTCTTAGTATGACTTTTGCATAGGTGCTCATTGGTGGCTTTTGTCACGGTGACAAAAAATTTCTTCACAATTTTTCCGTGGAAACCGATAAAGCTGTGTTTACTACGGTGATGTGACAGCGTATGAGTTTCTATGGAAAGCTGCTTTTGTCACCGTGACAGAAGTCACCAGGAAGTGCATGCCCTTAATATGAATCCAATATGAAAACACCTGAGCAGTTCCTTCTGCTGGGTGTCTTCCATCGGCCACCCCGTTTTTTTGTTTTTCGTTTGGGGAAAAAGGAAGCACCTTTTAATCCCACACATAATTCTACATATTTTTGGCAAGTAAAGTTTTGACCCACCGACGCAGGTTGGGATCGATGACCAGTTTACCAACTGCTTGTCGCAAACGACATCAGGGCTTCCGTCGAGTCGAAATCCCGGTCGGCAACTGTACACCAGCCGAATTACAGGCTCAGGTGCAGTATCTGCAGGATAAGTGCAATCTGTGTTGCCCTTGCAGTGAGACGGATGAAGCTTCCATTCCCCATTAGCAGGCTGTGGTGGTACCGCGCAAGATACGTCTTCCTTATTTGACGTTGTTTCGACGTTGATGGAGTTCTGAGTGATGACCTCGGTGATGACTATTGCTGGTGGTCTCGGTACCGGGGGCCGACGTGTGAACGATGGCGAGGTAGGTGTCACATATATAGGAAAGACTGGTACTGGAGTACGTAATCCGGGATTTGACGGCAGCTGCGCGTTGAACTTGTCCGGAGCAGACGTCGTCCTCATCGTTGGAATCGGTTCTAACGCCGGCTCTTGGACCGGTAAAGAAGGATAGCCAGCAGCAGGGTATATATCCGGGCGCGACGCAGCAAGTGCGTGGCTGGCAGAACCGGCATAACCGGCATAACCGGCAGAACCGGCATAACCGGCATAACCGGCATAACCGGCATAACCGGCATAACCGGCATTTCTATTCCGCCCCGGCTCACCCCCTAAATCACCGCCGTCGCCCCCGCCGCCACCGCCGGAAGCAATGGCTGTACCCCCCACCACTCGATTCCCTGAATTGTCTATTTTAAATGGTGGCAGAAGGGGTGGAGGCCTCCTCGGGATGGTCCCGAACCGTCGTGCAGCAAGTGGTTCGTTGGACACCAATCGCGGCGGACTATTTCAAAGCAAATTACACAGTGTTACAAGTGAGATATTAAATGGCGACGAATAGAGATAGGAGAAGAGAAGGAAGTTCGTTTATCTCACAGCTAAGACTATAGGGCTAGAGTAACTGCAATTTAAATATAAAAATGAAACCAGTTTAAAGAAACATGATTGAAGAACTTGCATGTAACTACTGCACGCAGGGTAAGACTTGTATCGTTCCAACTTGAAGAAAACGTTTTGAAGCCACGTTACGTAAGCCGAGATATTCGTGTATTTCGAATACTGTCGATTGTCCGAATTTATGGTGTTTACCCCATACGATGCAAATCCATCGATTGTACCCATGCTGCGGATTCCTATTATGTGCCAGAGCCCCCCTTTTTGTACCACCAGCCCACCCCCTAAGCTCCAGTCGTAGATGGTCATTAATTCTGAAACTATTAATACACAGCGTGACATTTGTTCCTGTCTCATCGACGTGATTCCGTTAAAGGGACCAGCAAGCTAGATTCAAGCACCATAATACTGCAAGTCGTGATGAGATAAAAAAATGCTGACGTTTTTTTCGTTTGCAGAATTATCATTTTCAAACGAAACAACTTTTAAAAAGTAGCATATAAGTGCAAAAAACAAATCTACAATTTTTTCTTTGCTCAAAACGACAAAGAAATTGAACAAAAATTGGTTTTGTAGCCTAAAATGCTTGTATGCAAAGAAATTAAAACTCTGCCTGGATACATCCGTGTGTCACGGGGTTAAAATTTTGCGGCCCCTTAATTGGAATCAGTGCACGAGGTAGGTACGTGTGACATGTATGCCCTTACCATGAGAATTAACACCGCAAAATTCATCATTCTTCATTGCCACTTCAATTCTGGAGCCATTGTGCAGCATTCTGCACTCGTCGTTTGACACATAACTGATTGGTACAAGTCGAAGTGTCGGGCTAGATGCTGTGACGGAATTTCTACCGAATCCACCAACCCATCCTGTAAAGCGAGATTGAAAAAGCCGTTCACTTCGACTCGACACGTCTAGACAAACGGGAAGTAACGCATCCGAGAATTGAAATCGATCCGACAACTCGATCAGTGCTATGTCCGAAGTGTAGTTGGACAGGAGGTTGGAGTCCAGGCAATTTCTGTACACATTTTTTACCTACCGAAACGAAATTAACCACCGTTAATAATGCAAGAATACAAGGCATTAAAAAATGCCGAGAAGCGGGTGAAACTGATAATAGAACAACCTTATAAACCGTCGATGAAAATTTTGAGGAATTATTTGAATTCAGATAAGCACTTCCAGCGGTGACAAGGAGGAGCGCAGGGTCTTCGGATGAGCCTGATATGTTGTTGAGGATGCA